>NC_069111.1:15117795-15472295 GCF_025612915.1 Magallana angulata
ACCACCTTCTTGCCTATTTTTTTTCAAAAGGACTATGAAACCTATCATTTCAAAAAAAAAAAAAATCAAAATAGAGTGCATGACCTGATAATAAAAATGTACAAGGCTTTGATAGAAGATAATTTTCCCACATTTGTTAACTTTCAAGATAGGTTTCATATGTATATTTTTTCATAGCTAATTTAAAACGTGGTGGCTAGTATACATGTTTCATTTAAAACAACCTCCCATCCCCATGCCCAGGGGCAGACAGAAACTCTCCCTTTGGGCATTTAAACAAAAAATAATCAGTTGTATACCATTGGATCTATTATGTGTTATATTCAACATACATTAACTTAGGCTCACCATCTGATATTAATACCAAAATGAATTTACATGTACTACTGTTTATCAGTGATTTTGGTTTGCCAATTACTACTTTACTATTAATGAGTCTATTTGTTTACTTAAAAAAGTTCAAAAACTGTTTTTGTTTCAAATAAAAAAAATACTTGCATAACTGTTTTGATCATAATTCTTCTAAATTACATAATATTTGATGATTTTATAACTCCATTATGAAGAAGCAAGGGAAGACAACTCCATTAGGAAGAAACAAGAGAAGATAACTCCATTAACTTTCACAATATCTTAACTTTGATAGACAGCTTCATTCTTTTTTTTATAAATATGTGCATTAAATCATATCTGTTTTTAAAGTTCCTGAGCAGAATAATAAATATATGCCCCCTCCCACTGCTAACCATAATCATTGCCTTACATGTAGGTGACATGAAATACTATTAAAGATTTTGTTTTAAATAAGTAGTCGGTTTATATTCCGTGTCAATAGACGTTTTTTAAACATTCTATATACATAAACACTTAATGACCATTTTGGCCACACATTGCATTAAGAATCCATACCCTTTACACTTTGAGTGTTTTGGCATTGCCCTAGATTTAAATCCCTACATGCCTCACAGCAAAACTATTGGCTTTGTAGTTTTCAAGAAGCTGAAAATGTTAAATTGTTAATGCACGACACACACCGCACGACGGCAGATGCAGAGCAATTGCATAAGGTCACCTGAGTGACTCAGGTGATTTAAAAAATTCAAACGACGTTAATTTTGGTACAAAGTTAACGCACTTTGAGAATAAAAAATACTTTTTCAAAGTGCGTTGATATCGATATTAACGCACTTTAAAAATAATGTTGAGGGTTTAGTCGAAATAATTTTATTTTAAATAAATGATTGTTTTAACCTTGTTACGCTTAAAGAGAATTTTTTTTTTTGGTAAAACCAATGCATTCTCAGCTAACTTAATAAACAGTTTCTCGATTAGATTTTTTTTCTAATAGGCTTATACCAGAAACAAAAATGATTTATATATATTGATAATGCAGGTCAATATATAATGTATTTTAAATGGCTTCAATTGCATATGTGCTTTTACAAAACATGATGTGAAAAAAATGCGTTAGTTATGTTAATCAAAGACAGAATGATCTTTTAGAATAACAGTGCAAGAAAAACAGCAACACCTTGATGCTTATTTTTAAGTTAATAATAATTTGATATTTGTCAAGGTACATGTAATTTTTTTAAAATGAGGTGATTTATTTGATTAGAGGTTTTATGTTGACACACTTATACATTCTTTTACATACATATGCCAATGGGGATTTTATTGTATGGCCAGCTCGTTTTTTAACATCCCTGTAATTAATTTACAACAAAGCGTATTTCTTTTTTTGATCTTCAACGCTTACTCCAAGTTGTGCAGATCATAGATGTTTTGTAAGGAAAATAAGGGGTTAGGAAAATCCTTCCTGACTCAGAGACGGGTAAATAAGATTCACTAAGAATCCGTTTTGCTGTTTTCACATGTTACCTTTCTACCTGAAAACACTCCCTGGGGACGCGATGCAGACATAGATTTATCTTAATTATGACATGGACTCTGTTTTTCTCATGGGAGATTTTTAATGCTTGGATTGGAAAAAAATGTGATTTTAATCATGAATTTGACAAAGTTTGTGATAGAGTGATACTGGATAACATTTGTAACAAACAAGGTCAGTCATTTCTTGAATTTTTTAATAAATCTGTCCATCATACATCCATTTCTACACGGCAAGTTGTATTCAGCGCGTCGGCGCGCTCATCTCTTTAATTCCAAGTAAAATCTTCCCGTAGTCAAACACTCAAATTTCGTCGATTTTTTTTTTCATTTAAAAGCATTATCGCTTACATTCATGTCAAGATATATCGAGCCCGTAGGTTAATTACCTTGTCAAATACTTTTGATTCACTTCATGGCGGTAGAGCTTTTATTTATCGCAGATTTATTCTTTAGTTACCCAAACCAATGGGTTTTTTGTATTTCATTTTAAATTCATGATTCGACTTTGGATTTTGTCTATTTTGCTATAACTTTGAGCGGATAGAGCTTTGGCTTTTATTTTCTTTGGACATCACCTTACAATTAATATTTTTAATCTTTAATATGACATTGATCCTGGAGTCTAATGTCATACAGAGTATCAGTGTTTTACAAACACATACTGTCCGTATTTACATGTATTAATACCAACTTAGAATGTATAATCGTCTGGAAATTGAATTTGAGCCAAAAGCCCAATTGGCCAAAACATTATAAACCGGGGTATGGGGGCGTCCAGTATGTAAACTTACATGTATAGCTAAATGATTTAATTGCAAGATTTATCCATACTGTCGTTAGTGTGACTGATATCAAATATATGTTTACACACGGCTAATCGTCGTCTGAGCAATAATATCATAAGGTTAATTTTGGGAAGAACTGAAAAAAAATTGGGCAAAAGAACTCATATATCCCTATGGAAAGTTATACTGCAGATGGAGGAATTGCCTCTACCAGATCAGATGTTCTCAAAACATGGGAGGCAGAATTTTCAAAATTATACACACTTAGTGACACTAACTTTGACCAAGAATTCTACAATGAATGCCTACAACATAAACAATCTCTTAAAGATAACACGGCGCTTCCCTCTTACGTACCAAATAGATTACTTACCAAGATTATTACTAGGGAGGAAGTTGCTCATGCCATATTAAATTCAAAAGAAGGAAAGGATCCTGGGTTCGATTAGATGTATTATGAAGTCATCAAGAACTATGAAACCGTACACCAGAAATTATTTCAGTTGTGTTTTCAAACAGGAAAAGTACATGTAACACAGCAGTGGAGGAAACTCTTATTTACCCTATCCCCATGGACACACAGTTCGTCTGCATTCGAAGAGAATAGGTGACAGTGAGTAGCAATGGGGATGTTGAGGCAGTACAGGAGGTAGTGGAGGATGAATTAGTGGAGGAAGTTGAGGCAGATGAGATTCAGATGGCTGCTGCAGCTTCAGAGTGAAATGATGATGATGATGATGATGATGATGATGCTTAGGTAGGAAAGATTTGATAGAACTACGAAAAAAAATCTTATGCTATGCTAATGGAAATGATGTAATCATATGAAATAAACTCAATAAAGTTGAAGATATTATGTGTTCAAATTAATTGCATTTAATAAGCCTCTGATCAATAGCTAGGAATAAATTTATTCAACAAAATTTAAACATTAATGAAGGTCCACCAGATTTTGGGAAGGTCCACCAAAAATTCTTGATCAGTGGACCTGCGGTCCACCAAGGTTAAAAAGTTAGTGTCAAACCCTGTTAGACCCAAGAATACCGTTAAACTATAAAGGAATTAGCTTATTGTCTGTGGTGGCCAATTGTTATATGCATTTTTTTCTAGAGGAAAACGACGTCATAGTGGACGAACAGAATGACATCAGAAAGGATAGGTAATATGTAGATCATGTATTTACATTAAATAGTTCAATACAGAACCGTACATATACATTTGCTACATTTGTAGACCGCAACCTCCTTCAATACAAACTTCAGCTTAATAGCATAGATGGATGTATGTACAACGCAATAGCCAGTCTTTATACGGACACAAAATTATGTGTATCTATAAGTTACCTTACAAAGGACTGCAAAAAATAGCATTGTCTAGCCGTTTAACTAAAAGTCATATTTTGAAAATTGTCTTATTAAATCTTTTTTTGTATAATAATATATACATTTATATATATTTTCATTCAATATAAATGACTTGGTCAAACAAAGAGAGATAACTTTGTATTTTAGGTTAAAATAGCTCATATCATAATAAAACTAGCGGAAAACGGAATTTTTAAAAAACATCTTTCCCCCCGTGAAACAAAAATTCCTTTTGAGTGGTTTTATATAGTGTTATTTAGCGTATTCATACCAAAGGGTTTGTTTCACCGGGGGGGGGGGGGGGGGGGGTGTCTACCAAAATACATAAAGAAACACATTTTTGTACTAAATTTAATCTACATTTAAGGGGAGGAAAATAAAGTGAAAATGATAAAAAGATGTTTTTACATCTGTAAAACAATTTATTTAATGAAAAATTCATTCTTGAATTAGACATAAGTGTCCAAATACCGTATAAAAGTCATTATCATAAGTTCATATTTTGACGAAACGGTTCTTGCAGAAAATCGCTAAAAACATGTTTAATACGCAGATTCATTTGATTTAAAAATCATTTAGTATATATTAGTTTGATAAAATATTGGCGCTTCTGATTGGTCGAAAAATTTCTTTGATACCTGCATCAATAAAATTTTGTCAGGATCTTCTTTTTTCATCTGTTCTTTTTTAACACTATTTATAGAATGGGAATTTCCAAAATAAACCATATGGAGAAATGATGTTTACTTTACTAATTTGCATAGCGGCCATATTGGAATCGCTATGGCGAACAATAGAAATAATTAAAAAGAAGTGTTATCAAAAATGAGCAATTCGGAAAAATTATTCCTCATTTAGCTTTGTACTTTAGTCCATCCCGGATCGGAATCTGTCAGTTTTGTTTACAAATGGCGGAGAGAAAGTGGTTCTTTTTACGTTTGTAAAATCGAAGCGGGGCTTATTTAATTAGTTGGAATAAAGCGTGCTACAGTGATGAAAAAGTCAGGAAGCGATTTTCAAATCATGGTATAAAACTTGCCAATTAAGTAGTTCCTCGTATGACCAAGAAGTCTTCAGTGCAAATTGTATGTGACTAAAATTTAGGTTTAAATGAAGGAATTTTAGTCGGTTCCTTTTTAATTTGAAATTGACAATTTTGTCCTTTTTACACAAAACTTCGCTAAGCCTTAGCAACTACTGGTATGCGTATGTTCTTAACTGGAATGTGCTTTATTCGGTATGTGTGGGTTTTTTTAAGATCATCGTACATGTAAAATGGCATCAGTTTGTATCTTTAAATACATACAAATGAAATAAAAGAATCAAGTTTTCTCATTTTTAATGTTTTTGGCAGAAGTAACGTATTAAGTAAATTCATTGAGATAAAAAGTGATGCCACAACATGTTAATAAACATATAAATGTTTATATTCATTCTTTACATAAATATTATGAAAATACATATATTCTATTTATAATATATTAATTCATAATATACATATATTCTCTAATACAGTGTATATAAAATCTCTGACGATACCATCATTTTTACATATGATGAAAATGTAGCACCCCGATCTTTATTTTGACTTGACACATGATTCATATACATTCTAATATATATTTTTTAATGCCAATACATTTGATTTTGTACTCATTAATTTTTTTCTTTTTCCCTTTCTGCCAAAAATACATGTTGTATTTTTTAAACACACACTTCATTCGCTCTGATCTAATTTAATTTTTTCTGAATCGTACCCTGAGGGATTCGGCTGTGGGGTCATGTTTGTTTGATTTTCGGTGGTGTATCATTTTGATATTATCATTACACTCTTCAACGTCCTGACCAGTAAATTGTTTAATACCACTAGGGGTCTTCAGAAGTTTTGGCACATGATATACCGTTATGTGCATGTAAGGTGTTACATTTTATTGTCAAAACCCTCAAGAATATGACTAAGTAAAATTAATGTTAATAACCCACTGTTTTGCTAAATCACAGAACTGGCTCATCATATCTTGGGATGGGGACCATGTGTTTATGATTGTATAAATGTAGTGAAAATCGTCCCACAAATGACTGATTTTTTCTCTGGCATTTACAGGGACTCCCTCACAAACAAGTAGTTTGCTATCTTAAATTAGATAATAGTTCTTTTTTCATATCTGACCCTGTGAGGCTAAATAAATCCACTCTAGACTTTTGGAGAAAGAATCTCCCTTGCCATCCCTTGTTGTACTTTCCCATACTGAAAAGGATACCCAACAACTGATCTAAATTCATTGCATTTTCAATAAGATTTTTATTACGTACATCAATTATATTCTTATCATCAGATGCAACTCGTCAACAACAATATGATCAAGATCAATGTTGAGTAAAGGGGGGGGGGGGGGGGGGTACAGTGAACCATAGTTAAATTTTTCCTTCTTGGAGATTTCTTTCATTTCCTCAATAGATTTTTTTCATTTTCCCTGTCCAAAAAAATCCTTATCCTTTTTCATATCAAAACGGTCATTTTTTTCAATTGAGCAATATATACAAGAAAATTTAGAGTTTGCAGCATTCATGCCCAGCACTGTTCATAAGAATTTCACGTGACCACTCAAAAAAAAATCTAGTCTGTAATTTAATTTGTAAGGTTTGAAGTGTAGGACATAATTATAACCTTCATTATTTTTTCTTCAAGTAATGCATTAAATTCCTGAAAAATTTCTGCAAAAGATTCTTTAATTGAAACAAATTTTCTTTTGCATCCACAATTGCAATTGTAGTCTGACCATGTAATGGCATAACTTCTTCACCCTTATTAAGAACGGCTAGACTTTAAATGAGGAAGTTAGACATACGAGACGTTTTTGCCCCATCAGCTGCAATTTTTAAATGCACGACTGGGGGACTATCTCTTTGTTCGTCAGATTTTTTTTCTAATGTCTGCTCAAGTGTTTCCATAATATTTAGCTGAGCCCCAGGGGATTCACCAGTTGTTTTGCTAATTTGGCACATACATGTACCATTAATTGACTGTCTGCACTGTTTTACTAAGTAAGATCTTATGAGGCCTTCATTTTGAATAGCAATTGCATGGTAAGTTTCATCTGATATTCCAAAGGAATCTAAAATATACAAAAGACTTTTCACCTTTTCTTTCTCATCATCAGACAAACACTCATAGGAACTTGAGATAGACTTGGGTTTATCTGTAATGTTAAACATTTTCCCATTTTTATCAGCCACTTTTGTTTCTTTGAATTACAATCCAAAAGATTTCGAGAATCAAAGAGTTTGATTTACCCTCTGTTTAAATATGTGATCTGCTTTTTGTGTCCCCTATTTCTTTTCCCCTACTTTGAAAAGGGCCTTTTAAAGTTTCAATGTATTTGTTAATGGACTCATTTGCATTCTGAAACTCAGAAAGTAAATTTTCATGCTGCTCACATTTTTCAATTGTTGAATTTAATTTTGCTTGAGCAGTTGCAAGATCTTTGTCGAGCTTAGCAAATCTGATTTTATGATTTTTTTCCTTCTTCAAACCTCAACTCATCCCTGCTCAGAATTTCATTTTCAAACACACGAAACCTTAGGCTTTGGTCAATGGTTTCCTTTCTTTTTCTCCCCTTAACTTGTTATCCCCTCCCGCAATTTGTTGCTAGGGGGATATAGCATCGCTGCTGTGCGTGTGTATGTATGTCTCCGTGTGTCTATCGAGAGCTCTTTAGCAAAATTCAAAGAAAACCCTCACATGAATATTCATCAATCTTTGTACACTTCTTTAGCATGTTCAAAGGACAAACTCTATTGATTTCCTAGCCAAAAAATTCAATTTTTTTAAAATTGTCATAAAAAACGAAGTTAAGACAGGAATTTATTGTACGACTTGACAATAGACATTTCGGTAATTTTAAAAAATAGGTACGACTTGAAGTAAATCGCTTCCGTATGCAGTAGTCTTGTCCCATGATCCCCTGCTCTTCGATTGGGGTCATGTAACAGCTGCAGCCATGTTTAATGGCGGCGCCCATGGCGATGAATTGTGGTCGGATTAACCGGTTTGAAATAAAATTCAAAGTGTGGTTGTTTTGAGGTAAAGTGATGTTTGTTATGTAGACTGTCATGATTTTCACACTTCATTCATCACTTCCGATAGATTTTTAGAGCATGACAGGAGTTAAATCGTTATTAATACGCATTCTAATTTTGTAAACAAGTTTTGCACTGCTGCAAATCTTAGCCGGTTCGTGTATTTCCAGGAGTGTCTTAGTTTTCCTTTTAACATTAAAAGACAACATTTGTATCAGGGTTCCAAAATATCAAGCTTAAATTTGTAAGGTCTTGGTTTACTCGGGTTTCGACCTATAGGTATCCAAATTTCCTCGACGACAACACGATGTTTATCTATTCCTACATTAACCCAGTTTTCCCTTGACAATCACAGACCAGGTGGGGTCACAGGGGCTCCTTTTTTACTAAAGTATAAATATATATCTAGCAATTAAAGAAATGAGGTGCTAATTTAAAGAAATAAATCTTTCTTTGAGAAATATGGGGTGATCAAAGCCGTATGACTTTGTGTTAGATTTAATCACGTTCAACCATATTGGGTCATTCCACAGGCCTTTGAATTTCTACCAATAAGCTGTTCAATGTATAGGAAGAGAGAGATATATACTCTCTCTCCAAAATCTATATATAAATATATATCTCTTCCCATGTAGAACAGCTTATTGATAAAAAAATAAAAAAGAGGCCCGTGGTTGCACCATAATATTCAAAGAATGAATCCTTATTACTTTTGTAATTGTGTGTATTAGGTTTATAATAGGCTCAGCACTGCCACGCTCCCACTAGCACTAGCTAGTGAGTTAACCCTTCAGCTCAGTCGGTAGAGTGTAGGTTTTAAACTAGAGTCCTGGGTTCGAGCCTAGTTGTTGTCATTCCTCCTCTTCTATTACAGTTATGTGACAATTGTAAAAACCTTTAAATATGTGTACATTGTATTTTTTTCTTAAATCAATTTTCTTATACAGAGTACTCCCAATGGATTTAGAATTAATATTAAGAGAAAAAAAGCCTTAGCTTCGTACAATCTATCATTGAACACAGAGTTAAATTATCTTCGCCCAAAGCAACTGCAGTGCCTCCATGAAGTTGTTCAAAAGGATTTAATAGCAGGTCTACCCACTGGATATGGGAAATCTCTTGTGTATGAACTTTTGCCCTTTTATTGTAAGTTTGTGAAGAACATATCTTGTACAGTAATTGTGATTGTGCCCTTAAATTCTATTCTGCAACAAGAGGTTGAAAAACTAGGGGACAGTATTGTTCATGTCAAGCAGGATATTACTCTGCTACCCAAAAAACAGTTCTACATTGGACACCCAGAAGATATTTTAAACTCTGCTTCAACTATTTTTCAAGCCACCAGAAATGTACAAGACACTTTCATAGTTGTTGATGAAGCGCATTGTGTGCTGGAATGGGGGAATGACTTTCGTCCTGATTTTAGGTTAATTGCCGAGCTTACATGTAGAACGTATTTTGAAAACGTTAAATTTCTAGCACTGACTGCAACAGCTAGCAGAGATGCACAGAGTGCCATAGCTAAGCATCTAGAAATGAAAAACTTCACATCTATCAATAGCACTCCTGCCCTGAATCCAAATATAAGTGTATTTCTATCCAAAAGAATTCCCTCCACTGGTGGAGACAACTCTGTGAAAGGGGCCTATGATTTCGTCTTTAAGCCACTTTTTTTAGAACTCCTTCAACTGAAAGAAAGGTTCCCTCTGACATTAGTATACACAAAGCTCCAGTGGTGTGGTTACGGGGTGGAGTTGGCCAGCCGTTTGGTTCCGTCTAATGTTCTAGAACAAAATACCGGTAGTGATCTGCCATCAGTTGTGCAGTATCATGCTCAACAACCAAAAGAGGTTTTTTTTCATTAATTTTCTTTAACTGTCTGTAATTGTAATTTAAATATAAATGTAATTAGTTTGTAAAATACTTAAAATGCGACAGAAATTTTTGTTCCGTCAGACACACAAGAGTAAAATCAGTATACCCCCTTCTCCTTCAGAACGGGGGTGGGTATAAAAAAACATGATGTTAAGATTTTAAACTTTATTTTTCATAAATGACACATTTCCAGTAATAAGTTTGATGTCAATCTATAGCTAGCATTTATATGCCCTATAATTCCATTTAAGATTAATCAAGCAATAGTCAATGCAATTGCCAGGCCTGATTCCCCAATAAAGCTTGTCTTTGCTACAGTAGCTTTGGGTATGGGTTGCGATTTAAGACATGTGAAGCGGGTGGTACATGCTGGTCCCCCTTCCTGTATGGAAGGTTTGTCTTATATTCAAGACTTCTCTAGTTTTTTTCAGGGACAATTTTTACAATATTACATTTAAACCTTTTACTTTTCATTATTATAGTATATGTCCAAGAAATAGGCAGAGCAGGGCGCGATGGTTCTCAGGCTGAAGCAGTTTTATACTGGAATGCAACAGATCTCTGTCATGACTTTATTGACAAGTCTTTTAAAGATTTCTGCAAGAGCAATGATATATGTAGAAGAGTGTTTATAACAAACTACTTCAACACTGTCTACCCAAGCTCTGTGGAAAACTGCTGTGATATCTGCATGGGAAAAACTTACAGCACTGAACATTTTAAAACCCCTAAATTGACACAAAGGCAAATCATGAGAGACTCTTTACAAGCTTATGTTTCTATTGATACTTCCAACTCTTTAAGTGAACATTTCATTATGATCATTACAGATGTTTTTGAACATTTACATGAATCGAAGCAAATCCAGAACATTTATCTTCCTGAACATGTGGCCCACACAGTACTAAATATTAAGCATGCTATTTCTGCTTTTTGATGTGCTTTACAAATCTATCATATGACATGAAACTGTAGGCTCATCGTATTATGAGGATATTGTATAAATACAGAAGTATCAACTATAAAAATACTAGTTACTGTACATTGTTTTATGGTTTTCTTACATGAGGTGCTATGAGCACATTTTACAAGTAAATGAAGGTACCATTACAAGCATGGACACAAACACTGGCACATGACACCATATACATGTGGATACATATGTTCTCAATTAATGATTGCTAGTTATATAGAAATATTCTATTTTAGATCAAAATCACTACAAGTAATTAATCGTGCAATGAAATGTTTTTAGAGGTTGTTGATAAGTCATTTCATAGTATAACAGCCAGTTTTTTCCATAAATGAAATCTTATACTACACACAATGTTCAACTAAATAGAAGTTTGGTGTTAGTCCACTCTCTCAATGAATACAAAGTATTAATTAAATTAAGAAATAAGCCAATATGGTCAACCTCAAAAGCTTCAAATAAGACACCATTTGTATTAATGTAAACGTTATGATGATGTTTCATTGATATTCAAATGAACACAGCTGGACAGCAGGTTTGAATGCATTTTCAAAAAATTCAATTTTCATAAGAAATTTCAAAGAAAATACTTCAAGTAAGTTATGTACAAGTAAAAAGTGATACATTTTTAAAATACCCACTGTCAAAATGAACTACTTCCCATATTCAAACATCAAAGTATCTTTATGATATATTAACCAAGCCTGGTATTTTGCCTGATCTAACTTTGCATGATATGGAGCTAAAATGTCTGTGAATTTGGTATATTCTCTTCCAATAACAGTTTGAAATGGATGCACGGTTCTGAGCTCCCTTATGACTTTCTCTTCTTCATCCTGTGAAGTCTTGGCTTTGTGGTGTTTTGCTCTAACAATTACATTGCTCGCTGAATCATAAGCATCACAGATAGCAGATATCCCTGATATTGCTTTAGATTTTTTCACCATACTCTCTGACTTGTTACTAGGGCCTGAGGTCTGGAACAAAATTTTCAATTTTTTCACAATATGCTCCATTTGGAGGTCAGCAGGAATGCTTGAATCAATTTTCCCCCTGTTGTATACAAACAATCCATAAAAACTGCGATGTACCTCTTGTAGACTATAAGATGATTGTTGATGACATAAAAATCTCAAACACTCTAAAGCATACTTGCTGTTGTTGCTGGATGTTTTGTAGACAGGCATTAAATATTTCATCAGTGAAATCATACGGTCTCGATCTGGAGTCTTACAAATGTCTAAGAAATCCATTAATAAAAGCCCAAGCTGTAAAACACAGTGTCCATAATGCTTCACTTTGTCATACTCATGATGAGTTGTCTTTTGTTGACAAATTTGATGTATATGCAGTTGTGCAGATGACCCATCAGGTAAATTCACAGTTACTGGAATCATAGTACACTTGATTCACTTCTGTCAACAATTTGAGTTGCATCTGTATTTTCTGCAAACACATAGGTTCTGACAAAATGTTCCATAACCTCCTGTGCTGATTTCTCCCCAATGAGGTTTCTAGTGGATAAGGATTTTAAGTCTTCCAGTCCGAAGTAATCGCACAATGCCTCAATGATGTAACTGCTTGTGAAGGTGAGGAAGAAGTCTTTGTTGTGGTCATAGTTGTGCTGAACATCCTTTTTTACTGTTCTCCTTCCTAACTTAATGCGAGCAGAATTCATTGTTCCCTTTTCATAGGAATGTTCATTAAACAACACATTGAAAATGAGGGATAAAAGGTTCATTCCAGCATGCCAGAGTTCAAAGGTGATTGGTTGCATGTGCTGTAGACGCTGTTTTTCTGTCAGACAGGCATTCCGGCTTAGGATAGCACGTAGTCTTTTGGCACCACTAAATCTCTCTCTTGTGAGCTGGTCACCACCAATGTGCACTTTTGCTAGGGGAACTTCTGCTGACTGGTAGATCTCTTCTATGTAGTGTTCATAGTGGTCTAGAATTTGAACAACGTCAGCATATTTCTGTTCATTAAATGGAAGGACTGGCAGGGCAACAACTAAATTCCTCCTCCTCATATCTTCTACACAAGGTCCAGGGAGGACCTGTTAAAGATGAACACTCTATATAAGAATTAGGATAACATTTTAGAAGTCAGATCAATAAAAATATATCCACGTACCATCTGGTGTTCGAGGTATATATATTTCTAGAAATGATAAACCATAAAAGAATTCAATAGGTTGCTTATCATGTGATAATTTAATACATTCTGTGCTAGTTAAGATAGGAAGTCCAACTGAGGTAAATGCTTCACAGCCACTCTACTGACAAGCACAATGTAGTCATTTATAATTCTGCCCTCATCGACATGGGTAGGAAGGAAAGCCTAAAAACCACATATTTCAAATAACAATTATTTGCATATAATATTTTGTTTCATACATGTATCCATATATATTTTGTCCACTAGTTTGTTGTTAATAAAGAGATAATTATTGATACTCATAATAATACAATCAAATTCTGATCAAGATTAATAAATGTACATCTAACAAACCATAAAATAACTTCGATTTAAACTTAATGTATTGTTCATAAAATAGAAGGTACCTCAAGAGGTAGATCTTTGGACAGACACTGGGGAACATCGGACAGTTCAGCAAAGGCCTTTTTCTGGGTTACAATGGCTGAGGCAAACCAGTTGTACATGGTTCCTTTTGCATTGGACCTCTCGTGTTTAACCCCAACTGAGATGTTTATATTGTCACCTATAAGCCTAAAGGGATTTTCATTCTTCAGCGACTGGATTACAGCATCATAATTATGTTTGCCAATTTCATCCACTAAACGTCCAGCACCTTGAAAACACGTTGTTACCCCAACTACAGCCAGTCGGTCATACACCTGTAAAAAATGCATGTACATGTACTTTCCAAAATTATTTGTTGTTAGGTTGCATACAAACTGTACCAAGTAAGATTGATTTTTTAAAAAAAAATTGTGAATTATAAGTTACCACTGGTAACCAAAAAATGTTTGATTATTCTCAGATGATTTATTTCATGGTAGTTAGTTTGATAAAATTGTCATTAAATATTCATTTCACTGCTATCAAAATAGTACTTGAGGTATTCTTGCAGCAACTGAGTTGTATATTGAGTTATTCAATATTTTAAAGTAAATACCAAAATTTGTGGATTTACATCATAAAGTTCTTATCTCACCTTTCTAGGACTTTCTAGGATGTATCATTGAAAAAACAGTATGAGATCAATCAAACATCTGTAAATTAGTCAACTGAAATAATAACAAAAATGAAAAAAAAAACAAACAAACAATCAAAAAACACCAAATGAAACAACAAAGGAATAAATTAAAATTAATCAACAAATGTTAAACTACTTTTGATATAAATTTAATCATTATGAGCTGTGTTGATAAAATTTGTGACGAGTTCATAGTTACTCGAATGACAGAGATAATTGAGGTTTATAAATAGTGAATGTTATTTGTATTTATGTTAGTAAATTATATATAGGGTTTAACTGAAGCAAAATTACTGTTGTTTTCCTGTACAAATTAGAACCCTTAGTTTCAGTAATGTTGAAGCCAACATCAATGATACACACTAAGATTATTCTTTCTAACTGACACTGTCAAACATGAAAAAAATCCAGATATTCATGAATTTTCCTCAAATTTCAATATGATGTATTTTTATATGTTTCAAATTGAATATACATAATTGACTTTTCATTTGTTAAAAGTAAAAGCAATTTCAAATAAGAATTGTTTATTCTAAAACCTGTGTTTGCACTTAATTTACATATATGTACATGTTTAATTTACATAATTAAATATATTTACTCACACAAGCAGGCTGTCTTTTACACTCTTGCAGAGGTGTTTTCCCAGTTGGGGAACTTAATTCCCTACACCTCTTTTTGGAGACATCCGAGACAAGATTGGTAGCAGGAAGGAAGGAAGAAATTCTATCCATTTTCTGAAAAAATTCTCAAAATTTTGAATTGTTTGATGCTTCATTCAATACTTATTTTATATCTCAGTATTTGCACATATAGTTTAATAATACTTTGAATAAAAACAATTACATTATATCAAAATTAAAAAATCGTATAAACAGCAACCAGAAATATATATTGAAAAAGGAGCCCCCTGGGACCCCGCCTGGTCTGTGATTGTCAAGGGAAAACTGGGTTAATGTAGGAATAGATAAACAAATCGTGTTGTTGAGGAAATTCGGATACCTATAGGTCGAAACCCGAGTAAACCAGGAAGACCTTACAAATTTAAGCTTGATATTTTGGAATCCTGATACAAATGTTGTCTTTTATGTTAAAAGGAAAACTAAGACACTCCTGGAAATACACGAACCGGCTAGGATTTGCAGCAGTGCAAAACTTGTTTACAAAATTAGAATGCGTATTAATAACGATTAAACGCCTATCATGCTCTAAAAATCTATCAGAAGTGAAGAATGAAGTGTGAAAATCATGACAGTCTACATAACAAACATCACTTTACCTCAAAACAACCACACTTTGAATTTTATTTCAAACCGGTTAATCCGACCACAATTCATCGCCATGGGCGCCGCCATTAAACATGGCTGCAGCTGTTACATGACCCCAATCGAAGAGCAGGGGATCATGGGACAAGACTACTGTATGCAGTTAAAATCAACAACTTGGCATTTTTTGGGATTTAAATCATAGTAAGGGTAAACAAGAGGCCAATTGGCTTTAACGATCACCTGAGTAGCATATATCCAATACACAAACTTGTCCTGGAGTCTCATATATGCATCTAATTAATTGGGTTTCATACTGGAGTAGAAAAATTATAAATTTGTAATGACAACCACATATAATTCAAAAAGAACTGTGAAGCCTATAATTTTGGTGAAAAACTAAAAGATCTGGTCTACAAAATAATGAATTCAGTTTTCCTTTCAGGTGTGTGGGAGTAAAGAAGATAATTTTGTAACGTTATATGCATTAACATCTATACATCCATTTTGGCCCTGCCCTAGAGTCAAAACCCATACCCCAGGGGACATAAAAATTAAAATTTCAGTACAGGACTTCCTGGTTAACATAATTATTAGTCGTTTTTTTTATACAGATGTGTGAGAATAGAGAAGAAGATTTTTACACATTATATGCATTAACACTTTATTGCCATATTGCCCCCCCCCCTTATGTCCTGAACCCCTGACCCAGGGGCCATGAATTTCACAATTTAGGTAAAGGAGATTGTGGATATCATAACCATGTATTCAGTTATTTGCCCACATGTGTGGGAGTAGAGAAGAAGATGTTTTAAGATTTAAATCATTTTTACTATATGGCCATATTGGCCCCACCCTAGAGCATGAACACCTAACAAAGGGGTCATGAATTTCACAATTAAGGTAGAGGGCTTCATAGTCTTCATAATCATGCATTTAGATTTTAACAAATATATATTGGAGTAGAGAAGATTTTCTAAGATTTAATACATTTTTACTATTTGGCCATATCGGCCCCACCCTAGAGCCTGAACCCCTGACCGAGGGGTCATGGATTTCACAATTTAGGAAGAGGGCTTCATGGACATCATAATCATGCATTTAGTTTTTAACAAATATATATGGTAGTAGAGAAGAAGATTTTCTAAGATTTAATACATTTTTACTAAATGGCCATATTGGCCCCACCCTAGAGCCAGAACCCCTGACCCAGGGGCCATAAATTTCACAATTTTGGTAGAGGCCCTCATGGACATCATAACCATGCATTCAGTTTTTTCCTAACATGTGTGGAAGTAGAGAAGAAGATTTTTGAAAATTTGGGGTTTTTTTTTTAATATTTTGCCCCGCCCGTGGCACCCACGGGGTGGTAGAGCCATAAATTTCACAATTTAGATTCTTCTGACCATAGAGATGCTTCACACCAAAAATGGTAACGATTGGCCTGGTAGTTTTCAAGAAGTTAAAAATGTAAAATTGTTAACGCACGACGACGGACGAAGACCAATTGCAATAGGTCACCTGAGTCACTCAGGTGACCTAAAAACGGAAATGTAGTATTGGAGGGTTAGAAGATTGCTCATAGTTAAAAGTTGAAGCAGGCAAGAGATTAAAGTCATCCGATTTACATCGAAACAAGCAGTCGACTTTCGGACAAATTTTCCCGTATTACTTGCAATAGAACTAGTCCAAAATTCAAGAAAGACTTTGACAGGTATCGCAGGTTTAACACGCGAAAATTGTTTCATATTAATAATAGCTGCACATCTACTACTTGTCGGGTTGACATACGAAAAGCAACTAGAATTGTCGATCAGAGCAGACTACAGCAGCTGTAAAAATCGATAGATCTTCAGCTACGTTTCATAAAAATACGGACCGTTTATGTATGTTTATATACAAATGAATGTCACTAAATCAGTAAATAAAGCTATATTATTAAACTTTAAACCATGAGAAAAGGATGCTTATGACATTTTTGACAAAACAGAGAAATAACGTCACAAACATGACTTTACGTCATAACGTCGTCTGAAAAGCGTTAATTATATAACGTGTCATTTTCATTGCGTATAGTTTTCATACCTTACTTTTAAATTTAATTTTCACATTATTTTAAATAATCTCTTATTATACTTTATTTGCACACAGATTTGATGATCTTCATGTATTTCTGTTTTTTCTCGAAATTAGCTTAATGCTCAAAATTGGCTATGATTTGGAGAAGTTTTATAGAAATATTTTGCTATTAATTTTAGGTGTCTGCTTCATTTTATTTTTTACAGAGCATTGATATTAACATTTTTACATCACAAATAAAAAAAAATTATCTTATTTCAAAGTTAGTTTATCATTATTCCGACCACATACTGTAGATTCTTTTCCATCAAATCGCGAGAACATAAAATTGCGAATGCCGAATTTTTAATATAGTTAATTAAATGTAGGTAACATATGTCAAGAAATAAAAGTGAGATTTTAAAATTCGCAAGATGCGCTTCTCACAATTTTACGCGGATATTAATTCCTCGCGTTTAAATAGGAATCTACGCTAATAGTGCGTGGATTAAGAAAGCAAAAAAAGAACCTAAGAAATACATGTACTATCGTCTTTATTCAGCAAGTACCATTGCCGGTATTTTTTATCTTTAAACATCTTTTTATAAATCATTTTCAGATAAATTACTGAAAATGCAGTAACTAGAAACATTTCTGGTTGAACAAGCTGAAAGAACACAGTAAAAAAAGTCTATTTAAAAAGCAGACAGATGAAAGTCTGCAGTACTGCACACTTCTCACTGATCTGGTAAATACTTGTATTGTTTAATATCTCTTAAGTTTAAATAACAAGTGCTTGTGTTTCCTCACACAATCTTAATGCTGAGTAAATCTTAACATTGCATTTACATGTACAAAATGAATGTAATACATGCCCGAAAAAACCCCCCAATTCCTTGTTTTTATTCTCAACGAGGCCGAGTCTACTTATTTCTACCTTATATATTTTTATGAAATTTTTTGCATGAAGTTAAATGATATATCAGCAATATATCATTTTTTTTTAGATAAAAAAAAATTAGCGACCCCGATTTCCCATGTGTTCTTGAATGTTATCATTTTTTTAGAAGGCCCTATGGGAATTTGTTGAAAATGCGCTAAATCTCACTTTTTTCGCATATTTTTGGTATCTCTGCCCATGATTTTTTTATTCCACCGATCGATTTAAAAATTGTTTAGAACCTGATTGTGAGTGTTTCAGCTCTGTCAGTATCTATGGAGCTACATGTGTAAGATTCACATCTGTTTTTTTTATGAATTAGAGGTGTATAATAAGCGCAACTCAAACTATTAAATGCTTTCTCTGATTCATGCACGATATGAAGGTGGCAACATTGCAATAAATAAATAAAAATTAACAAAACAGGCCCTAGCGGGTTATGTAATTTTTTTCTGTGATGATCGATACCGTCATAGCCCGCATGAATTATCAATTAACCTATTTAATTTCAAATAATCTATTAACATCCTTATTTTAACAAATTAATGAATTGGTCGTAAAGAGTATGTAAAATTAACTAAAACATTGTTAATGTACATCAAAATGTTAAATAAACGGAAAGTCTAGGTCGTCTTAAATGGGAGGTTGAGTCTGACATCATCATGATTCTTTCGTGCAGTCGAGGATAAGTTTTCTTAGCTAGGCCGATCAAGGTTTCGACCAATCGATAAACAAAGCGTGTGGATTTCCGTCCTATCAGTTTCTACAGAGTTTAAATTATTTTCTTTGAAAATTGAGGGAATCATACTTGTCTGATGTGAATATAAACAAAGAAGTTAACTCAATGTACAACTTAACCAAAACATTATTTCATGTTTCTATCGGCTGTGATTTTGTTAAAAATCGTTTTAAATAGACGTTTTCTTCTATTTTGTATTGAAAATTGCTATGTTAATATTTAAATTCTGATTTTTTAATTCTTTCCTTATGATGTCGATTTTGTTTGTAATACTGTTTCATTTATTTAAAGGTGATACACAGTCAAATTCTTGATTAGTGGTCCGATTCCTTGTAATGAACACGAGTGAATTTAAATATGGAGAAAGTCACTATCTGGATGATGGTTCCTGAGAATGATTCAGAAATTATGTAATCATACTCGATGTTATCTTCTTTTTTTTTTAAATGAAAACTTCCTATTTCAAGTTATATATTTAAACAAAGAGCCATATCAACAAAATGGTCATGGAATAGTGCGAAGGAGATAAAAGAAAAAAGTGATACCTATTACAGGTTAACTCAAACCTACTTATACATTGAACTGATTTCTAAATATACGTAACAAACAAAAACTAGACGATAAACAAAATTGTACATTGTGTTCTTGCATTTTTTTTTAAAATACATGATTCTTTAAGTCGCACGCAGTATGCTTAAAAAGTGAGGAACTGTTATCGTGCCAGTCGGTGTCACAAAGGTTCGGAATACTTTTCCAAACATGAGTAGTTAGTGATAATTTATGACAAAAAATGTTTGACAACATAATTACAGCTCATATTTTTACTACCATATATAAAATTATTGACTCGCTATTTTCTGTTTTAAAACCGATAAATCATGATTGAAAAAACTGATTAATATTATAAACGTTGAACCTACCTCATGTTTTTTTTATCAGAACTTATTTTTTGATTCGATTAGCGTTAATTACTCAGTAACTTTGTAATCGTGAAGACCAATCTTAATACTTGTTCATTTTCTTGTGACCATTACTGAAGAACTTGAGAATTCAGACGGTTTCACGATCCCGTCCGAACCTGAGATTTATTTTCACATTTATTTTAGTCGATGGAGCGGATTCACAAAATTATATAAGGCTTTAATGAAGTGGGTAAGATTTACAACTGATTTTGGAATGTAGGATACATAGAGACTAATTATACATCTAGAAGTCAGCGCACTGGCGGTGTATTTAAATGCATGCATGCGCTTTGGATTATGGGCAGTTGAGAGTTATCCTAAACTGACGGTGAAATATATCTTCAAAACACAGAATCAATCTCTGCATACTGTATGTTTCTCTATCATACTAAACCTCCGTATTTGCTGTGGAATAGTCACACGCGGATGATAAGTGTCCGGATGTTGTTTTTCATGTGTGGGCACGCCCGAAATGTGTAAGCAAAGACATTGGTGGGGGGGGGGGGGGGCTTAGCAATTGTACATGTAGAAAAACAATCATAGTATTTTGAAAAAAAATGTCTAGAAGCGATCGGAAAGTAAAAATATCCTACATACACTAAAAAATACCATTTAAAATCATGTGAAATTTATCAATATTGAATTGGGTGAATACCATCCGATCCAGGGAAGGGGCGCTCTTTTCCATCAATTCTGCATGAAGTCGAATGGAAAATCTTTTGAACAGAAAGGGTGGTGTAAACGGCATGATCCCGACAGTGGTAAATTAACTACTTTTTCTTATTGTGTTTATCTGTAAGTATACAGGTTAAAAGTCTACTTCAGAACCTTTTATTTAAACTTCAAAAGAATAGTTCAGTGTTGCTACTATATAATTGCATCAATAATGGATCCTGAATAAACAAAATTGTATAATACGTTATTTCTGATATTGTTTTCAAAGTTCAAGAATTAAACATGACATATTTAATCATGTCACGAAAATCGCATATGTTTAAGAAGAAAAACTACTAATATATTTTAGCTATTGATTGTTTATATGGAAAAGATAGTGTATATGTAAATGAAATATGTTCACATAGAATAATCCATTAACTGGTTACTCGTTGATGTCCCAAAATAAACTGAAACTAAGCAACCGCCATATCTTTTTTTGAATAATCACTTTTCACTGGCAGACAACCGCGCTGTCATTAGAATTTAAAAAACAATAATAACATACCTTTGTTCTTGAAATAAATGAATAGCATATATGCTAGCATGCAACTATATGTAACAATGTGATAAGATACTGATAAAAAGTGCTGTATTTTACGTTTATTAAACGACTAATTCACAGTAATATTTGATGACTTTTACTTCACAAAATTGTTGACGTTGCGAATGTGAAACACGACGTCATGATTTTCCTATTGAAATAACATCACTGTTAATGGGTAAAAACCTCTACTTAGAATTAGCGTATAGCCATAAAATTTTAGATTTTAGAACTTTAAGATGTGTTTAATTCAATTATGTAAAATTCTAAAAATGTGCAAAAAATGTCATAAGCACCCTTTTCTCATGGGCGCAATCATATGTGCTGAGTTTCTGCTAGGAATGAAACTGTGCATCCATGTGAATATATCCCCCCCCCCCCCACAATATACACCACAAAGCTTGGAGATTGGAATAAAAGAGATCTTATGAATTCAAAGTGGTTTTAAGAAATACTTGTGTCATTTATTTTGATTTGATAAATTTACATGTATTTTCCTAAATAATGCATTTTCCTCTACAACAAGTCGCTTAGCGGTGCCCTTGCTTGATCTTTTTTTTTTTGCTTTAGAAACAATGATATGAAACTTTTTTTCAGAATTTAATACATTTTCTCTTATTGGTAATATATTTGGTTTCAGTTTAGAATTAATTACATGTGTATATGAACAATTTTGTTTGTCTACCGTTTCTGATATTTGTAGTACACGGCCTCTCTTCAAAAGCAATACGTATCCAATTTTTTCCTTGTATTTTAGTTGCAAGCATTTTTGGAAACCACAATCCGTAGTTACATCATTTTTTTCTTCTGATACCTTAAACTCCATCTACATTTAAAAAAAAAAAAACAAAAAACAAAAAAAACTATTTTTTGTACTTTTTATTTGTCAGTTTTTGGTATAAATATCTCAGTACTTAATTCAATTTTCCAATATTCAATAGGTCTTCTCGGAGCTTATACAAATTTATCATTTATAATATTATAGTGTGGCTTGCTCAACTTAAGTTGGGGTTTGACAAGTATTGGAAAGTGAATAGGTCTTCCCTCACCATGTTTTGAGTAGTTAAACTCATCCCAGGTGTTTGACACAAAGAGAAATCTATGAAAATCTTATTTATTGAAGAGAACATCTCTGTGGTCACCGTCTGTGCCAAAAAGTTGACGATGGGTAGATAAGGGTATTTCAAAAACAGAAATGGGATCCTGTTCTTCTAGACAGGCGTTGCTGTATTGTAGAAAGAAACTGGTCACTGAAATATCTGATGTTATCTACAGACAAGAGGCTATACCAACTTTATAGTCTTGTAGGATATGGCAGGGGCTGTGGGTCTTAAGTTCCCACGTACACTGAAAAATGGAAAAGCCTTCCCACTCAATCAGGAATTCCTCAGCCTATAAAAAAATAAAGTTTACAATGAATGGTTTTTCTTTTTTATTTCTTTTTTCTGACATACAGTGTACATTTTTTTAAAAATCTTAATATTAATAATTATTTTTTATAATGAATTGAGATTTTTGTTTTTGACAGTAAATTATTGGGTATGTAGAAATGCATGCACAGAGAAAGAGAAGGGGGATGTCTATGGAACCCCTCCCCCCTCCTTGAAATTAGCAGAGTTTAAAACAAAAGCAAAACAATAAATACTGGGTATTTAAAAGGAGGGATGGCTAGTTTTTATACATGGAGGATAGAAATACTTTACATAAATGAAAAGCTGTTAATTAATAAAACTATAAGTTCGGTGTGTTTGTGGGTTTTTTGTTTTGGGGGATGGGGGTCATCAAAAGCATTGGGAAAAGTCTTATTTATTTACATCGGGGACAAATTGACGCGGACGTCTGAGTAAACATTGGATTGAAACTTTAATTATGGAAGTGTATTCACGCTTCCACGCCCCGCCCACTGATAGCAACCAAAATTACGTGACCTCAGACTCCGACAAACTTTGTAAACAACATGGCAGTCGACTTGCAACTTGTACCGGATAGTTTTAATCTTAGTTCATTTACTTTTGATTTCTCGCAGAAAAATCAAACAAAAGGGCACATTTATTTCAGGGAAGGTTACATTCATAAAATTACTGTAACAAAAAACGAAGATAATACTGAATTATTGCCGCAAGATGTTACCGAAGCATGAGGAAAGGAGAGTCGCCGCATCGTTTACATGTTGATTTAGCGGAATCTGTAGTGAAAGATGCATATTGTTCATGCACAGCCGGGTAAAATATATAGTTTAACATGTGTTACGTTATTGTGTTTTGTTGTCTTCACTTTAAAAGTGCATGCTTTCGATTGGATTACAATTCTAATTTGTACTACAACTTAATGTTTACTACAGTTTACAAACTTTAATCCAATTAATTAATGTTTTTCCTTTTCAAACAAGTCCGCAACATTTGGTATATCAGCCTATTTGGAAGTTGAATAAAATCATCAACATTAAGATTGTTTTACTCTGTTGTTTATTTTTTTAACAATTCAGAGTAGCCACTGCTTTAATGTACATGATCATCACGTACATTAAAGCAGTGGCTACTCTGAATTGCTTAAAAAATAAAGTGTCTAAAAACAACACAACAATAAATAAAATATAATTTATATACTTGTTATAATTCATTTTACAATAACATATACCAGTAATGAATGAATATGACATTCTAACATGACACTTAAAGGGTCTCTGGCACATGCTCCCACATTGTTGGCCTGGTTAGGTGTATCCAGCAGTTTAAATTGCTTAGACTTAAAGAAGTACCTGCCGAGCAGGCATGTACAAGCCTTCCTTAACAGTGGAACATCCCAAGAGGAAACAAGATCAAACCTGCTTCTGTAAATCAAATTACAGTTGTTAAATCCAAAGAGATCCACAAAAAAGTTCCTATACTGCCAATAGAAATAAAGTCCAGGTACAAAACACACTTACACATGTAATGTTACGAGTGAAAATCAACCATCAGAATAAAACTAAGATTCTTTGATTTCAAAATCACCAATACCTTGGAAATATCTACAATAACAATTTTATTGCTTAAAAAAACCCCAGAGTTCAAGAGTTAACCGATGAGTCGCTCCACTTGCTGAGATCAGTGAAAGGATCACCAATATCAAGACTAGTTACATCACAAGTCTCCAAAATAAGCAGCGAATTTAGTGATGTAAAGCTTGGATCAACATTAAGCTATCAGGTGTGTTACATTGTACAACAGAAAATTAAAAACCTGTAAATGAATTACTTCTTTTTTAATACTGGTTCTTGGAAAAGTGTAAGCAAGGCACACACTGTCCAAACTTTGTTGATTGATCCAAATATACTGGTTGGAATACAATGTGAAACTACCTTAAAAGTTCTTATTTTACGAATTGCATGTTCCACATGTATGCGATGAGCTGCAATTTTTTGAGTGATGTCAAAATCCGACTGTGACATTTGTCTTCCACTTTTCACAAAGGATGGCAAGTTTAGATGTAACTTCAATGATTCTAGTTCTGATTATATGGTAAATCCTTTATCTGCCATAATACAGTCACCCTGATGAATGTAGCCAGCAACCATAAGTTGATGTAGGAGTTTGCAAAATCCACTTTTCTCTGTGATAGTCACATCTGACATAGAACCAGTAAAGAACTCACTGACAAACACTATATTTCCCATTGGATCACAAGCTAACAGTCCTTTTATTGTTGTTCCTGATTTGTAATCAGAATATATCTGGGATTGCAGTTTTAAAGATGAAGGTTTCTGTGTTTTCAACTCTGTACAATCAATGATGGCAAGAGTTCTTGGAAATTCAGACTTAAACTGTAGTGGCATATTTCTAATGATTTCATCTCGATAAGGCCATATCGGTATTGCACCTAACATCATATATATGTGATCAATCCATGCATTTAATATCTCACTGACAGATTGGGTAGAAATACAAAAACGTGCAGCTAAATCTTTTAAACTAAAAGTTATGTCTGAGCCGCATTAGTGTTACCAAGAGCTGTGTTTCCAGGTTCATCCTCTTAACTTCTTTCCTCTTCTTTATAAATTCTGGCAAATGTTGAGATGTCAGAAACTCTAACAATGTTACAAATGTAGAATGCTTTAAATTAGTATAATGAAGAAATAATCCTGGAACTTTTTTCTCTTGTTGCAGAATTTTCTGGACTGTTAAATCAGGTTCTGGATCTTTGGAGGATTGAGATGTTGCCGATAACTGCTGCTGCAAGTGGTGGATCAAAACTCTTTGTTGATGAAGGGTTTCCAAAGTTGAATTAAGATTATCTTGTAGTTCATGCACTTGTGCTGCAGCAGTTAGTAAACCTAATGAGTCTACAAGAAAAATCAATTGATTTTAACCCCATTTGTGGTACACAAATTTTAAGAATTAAAAATTTAAATTTAATAATATTGTTTAGCTTGTACATGTATATGGTACATTACACATAAAACTACATATGTATTTCATTTCTTTTCTTTATAGTTTCTTTTTGATTTCGGTCAAAAACATGTAGTCTATAATTGAACAAAGGGATATTAATGTACTGTGGAAACACTATGTTTCCACTAGCATCAAAGGTAAAATTACACCCATGGTACAACGATTTGCTGACACAGGAACTTGTCATTCCCAGACCTCATGAGTTAGAAAAATCTACAAGGAACCTGTCCGAGAATCCTGAATAGTTTAAATATAGAGCAATTCGCGATCGCATATCAGATGCACCGCATTGTCAAAAGAAAAAAGCATCCAAATGAAGCACTGTTGAATTCTTTGTTTTAGAGCAGCTCAAACTTCAAAACAGCAGCAACTGAATATGGGTTGAGCAGAGAAAAGCAAGCCAGAGAAATTTTTGCTTAAAAATAGTCAGCAGTGAATTCATTTTTTATTATTGTGGTTTAGTTGTAAATAATGAATTTCCTTTTTTGGCAGCTACTCCAGATGGGATTGTATCCAACGTAAACATTTAGCCCCATTTGTGGTTGGTTTGGGAAATGGGATGAATCTAACGTTTTGTACTCTCTCTAGGTACCTGGTGTCACTGTTGCATGTTCCACACGAACAAGTTTTAACCATTGTGATTAAAGAAATCACAAATATATAATAAAGCACACAACTATGTGTATTTGTTTCACATTCCGGTGCATTACCTTGAATTACGGAAGCTGAGTTTTTCGGAGGTAATGGCCAACAAAGTTTCCGTGATCCTGATTGGCTGTGAGAAGATAGCAACCGCGTCACTAGTGAGTGAATTTTCAATCCACCTCAGCGTTTCGTACTTGCTATGCAAGTCAAAGCGATCAAAAACGTTTATTTTAAAGCGATTGCATATTTTTTTCATCCAGGGACGTAGCATCAAGGGGGGATTTTTATCGCAGCAAAGATTTTTTTTAAATTTACATACTAGTATATAAAAAATGAATTATCATTGACTTACCCCCTCCCCCCATCCCACTTCTTTGGGAATATGCAAAAATTGAAATGAAATAATGAATTTCACACAGAAAAAGAATTTATAGGTAGACTTAGTCTCTAAACCCCCCTTCCCGATGAAGATTTTCATGATTTGGGGATTTTTTTATATTTTTTTTTTTTGCTTTTCAAGATTTTTTCAAAGAACCCCCCCCCCCCCCCCATTATTTGCAGAAACGATGCTACGTGCCTGTCATCAATAAGTACGTATATAATTGGCAAATGTGAGAGATTCCAATTCGGGAGAGATTATACGCAAGGGAAAGCATTGACCTTTGACTTCAGAGAATCAGTTTTCACAAGTCTGAAATTAAGTAGGGCTATATTGTTGCAATGCGGATAAGTTTTAAAAAAAAGTTCAATGAGACGAAGTTGAAAGAAAACCATGCCAGCTTGTATTGTATAATAAACACGGATAAGTCGTTTTAGACACTTCATGTACCTGGTATTAACAATTTACTTAAAGTTGAATGACTGGTCACATTTGAACTCAAGGAGAGAGTAATAAAAATGGGATCTCTATGTACGTTGTTCACACGGTTTTTTTTTATTGTACACTACACCGTTGAAATCAATTTAATTTTAATGTAGAGGAAGTCCTTGAGTTTCCAAAAAGTTTACAATAATGACTCGCAAGTTGTACATTTTCTTTCATCGAAGGAGTATAATTTATCTTTGTTTTGACAATTTTAGAGGGGCGCGCGCCGGGTGCATCCCCTCTGAATCTGCCACTGGTGTTCGTTATTTATCTAAAAAGTAAAGAACAACTTACGAGATAGAAGAAAATGAAATGGGTATATTAAGCTAGACGACCGAGAGATTTGAGAATATTCATCAATATTGCACAGCTATCTGAAGTTTAAAAAGAATTACATGTAAATCGGAATTACAAATACTTTCATATATTCGGTTCTTTATTTATTGATTTACGGTTTCAGTCCAATGTTTTCTCAGACGTCCGCGTCAATTTGTCCCCGCTCATTCCAAATGTTTTGACTGTAACAGGTGAAATGGATGTTAACTGTATTTTTCTACTCTTGCAAGTTTATGTTCAATAAAGGTTTATAGGGTATGTTACGTTTAAAGATATTAAAAATAAGAGGCTGCGTGGAATAGAGAGGGTGTAAATAAAAGAAAATAGGTTTTTGATTGTATGATGATATGTACATGTACTAGGCCTGTACATAGTTTTCCCCTCATGCAGTTATATGTATTATATTCTGTTTTGAATCTAACCGAAAATACTTTATTTTACAAAAAGATCTCTATATACAAGTACCAGACCCCACGCAATTAGCAAGGTCATTGTATTCAGATTAAACAAAATTAAATTGCTCACTTTTTCCAATCTTTCGTGGGTGGATTATTCTCTTTATATTGTATGTTCCAGGCAGGACCTGCCGACGGACTTCTTTGATTAGCAACAGAAATATTCGTTGTTACTCACTTTAAAAAATCTATTTGCTTTCCTCGGGTTTTGGAAGTCATTTGCAGGGGGAGATAATACAATTCACAAAAGGGGGAGGTAATGCTATTATAAGGGATACGACCCAAAAGTATGAATATTTATTTGTTCATTGTCAATTGTCAGTTGTAAAAGATTAGTGCTAATGTTTCTCGACCTGTTGCAACACTGCTGTTGTCATAGGCAAAATCCCATCGTGAGGCCTGGACCGGTAAATGTCCGAGTAAAAATAAACTGGCGACTTCGAGGGAATAATGACGTATATCTCTGCTATTTTAAGACCCATCAACTTTAAATTCGGCATGAGTGTATCTCAGACATTACTTTTCTGAGAAATACATGCATATTGCGAGTGTTTTAAAAATTAATTGATTAATTAGGCTTTTGAAGCGAGCTGGAAGTTTTTTATCTGGGTCAGAGTTCGACCCCTTTCTTTATTTACGGTTACATTGAAATTAATGTTAAAACGGGCTTGGCCCCTGTGGAAAATCATGAATTAAAATGAAATGCAAAGAACTTTGGTTTGTGTCTCTAAAGAATAAGACTGCGATTTATAAAAGCTCTACCGCCTACCGTTATAAAAGTATATGACTATTTGTCAAGGTAATTACTATCGGGGTCGAAATTTCTTAACATGAATGTAAGCGATAATGCTTTAAAATAAAGAAAAATCGACGTCATTTGAGTGTTTTACTACGGAAAGATTTTACTTGGAGATGGGCGCGCCGACGCGCTGAATACAATTAGCCGAAAGTACCTTTTATTTTGGGTAGGGTATTTGACGCAGAATCGTAACAAAATAACAGTATCACTTATTTTTACATCAATTTTTATAGGGGCAATAATCACAGATTACGCTGAAGATTTTATAGTTTTAAAGTTTAAAATACTTTACTGGTGGCTTTTATTACTGGTTCTGTTGTTTTTTCTCCCCGCTAACTTGTTATGAGCACAAACAATACTGCTTTTAGTGTGTCACATTTAGATATGCTTGAAACGTTGTATTTTTAATTCTGCATTCAATATAAAAATACAAAACTCACCAATTGGGCTTTGTATAGCTCTGTATCTTATTTATAACAGGGCGACTGAAACAAAAAACAATACAAATGTTCAGCTCAAATTGCGATTATGTCCCTTTAAAGAAATTATGATAACACACATTTTGCTGCTTCTTCTTACTTTTTCGGCATGGAAAACAATCTAGTTGCCTTATCGAAGTTTTCGAGTTTTCAGACATGTAGACAGCTCATTAATTCTACAATTCGGATTTGATTTTGGAAACGGCAATTTGTACAATATTGCGTCCAAAAAGGAGTGCATATATTTTTAAGGAGCGAGACATTCAAGTAGGCTAAAATAAAATAAAAAGTTTTAATCAAATGATTGTCATTTAATTTCTTGATATAATATTACTTGCACTTTTTTCCCAGTCCTTCGTTAAACGCCATGACGATGATACGACACTGTTACACGAGACACCGCAAATATATAGAAGCTACTTCTCGAACCATTAACAAAGTTAAGTTTATATGGTGTTTAAGTAAAAGTTGGGATCACAAGTCATTTGAGAGGAAGGAAAAAATGGTAGTGTATTGTTTCAGTTTCATTACGAAGTTAATTATCAACAGTTTCTCCTTAATGAAAAGGCGGCAAAACTAGAGGTGTATATAAAGGGCCTTTCTAAAACACAATTCGCCATTGCTACTGACACTCTTTGGACTACTTTGTAAGTTAACTTTATTTCCTTACTTTTAAATTTTTTGGGACCCTAAAATTTAAACACGCATAAGTATTTAAAGGCTGTGAGACGATATGTAAATTTTAACCTTTACCTGTTTTAAAAAGGGATATTTTCTTTGGATCTAGTATGTTTCAACTTCTCATCTAAAAGAGTCGTTTCACAAATCATTTACAAAACGGCAACAGCGCAGGGTGTTACATTGTTTGTTTAAGGAGAAAGCTGTGTTCGTTGATTTATGTATAAAGATAATTGTTAGGTATGAGAAAGTGAAACAACAGATGTCATTCATTGTCATCTAGACTTTATTGAAACTATGTCTTTTTATGGAAATTATTCCATTTACTGAATTCTAGATGTATGATAGATCATATTCATGCTCCTTAAAACAAAGCACACTTGGCACTGTATGAACGAGTTTCTGTTTAGAGGGGTTGAGGTTAAGACAAGTCATGTTTTAACGAGTGCATTATCATTTTTACTTCAAATCTTAAGAGCCTAGTATTTAAAAACAACATCAAATTTTAAAAAAGCTGAATCTTGTGTTCGGTGGTCAAATAAATTTTCATACCAGATTTGAAATTTAAACATTCTGCACTTTAATTTTAAATGTTGCTTTTAGTCTTGTATAAATTTCAACTTACCTGATAAAAAAATGGAACCAAATTATACGGTTTTTTTTTTCTAGGGGGTTTTGTGGGCTATATTTTTTGTTTTTTGGACATAATCCAACACGTTCAAGGTATTTTAAATCTTTTAATTTTCTCTCTAAATAGTTTCAAACATGACTATAACTTTATCTGGAGTGTTTGTTTAAAAAAAACTATTTTAAAATAGAAGATACATGCAAGCTTTCTTGTCCGATTTATCTTGAAAAAGATCCAATTTAACCAAAGAAAAATGATGTAATTTTTCGATATCAAAAATCAATGAGGACATTTTTCTCTCAAACTGTTTTGAGGGAAAAAATCTATTTTACTTTTTGAGTCACAATTTGCGAATTTTGGCCAAGCATTAATTATTTAACATTAATTTTAAATGGTGTAAGATATTCTGGGACACCCTGTACCTTTCTTTCTAAGCATAAAAAATGAAAGTTTCATCAATCTGATTAAAATCAGATCCTCGATGCTCCCGTTTTAATGATGTGTCACATATTCTGGCCTTCAAATTTGCAGTTTTCTCCTCTGACTTGATCACGCTTTCTACACTTCTGTAGCATTTCACACACGGCGCTGTTGGTAGAAAAGTTTGTTCCCGTTATTTTGAAAACATTATCTTTACGTTCCGTCGTTAATTTCAGCTTCCTTTCAAAAAACTTGTTGATTTTAACTTTTCCATCCTCCTTTTTTCGTACTGTGTAAATGAAACCCCACACAAAACACATATATCACTGAGTACACATGTTTTAGTCGGAGTTTCGGGAGCCGCCATTTTCTACTTTCGTTTTAAATGCGTATTTGTAATACATCGGGATTTATGAAAGGATAAATGAATACCGAACATTTTTCATAACCCTGCAAGCGAACGTTTGATTGGATAATGAAAGGGTCACCAGGAGATGACCCTTTACCGGGCTTCTTCAGATCCTCGTAGCGACACATCATTAAAACGGGAGCATCGAGGATCTGATTTTAATCAGATTGAAAGTTGCATATATATTTTTTCGCCCAATTGACTTTTATCATACTGATTTGCATCACGCAATCTTTTATAATAATGTAATTTTTGCTGATTCCTAGTTGTACTTAAATTTGCTCATTTAAGCAGCAAAATGAGACTATTTACATGTAGTTCCATATATGCGCTCTGTCCGCAAAATTCTCAAAAAGTCGGAATTATGTTTTAGATGAAAGAATCTTTTTCCTTGCTTCTATCACGTAATGATGTTTAGGTTTGATATTCACAAAAAATAGGGTGGTTTTAGGGGGAGGGGTGTATCTTTTTAAACTGACGTCCATTTTGAAAACACGTTTTCACTCACTTTTTCTCACCACCATCGTTTGCAGATCCAGATCACTTAATAATAAAAATATCAGTTATTTGCAGTTTCCGTTTAATTCTTCGCTGTGTTTTCTCATACTGAAATGAAACTTGGTATGCAGATTAATCATAAAATATCTAGGTCGAGTTATTTTTTGGGTACGATCAAGCAATTTTGATAGAGTTATGCCCCTTGGACTTCCAGTTATTTGCATTCCGTTTATTATCTCTGCAAAGGTTGAACAAATTGATACATGTAACTGATTTATCATGAAGAACGTGTTTTTGCTAAAGATGTGATGATGTAGACGATTTATGCAACCTATAAATCTAAAACATTTTAGCTTAAACACGTTATATTTGATACATTGATGCATCTCAGATAGTAACGGCAGCTATAAATGGCTACCATTGATTTTAAAGGGGCATGGTCACGACTTTGGTCAAAAACTATTTTTCTGAATTGAATGTTTACAATGCTTCAGTAAGACATTTTGAATAGGCAACCAAAACTTGAGGGTCTTTCGATGAGTTATATGCGAGTTACATAGCTTACACTATTTTGATGTGAAAACAAAGTTTTTGTTTAGATTTTGAATGTTGAAGTGATAATTTCAGTTTTAGCCCTATAGTGAACGTGTTGTATGTTAAGAACTGTTTTATTTATGCTTAAAATGAATAACAAGATAGACAAAAGCTGCTTGAAAAAGATATTTTACTGGTGTATTGAACGTATGTTAACAAAAACAGGACACGAGTCTTGTTTACAAGGATTGTGAGCTCTGTATCTTGCTTATGGCTCTATGTCTGACTCAAATTTCATATGATTATTTGAAATGCATTCCTAAAGCATAGTGTAAAATAAAAGCAGAAAATAAAATTTGACCCGAATCGTGACCACGCCCCTTTAAGTTCGAAAGGTTATTTTAATATCAATTCCATTATTTTACCTATAATGTACACTGCCTGTAATAAAGGCTTGTGCACTCTATAATGTATATCCAAGGGAGGGAGGTAGGCATAAGTGTTTCACAAACATCTTTTGTCACATTTATTTTCAGAAAAGATGACAAAACTAATCTATATAGCTTTGACATTTGCCTGTGTTTTGTCATCAGGAATCTGCAAGGTCTTGCCGGATTTGTAAGTACATACATTATCATTTCACTAATGCTAATGCAAAAACTTTAAATAAATATTACTATTTCTGGGATACCTAACAGCTAAAATTAACGATGTTTTCTTTTTATTTTACATTACAAACTAGAAATAAAAGCCCGCGCAAGTGCGGTAAATAATTTTTTACCCTCAAAAAGAGCTTTGTATTTTATTTTATTTTTGTGTACATCTTTTTGTCATATTTTTTTTTCTTAATTGTGGTTTTTTTTTTCTTAAACTATTATTTAAAATCAATTTTTGAAATTAAAAAGTAACTGGTTTGACATATGGAGAAGCAGGCAGATGAAAATCTAAACTGATGTTGATTATATGAGGTAAAATTTCTTTTCGCTGCAGCTGAGCAGCTGAGTGAAAAATTAAACTTTCGGCTTTTGACTGTAGTCTGTATGTGTTTTATTGTTTCAAATGAATAAATGAAATCTTCATTTAAGCACCATCTATTGTGTTAAATGTCAAACCTTATTCACATATACGTGCATCATATATCAAACCGGAAGTGGTGTAGTGCGTGGTCATAGCATCTTTTTTTTTATATTATATTGTTCTTCAGGTCAAATTTAACTATAATTTCTAACGGTTAATATTTCAAATAAAATCCTACTTTGAAAGAAAGGGGGGGGGGCTGGTTTATCAAAAATGATTATTTTTAATTAATTTCACGACAATAACTGATGAGTTAAAATTCATTTCTAGTTTACATACATCATCTTACTCGTTTTGAAATACCAAAGGTTCGAGCAGGTACACTAATGCAAGTATTTTGAGAGGTTTTTTTAGGGCGGGGGGGGGGGGGGGGGGGGTAAACGTCGTCACATGTTTAAGTTCAGAGGTGTCCGTGTGCATTAAATTGACCTCTATCATTTTTATAATTCTTTCTGTGAAGAAAGACACATAATATGTATATATGCGAAGTATTGATTTGTAGTACTTGAAAATCCAGCGGAACTTGGCTATGAATACGATGTTTTGAGAGGTTTTTTTGGAATACAATAATCTTTTTTTTCAAGACCCGTCCCGATGCGCTTCGCCTTTTTTCATTCACATTTAAAACAAACTTTATTTTTTAGGTGTTACAAAAACCTCTTGAGGAAAATATATTGTAAAGTATTATTGTATTTTAATATACCAATATGTGATATTGTGTTGAAAGTAAAATGCAGTCAAATACGGCATCAAGTGCACATTATGTTAGTTAAACACAAGCTGGTTATTACCCTTATCATTGTAGGCAATATGACTCGGAATTCTTCAACAAGCTTCCACTGGAAACCGTCTTGCAAAGGTAAAGCGTTGTCCTGCATGTCTTACTACATTGTTAAGTTGTTTTATCACTCACTCGTTTACATGGCAGTCTACGTGTTAAAATGTTCTTTATTCAGGGCTTGACTTTTCAATATTGGATTGTTATAAAACTTAATGCCAATAGTTAAATGTGTTCAAATCACAACAAATAAAATCAATTTATATTGGCATAACTTTTTGATAAGAATTAAGCACAAACAAAATAGACTTGATTTAAAAGATATGAAATTGCGAATATTTTTTCCATTGATGTGTTCCGTTTAAACATGTTTGGTGGCACTATCATATTAATGTTAAAATTGTATCTGTAAGTCAATATCATTTAGCATATTTTTCTATTGGATTTATGACGCATTATTTTTTATAAACACATGACCAATGCAGAAGAAAAACAATAAAAACATACATAATTTTTTATTTCATTGATATCAAATATATATTTAACATCAGCAGATCAAGCTAATATAAGTAGTTTAGAATATTATTGTTACGTGTGTGTAGTGTTATCATCGTTCAGTTTCTTGTAAAATTGAATCAACACTAGGTAGAGTTTGGAAAATTGATAGAGGATTTGAACTGGAATATATCTTAAAACAGTTGTTCAAAATCTTCCTCTTTTATTTAATAATATACACTGCCCTTTATGAATATTCAAATTTGCAAAGAGTTAATTTATTTGTAGTATTTATAAAATTCTGAAAATCTAAATATTTGTGTAAGAGTTTGAATGTTTTTGTTAATCATTGAAATAATAATCAAAGGCAATGAATTCGAAAAAAATGTCAATTTGTTAGTTTTTTTAAAGTGAAAAATAAAACTACAATGACACTGTGTAGAAACGGACTACGGTAACGCACTTTAACCTAGTCAAAGATGGCGATAGGGAAGCAAGCTTCGATTTGTTTACACAAGATTAAGCATTTGTTGGGGTACATGTAGTATGACGAAATAAATATACTTTACACGATTTGAAGTGTATAAACGAAACCATTGCAAAACATTTGCAGAATCTTTCCTTACAAAAGCGAAAAGGCAGGGAATTTTTTTTACTATGACTGTGTAAAGCAAGTTCATGACTAGGGTAAAGATTTTTAAAACTTTAAACGTGATTAGGGTAACGCTTTAAGGAATTTCTTATAGAGAGCATACATGTCTTCAGAGATACTTTTCTGGGTTTATCTTATAAGGGGGCTATATTTGTAGATTACAAACGTACTCTTCTAGCTCTATAACCCATTGCGTAATACACAACAACACTGAAAAATACACTATTTAATTACACGTATTGCTATTTGACTAAGACATATGTATACATGATTAATATCTAATAAATAAAGATTGCCAACATATTTCAATTCATTAATTATAACGCTATGAACATGTTTTTTCACTTTTCTACAATGACCATGTCGAAGTCACGCAATTTTAACTCCCTTCCTCGCAATCACGTACACTAACGATTTTTGTCTATTACTTTACGATTAAAACTTGTAATTTGAGAGTTAAACATTTAAATTTTTAGCTTTTATACAGCAAACTGTCTGCACGAAGAAATATTTGTTACCATTACAGCGATTCGAAGTCGTGGAATGCGGGTCACATCAGGCGCGTAAAGCCTTACGAGGAATGCGTGCGAGAACCGTGTAAAACGTTTCATCAGGTATTGAGAATTCAGTACGAACATTTAACTCATAGAAAACAATAAACACTGTACTATTACTTCTTTAAGCAAACTTGTATTCTTTTTCAACAAACAAAATAATAAGAGAGTTGTGAGACGGAGGCTGCCTATGAAGAATGCCCATAACGTTTCCGTATCGGTACAATATTCGAATACGCAATCCGTCAACATGTTTTATATGGTAAACAAATTATCATAATGACTTCCATAGGCAATCCGAATCAACTATAAGTGACACTGTGATGTTGTAAAACGCATGATTGGGTACAGTTATCATACATAACCTCAGGCATCGGCTAACTGCCAGAACCTGTTTATCAAATTTTGGGTATTTGATTTCATTGGGTTTAATTGATTTTAAGGCTGTATAGTACCATTTGGAATAATAGAAAATTCAACAACAACAAAATAATGAAAAATATTCTTTTCATATTCTATGTAATGCGAATTATTTACTCTTATCAACCCTCTTAACGGATAATAACAAGATGTTTAATTACAATGGTTACAATATATTTGTCCAAGAAATTTAAGCTTGAAAATATCCGCCGTTATACAGCCAGATTTTGGGTCTGAAATCTAAATCATATATTTTGTTCTTTCCATAACAATGTTTAGAATTAAAAAAAAAAGGAAATCATAAAGCAGTGATACACTGCGGAAACTTCATTTTTTATTTCGTTATGCGTATCTTCTAGTAGATTTGAATTTTTTCTGGTTTTATGTTCGGAAAATATTCTTCTACGCGGTTAGTATGATAAAAAAAATAATCATTTGATTGCATAGCATCTCCTGTCATGTTGTTGATAATGAATTCTATTCTCGGTGTGTAAATAAAAAATTAACGTATTTTTACCACCCAGCAAAATTTACAACATGGGCACCCCTAAAAATAATAATAATAATAATGTGAATAATTAAGTTTCAAAAGCGGTTTGCAAACTGTTTAGTGTCGGACAAAGCGTGCAGCGTTTCGTGAAAACAGTTAAGCGCTTCGGTTGAACCGCCGTTTAGCAAGTATGTGGTAAGTAGTACATTCTAGGGTCTGTAGTTAAAAAAAAGTTAAATATGTTATATTTCTAAATACTAATAAAAGCACGATGTGATGTGTTTCTTCCATACTAAGAAATTTAACGAACGTTCGAATAACAATTCATATGTTAATATAATAAATGTAGATGAAAAATAAACATGTACAATAGAGTCATGCAATCGCTCGAATATCCAAATTCAAATTATGCACAGCAAAAACAATCTTTGAAATCAATTATTATGACGACCTATATTATGTTTGAATACGTAAACGCACCGCAAACTTTACTCTGTAAAGTATGGGTTTTTTTCTTCACGTCATCGTTACACAAATGCGCCGTGGGAAAAAGAATAATTCATACCACAGCAAATAGCGTTACTTTATGCATAAACTGTTGATTTCTACTGTTTATCATGTTATATAAAAATATTTCGACATGCATTTTGAAAATTTATTCCAATCTCCGTAATCTACCGAGGTCATAACGGAAATTCCCGAGACCTCAGTCTCAATTATGCATCCGATACCTTAAAAAATATATCTAGTTCAAACAGTATGACGTCTTTTAAAAACGACAGAAGCAGTGATGGATATCGAAAAAATAGTCTATAATTGTTTAAAACAGTTACAAAGTCAAACTATGAGAAAGCAGTTACAAAGTCAAGCTATGTAAATATTTAAATATTAAACAAGTTACTTTACTCTAATCATGAAAATACTTTACCCTAATCGCAAAATATCGCTTCATCAGCTTTACCCTAGCTTGGAGGAAATCTTCGGCTCACGTTATCTCTATAATTACGAGCAATTTAAAACTAATACCGCCTAAAATATACTGCGCAATAATTTTTAGAATCAACCATGGAAAATGTGAAAACTTGTGCGAAAAAATTTCGCCATATTGGACTTGGGTAAAGTGCGTTACCCCAGTCCGTTTCTACAGTGAAAACTTCAATAAATAGTTTTAAGAGTGCATTATTTTTCATTTGTTTCATTTAAAAAGGAATTAGCCTTATGTAATGATGAACAGAGGCCTTTTAACCTTATACGATCAAGGGTTTTCTTTAATATTAAATAAAGGTATATTTTATTACTTCTTCACAAACCTTTTTTTTTTATTTCAGAGAGGAATCGTTTTCAATGCCACTGAACAACCTTAATCAATTTCTGACTGATTTGCAACGGTATAATTCTTGCAAAGAATATAGAAAGACAGTGTTCAATATTCTATGAATGTTATTTTACGTAGTACATTGGTTCTTTACAGCCTGTTTACCGTAACATTCGACGTGCGCGCACCCCTTGTTATAATGGTGAATTACTTTGCAAATTTTGACGAAACAAGAGATTTTCGTACAACACATATGCCCCCCTCTCTTGGAAACATCTGCGAAGAATATGAACCGAAACTGCAAATAATTGGAAACTGCAAATAATTAATTGGAATTTTTCTACGTCCAAGGCACACAATTCTGTCACAAAATGCTTGATTGTTTCCAAAATTAAACTTGACCTAATGTTATTTTGAATAATCTGTTGTTAAGAACAACGATGACAAAATCTATAAAGAATAAAAATGAACAAAAACATAATTTTTTTCGATCGGAAGTCGAAATGCTCTTGTAAGAGAAAAAGAATATTGTACTCTATAGCTTTCCGTAAGGTAGTATATATGTTTTAGAATTTCATACAATCACCTTCGTATATTTTAGTAATAAAAAATATGAATTACTTGTTCTAGTTCACGTCCTATACCGTTGTATTTTCACTTTAAATACTGAACCATAATGACCAAATTTAATCAAATAAATACATGCATTGGAAAGGTGATAATAAAGTCTTTTTACAGATTTTGTACCTAATTATTGGTTTTTTTTTCTTCTCGCATTCTTACTAGGGTGATATCGATTTGTCCAGTGAGAGATTTGTTTGTCTTACATTGTATATTACTACGCCGCTTTGAAACGTAAACAGACACTGTCTGCTCTAGAGTAACGCATAATGATTGATTGAGATTATCCATTCAGTAATTGTTTTGCTTAATGAATTACAATTTATTATATTTTCGTTGATGAAATTATTGTATTCTATCATTTTGACTTGCACTTTTTAAAGCACACGGAGGGATAAACCGAAAGTAATCTTTTGAACTTCATAACAGAGGGTTGTCAGCCATCGTTTTTTAATGTAAAATGCGAGAAAATAATCATCCGTTATATACTCATATGGTATAGTGTAATTTCCCTGGGTGCCAAGATTCATGGTCAGGACTCAACAGAGTTTGGTCCTAGACCGTGAATCTTGTCTTTCCGGTGGAATTTCACTATCCCACACTGGTAATAATGAATGATTCAGCTCACCTGAGTTGAAATTTCAAGTCAGCTTTTCTGATCACTTTTTGTCTGGCGTCCGTCTGTCTGTCCCTGGACAGTTTTTGGACCCTACAGGGGTTTCAGAGTTTGATGTAGTTTAATATTTCAATAAACAATTATTTAAGATCTTACTGAAAACGCAACGCTTAATGTGTGATATTAGTATAAAACCATCCTGCAACAAAACGACCTCAATGTTTTAACTCTCAATTAACTTGAAAAATTGTTATTTTTTATACAGGATCTATTTTACTACCATGTTCAAGTATTTTGTAAATGACAAATAGCTGATTTTATTATGGATATTGTTGCTTAAGATCCATGTGTCTCTTGTTATTTAATACAATCGCCCTACTTTACAGAAAATCAAGAAATGGTATACCATCAGGTCTTCTTTTCAACATAGATATACCGTCGAGAAAAACGAAATTGGGTATGTATTGAAACTAACATATTTTCAATGCAATCTCAGCCTATCTGGCCTTTCCGACGTGCGGTAAAAGAACTTCGAATGTATTACGTAGGCATCCATGACATCTTTTTTAAATTCATAAATGACGCGTAGAAACTCAGAACATTAATTTTATTTTATTATTGAAACATTTGCTTTCCCTCGGGAAAAAAGATAAACCATTAAAATTTTACCAAGAAGTAAAACAGGTTAATGTTTATTAATGTGAAAATTTTCCAGTCAAATGCATCATTAGATTATTTCTGATAAGCTGTCAAACTTGCTTAAGTCAATGACCTGACGCTGAAAGCTCATATGAGCATTTCTGATCACATTTTGTCTGTCGTCCGTCTGTAAACTTTTTTCAATATCTTCTCCAGAACTACTGGACCAATTTCAACAAAACGTGGCACAAAGCACCCTTAGGTAAATGGAATTCAAAGTTGTAAAAATTAAGAACCACGCTTTTTTGCGAGGGGGAAAAAATAGGAATTAATGGAAATGTTTGAGAAATTTGTGTGGAAGCATCCTCAGGTAGTGTAAATTCAAAGTTCTAAAAATCATGACACCCATGGGTAAGGTAGGGCCAACATGAGGGGTTTATCTTTTACCTAGGAAATGTATGTAGAGTAAAACGTTTAAAATCTTTCTTTCAGAGACTTTTCACCCGGGAAATCTGAAACTTATGTAAAAGCATCCTCTGGTGGTGTAGAATCAAAGTTGTGAAAATCATGACCCCCGGGGGTAGGGTAAGGCCGCAATGGGAGGGGGTGTTTCGAATATATAGAGTAAATCTTTAAAAATGTTCTTGAAACCTTATCGGACAGAAAACTAAAACTTATGTAAAAGCAACCTCAGGTGGTGTTGATTCAAAGTTCTTAAAATCATGACCCCCAGGGGTCGGGTGGGGCCACAATGAGGATCAAATTTTTTCATACGAATATATATAGAAAAATCTTTAATCAAAGAGAATCAAAGGGAAACATATTGGCCAGAAAAGCTGAAACTTGTGTGGAAGCATCCGCAGGTAGGATACATGTAGACTCAAGGTTTCTTCAAATCATGGTCCTCGGTGTTAGGATTGGGTCACAACGTAAAGGGGGGGGGGGGCAAAAAAACATAAGAATAAAAAGAGAAAATCTGTTTATTTAGAAACCATTTATTTTGACATTTTCTTATTTCTTTAAAATTGTTTAGACTTTGGCCCCTGGACGATTCTTAGGCCTTACAAGGGGGGGGGGGGGGGGGGGTTCAGAGTTTGATGAAGGTTTATATCCAAAATGTACACAATTGTTCATAATCATTTTGAGAATTGCAATGATCAACATGTGATATGGCTATAAAATCATTGATAAAATCATCTTGATTATTACCATTAAAGTATCAACGGTAAAAAAAATAATTTTTTATTTTTACTGGATCTACATGTATTATACCACATTGTCCACATAGTTTGTATTATGACTCCAGTGAGCAAATTTCATCATACATATTGTTCCTCAGGTGAACAATGTGGCCCATGATCTTCTTGTTATGGGCAGGGCCAAAAAGGCCTAAAAAGGCACTATTTCTGAAAATCGTACCTACTCCCACACATGTTGGGATAAAAACTGATTGGTTGGTTGTGATGTTTGTGAAGCCTTTTACCAAAGTTGTGAAATTCAAGGCCCCATGATCTGGAGTTCAAGCCCTAGGGCGGGACAAATTTGGCCTTAAAATGAAAATGTATGAAATCTTTAAACATTTTCTTTTTAACCTCAGCAATAGTAAAGATATTATGAACTCATAAATCTAATACCTGTCCAGGAGGCCCTCTACAAACATTGTGAAAATTTTGATTCCTGGGTCAGTGGGGCCCTTGGGAGGAGCCATTATGGATGTAAAGTGAACATGTAGTTAATCTTAGCAGTTTCAGCAGATAAGGGTTTAGACTCCAATATGAAACTTAAGGCTGTTTAAAATTAATTCTACGTTTAACATCACATGAAAATCTAAAACCTACGAGGGAGGGAAGAAGACAATAAACAAACAAAAATTTCAAACAAATGTGTATTTATTGAAAGTCACCCATTCAGTTACCAATACATCAACACTGCCATATAATACATATGGTAGGATTCAGTCCATGTTAATTCTTGCATTTTCCGAGCAAATTCTTTTGTGTAATTTGGGTTTATGTCCTTTCTGTGAGTACATCATGTATACTGGACGAGAAGTGTAGTGACTTGCAAAGCAGATCAAGTGGTACATCCAATAAATTTTCATCACCATAAACGTAGCAAACCAAAGGAAAACTTTAAATATCCTTTTGCGGAAAAAGTTGATCAACACATGTGACTCGCAAGTTATCTACAATCAAAATAATGACATTATTTCATACATTTTCATAATGACACATTTAAAAATTACATATCAGAGCTGTGTTGTCAGATTCACTGTACCTACTACTAAGAACTTAAAACAGTGTTCTTGAAATAACTGCAAACCTACAAGTGTATTCCACTTCTTTCCTATTATTATTCCTTATTAAAATGGGTTTTTTTAAATGTAGATACATTTCAAATGTACGGGATTTGCAGTCTTTATCATGTGAGAACTCTAATCAGTAAATTATGTTAACTTTATGCATATAATGCTGGGGCTCAAATATATTTCTTCTTTGGTTTTCATTTCAAGATATTACATTCATAACTGTCAAATTTAACATCAAATATTGTTAGTTTGAATACTGGCTCTATGACTTGACAACCGACATCATACAATCTTGAAGTAAGATACTGTCAACTTCAATCATGTGCTGAACCATCATTTTTCGTTTTTAAATTTTTTTTTTAACTTTGATAGTGGCGTAGAATCTCATTTTCTTCGTATTATGAAAAATGAATACTTCGATGCTGTTTTTGAGCATGTTTTTCTCTCATACAGGATGTAGAATTATGTCAGTAAATGAAAACCCGAACCGGAACGTTACAACGTTTATAAATCCGGATTTGTTCGTTTTTTTCAAAACGACAATTTCGCCGAAACCTACGCGCGCGGGTTATGTTAAACGTAGAATTAATTTTTAACAGCCTTAATTGCAAAAATGATACCCTCTGCCATGTCAACTTGGGGGCTATGGTAATCAGGTGACCAATGGTCTGTAGGCCTCTTTTATTAGTTTGTATAAATAATTTCTCAATCGTTAAAACGGTTTTTTAATGGTACAAACGAATAAAAATCGTAAAAATTAAATGCATCTCCAATGGTACAAACAAATTAAAATCGTACAGATGCATCTCTAATGGTGCAAACGAATTAAAATCGTACAAATGCATCTCTAATGGTACAAACGAATTAAAATCGTGCAAATGCATCTCTAATGGTACGAACGAATTTTGACAATAATTTAGATGTTTTAAGCAATATGAGCTGTAATTTTCATGTTGAATTTTTTTTTGAATAAAATGTTATTTTGTACTAAAATGACAAAAAATATCATTAATTTAAAAATTTCTGTTAGCTCTGTTTTTGTGGGAAAAGCAATTAAGAAGCCTTAATTGGAGCAAAATTGAATTATTGTCGTCCTGTACAAAAATTGATCTGCTATATATTCCTTATAAGGGAAATCTTTCTCCTGACAAAAATTAATGATTTTTTAAAATCTTATTTATCATAAAAGTTTAAGTTACAGGCAGACTTATCATACTAGCAGGTTTTTGCAGCAAAATAAATTTCTAAAAAATACAGCTCATATTGCTTTAAAAATCCAAAGAAATGACCATATATATCGTTTGAGCTTAAAATGGTCCCCTAAAATGAACATCGTCATTTTACTATAATAATTCTTTGTTGTATTTGTACAAATATACATTTAAGGTTTTTATATATTTTTTATTTTAATAAAAGTGCCCACAATTAAAAATATGACATTATTAAGTTTACCTTTTCCCACCATTTTCGCATTCATAGCGTAAAACGGCTTTTTTTCAAGAACTAATATCATATATATATCCAATGTAGTTCTTTTTACTGTATGCAACTCATTTTTCATTGTTTGTAATATTTATTAAAATTACTTTTTTTCAGATGCCTTCAAAAGTCTTAATGGATCACAATCCTCTCAAGGGAAACGCAAAAGATGGATCGTGTGAAAGTTATTGACTGCCGGTGCAATGTTAAAATATTAATCTAGTTACAAATACATTATACGGCCATCTTTTGCTCGTGTTTACAATTTACAACAACCAAAGATTTAGAATTGAATTCCCGAGCATAACATTGTTGTGCTTTGTACATGTATGTGATTTTTTGGATGTTCAATTACAAAGCAATTAAGTGTCCGGAGTTTTCACAAAATATTTGTACTTTTGAATTTAATTTACTCAAACTCTAATTGTTATTTAAAAAAAACAAAACAATGACTTGTAGTTAAATTTACCAATTTACTCTATCAGACATTTTATTGATTTTCCAGTAATAAATATTCTCATAGGTTTCTAGTATACCAAATTAAACACTTCAGTTCTATTAAACAGCCGGAAACAGTCTTTAGAATTAATATTGTTATTAAAAAATTATTTTTCACATGTAATAGAAACTGTTCCTTTGAATGAGTGTATGCCTGTTGGTTGTTTATTTTCAATAAATATATAGAACCATTTCACATCTGAAAGTGTTAAAATAATCGGCAACATTGTTTGGAAGTTCAATATTCACATACTAGTAATTCATGTAATATATATTTTGTTTAGAATATCATCTTAGAAATATTTTACACAATAAAATAAGAGGCCCACTGGCCTTGACTGACATTTGAGCACAATGGCTCTTTGACTGACAACTCAGGAGGTCTCATGTTTGCACTCAAAGGTTCATTTTTGGAGCCTTAGTCCTTATCCGAGACTGTTGACCTCGTTTGCAGACATTTAATGATCAATCGTTTATATTATTCATTTTCGTTTCGTTTAATAAATGTTAAAACGCACTCTGACAAATTATGCACTTTAAAAACAAGAGGCCAATAGGCCTTAACGGTTACCTAAGTACTGTAGCTCATACACAAACTTGTCGAGGAGTCTCATACATGCATTTTATAAGTTTCGTTCTGGAATTAAAAAATTATTCTATTTTAATGACGACCACCTTCTTGCCCGAAATTTTTCAAAAAGGACTATGAAACTTATCATTTCAAAGAAAAAAAAACGAAGATCATAATAGAGTGCATGACCTGATATTGAAAATGTACAAGGCTTTGATATAAGATAATTTTCCCACATTTGTTAACTTTCAAGATAGGTTTCATATGTATATTTTGTACATAGGTAATTTAAAACATGGTGACTAGTATACATGTTTTATTTAAAACAACCTCCCATCCCCATGCCCAGGGGCAGACAGAAACTCTCCCTTCGGGCATTTGAACAAAAATAATCAGTTGCATACTATTGGATCTATTATGTGTTATATTCAACATACACTAACTTAGGCTCACCATCTGGTATTAATACTAAAATGAATTTACATGTACTACTGTTTATCATTGATTTTGGTTTACTAATTACGAATAAACATTTGTCACTCGCGACCACGATATTTTGAGACGTTCCAAGTAGACGCTACGGAAGTTAGCTGCACAGCGACATCTATGCTAAGAACGATAACTCTTCCTGTGTTCCGAATGTCATTGACTTAACGGTAACGCACGAGAGGCCCGAAAAAAAAGTTCGGGAAAAGTTTTGGCGCAAAATTTAAGTACATATCGACAAAAATGGATGCTGATCAATTGTTAACCTTCCAAGCAGCTATTAATGACCATAACTTGTCATCACTGGCCAAGCTGGGACAGGCAAAACGTACATAACGAAAGAAATCGCAAATAGTCTAGTCAATATACAAAATGACCTTAAGAAAATTGCTACAAAGGGTTTTTCTGCTTTAAGTTATGATACAATACAGTCTTAATAACATTTTAAAAATATACAAAAAATATAATTTGGGGAAGACGTTGAAAAGGGGATCCTTAATGTGACCGCGAATCGTAAAATTTCAATTTTTGATTTATGGTGCGGTTTGTCCTCCATACACAGAAAATATGACGTCATGATGACACAGAACAGTGACGTATCACTTCACAAGTCCCTGAGACGCTGTGAAAGCATGGTCATTGATATTATATAAGCTGCAATGATCATTCCTGTTACATAAGTACATTAAAATTGGGTTCTTAGGTAACTTTTTTTTAATCGATGCTTTGCGTAAGTAGGTAACGACATAAATTATACAGGCCAAGTAGGCGACTAGCTAAGCTTGCGTACCAGAACAATCGCCCAGTGCCCGATTCTTGATATTTGCCCGTAGATTTACATAAGATCCATAATCTGAAATCAAATATTTCAAAGCAGATGCCAAAATAACAATTTCTTTTTGAATGGGAAATCGCCTTCATTTGTTTGAAAAAATCATCTACGGTTAGCCATGTGTGACAATTTTATGCATTCTATACGCATAAAATATAAACAGTACAAATTCTAAAGCAGTTTTTGAAATTTGGTTTGATTTATAATTCTAATATTCAAAATTTATGCACATATATGGATAAAACAATTTAAAAAAAATAATATTCTTCGATTCACGTGATTTAAAAACTCAAAACACTATGAATTGATAAATATAGAAAATGGATTTGTGTGTTTTCTGCAATAAAGATCTAGGTACAGGGAAAACAATTGAATTACTTGAAAAGGGAAGCATTGGTGTTAACAATGCAAGCTCTGGAAGAGATGATTATATCTGATTATATCTACTAGGGCTGGACAGGTCGTTCACGAGGAATGTCGACGCACTTATGTCAATCCTATATTTATAAAAAGTTGGGAAAAAAATCGACATCACCGGTAATCCCTATTCCATCCAAATCACTTAGATCAGAAATGCAATTTAATTTTAAAGAAGACTGCCTATTTTGCGGAAAACCGGTAAATGATAATGCAAAACGAAATAAACATGGTGTACACTCGGTTCAAATAACTCAGTTTCAATCAACTTTAGAACATCGTTGGGCTTGAACCCATTAGACTATCCATCGTCCTTTTTAGAGATGATGGGGAACGATGTCAATGGTATCCCTACATCACTTCTGACACCATGTAGAAAACACGTGTGAAACCATAACAAGTACTTTATTAAACTGACTTCCGGTCATACATATAATAAACAAGTCGTACATGAATAACTCGATATACATGACATAATCCATTAAATTCGGCTCAATACCTCTTCATCAGCTGAAAACTTTTATTCTGCAGCCACATCAACTTCTGACCAGACCGGCCATTGTGATAGAAAATGTTAAACTCAATTTCATTGGTTAATATTCCTAATGGTCCAATCAGAATCAGTATTTCTCGAAGACGTCAAAATGGCTGGCCCTGTCAGAAGTCAATGTGGCTGCAGAATAAAAGTTCAGTTTGGAGAGTATTTACGGAATTTTATCGGAATTTAAGGATGTAAGTAGAGTGCATTTGATGTGAGATTTTAAAAGATTAGTGCGAATGTTTCTCGACTTGTTGTCAGAGGCAAAATCCCATCGTGAGCCCTGGACCGGTAAATGTCCTAGTAAAAATAAACTGGCGAATTCGAGAGAATAATGACGTATATCTTCGCTATTTTAAGACCCATCAACTTGAAATTCGGCATGAGTGTATCTTAGACATTATTTTTCTGAAAAATACACGCATATTGCAAGTGTTGTAAAAAATAATTGATTTATTAGGCTTTTGAAGCGAGCTGGTAGTTTTTTATCTGGGTCAGAGTTCGACCCCTTTCTTTATTTATGGTTACATTGAAATTAATGTTAAAATGGGCTTGGCCCCTGTGGTTGATACAACCCAAATGTAAACGCTCCCAGTGGTGATACACTTAGAATGGGGATATCTGGAGCAGCATCTGGGACATCCAATGGTCGCCATTTACCTCTGCTGGATAGCATACCATGTTCAACCCGTTCAAATAACAGATTGCGATTTTCTTGACTTTTTCTTATCATACTAAGGGCCATTTGTCGGTCATCTGATGAATTACATGTAAGAGAGGGGGGGGGGGACTTTGCGGACAGCTCAGTCTTCTATTACCATTTGAAAAGCTCTTGGAGCTACCATACGACCACTGTCACAACTACCAAGATCAAAGAGAGAAGTTATTTGAAAAAGACAGGTTTGTTTTTAGTTTGACCCAAAATATCAACAATGCCATACTTTAAGATCGGACAGCAGTATTGTGGCAATTGACATAATACACCATAGCATCTATATGCTCTCTACTCCAGCCAGTCCATATCTTGCACTCTTCATTGGTTAGAAGTTCTGACGATGAATGAGACTTTCCTTTTTTTATTATTTCAATTAACATTAACAGCATGTCTTCGTCATTGTTATGCCCCAGTGTGAGCGGCTGGTTGTTTGATAATAATTCAAGACCACTCTTGAATATGTTCAGTGCATAATCGAACAACTTTTGGTGGATACGTTTTATACATAAGACGAAAATCGGCTTGAAATGATCTTGTAATAGTTTTACACCCAGTTTTTACAGGACAACGACAAACAAAGCAACGTGGTTGTTGATTTGCAAGGGAAGTAAACCCCTCTAATTAAAACGGTAACATTGCCACAAGAACTACCACTCGTACACGTTTCGGCTTCATAAGAATTATGTTTAATCTGTTCATCCGTACCTTGACCCGGATTTGCTTCGAGATGTCGTTTGGTAGAATAAATGCATTTCATGCAAGCTACGCTACTTTTTGGAAAGCTAATACCCATTATTTCTAATTCTTTTCTTAGTCACGAAAAACCTTCACCGTTTACATTTATTCGCCCTTTGTATGCTTTTGTGGTCTTTTTAGTGTAGACACTTGTCAGCCATAATGAATATTACAGAGTTTTGCATAGAGTCACGTGATTCTCCTTTTGTGTGGCATACCCAGTTTTATGGTAAACAAGCAGTTCAAAAAAAGGCATTTTGCTTTGTAACATTTCAAAAAATAATTAACAAATATGAATTAAAATGAAAATGTACTTTAATATCTAAAGTAAACATGTGAGTATTAAGTGTTTATGCATATATCGCCCGCTAGAAAATATATTTCTCGTTCATAGAGTCCGCTTTAAATAATGAAATTGTTAGACCCCTCCGTAAGAAAAACTTTTTTAAAAAATAATTATTTGACTACAAATTTGATTTGAATATAGATCAGTTAGGAATTGACTATACCTTTTAGTAGATAACTTTGTTTTTGAATATTCGACAGAAATTCTGAAATATTTGGATGTAAAATGTAGACGGGAAACGGGCGTTAGCGTTCACAGTTCTTGGTTCAACTGTGCTAATGGTGTTCGGCAAGGAGATAATCTATCACCCACTCTCTTCTCGATTTTTTTAAATATCCTAGCTATTGAAGTCAAAGTATTCAACAAGAGAGAACAGATGAATATTGAGAAAATTTGTTTATTGTTACATAATGTATATGCAGATGATATTGTACTTCTCAAGGGAAATGAACATGATATGCAACATGTACTAGATACTCATGACTCGACAATCCATATCTTTCAACGAAAAAGTATCACGAATCTTTACGAAAAAATTTAAAGCAATACAAGCTGCAATTTTCATGTTGAATTTTTTTTCCCCCGAAAATGTTATTTTCTAGTTAGAAGACAAAAAAATAACATGGCTTTAAATTTTTGTTTTCCATATTTTTGTTGGAAAATGCGTTGAGAAGCTTTTATTTGAACAAAATTGAATTATTGTCGTCCTGTACAAAAATTGACTTGCTATATATTCCTTAGAAGAAAAATTGTTCTTTTTACAAATTTTAATGATTTGTTCTAATCTTGTTTATCATAAAATTTCAAGTTACATGCAGATTTATTATACAAGCAGATTTCTGCATTAAAGGGGCATGGTCACGATTTTGGTCAAAAATTATTTCACAGATTTTAATGTAAACAATGCTTCCTTAAGGTATTTTTGAAAGGCAACTAAATTTTTAGTGCCATTCGTTGAGATATAGGCGAGTTACAGAGCTTACAATTATTTGCTATGTAAGCAAAACGTTTGTTTACATTTTTAATGCTGAGGTAAGAATCCCAACCCAATTTAAGACCTCATATGAATGTGTTAGACGTTAGGAACTGTTTATTAATGCTTAAAATGAATTAGAAAATAGACAAATGGGCTTGAAATTTTTTTATCTGGTATATTGATTCTATATAAACAAAACAGGACACGAGCCTTGTTTACATGACAAAAAATTGTGAGCCTACGGGGCTTATAACTATTCGACTGACTCAACTTCATTTGGTCATTAGAAATACATTCCGAAAATTTTGTAAAAAATAAAAACAGGAAAATAGAATTTGACCAAAATCGTGACCATGCCACTTTAAAATAAAATTAATATGTAAACGGTGTGACCGTTGGACCGAGCGCAGATTTAACACAGTGCAGTTTGATTTTTGTATGATAAAATCTATTTCAAACGCACACAGTAAGATCCGCCTGCATGGTTGCCTACTCAAATCATTCGTAAATATTAAACTAAACGTCGCGTGCTCAGTCTACATTATGACGTCATATTTCAGACGTAAAACGTTCAAGTTTTGTCTTCGGAAAAAGCCGAAGACAGTTACGTGATTCCGAATTTTTTTTATTTCTTGTTTTATTGTTCATCAATTTAATTCATATGAATGCCGCTGTAATAAAATTGCATACTTTGTTCAGTATCTAAAAGATCAGTTCCTTGACGTTCATGTTTTTATTTTCCATCTGATAATTTGATAAGACATACATAGAACAAGTCGTGTTTCTTGATTGAAGCACTATTAAAACTTATCTGGTTTCCTTTTTAATTTCTTTTAATTCAGATTCACTTCTATTGAAACACTGGAACTTATTAAAGCGAGTTTAGGGGCAATAAACATCGAAAAGTACCAGTCAATCAATGATCGAACTAATTTTTTAAAAAACAAAATGGCTGCCAATATGGCGGCGCCCAGGGCTGGAAGAAATTTTTTTTGGCCTTAGTACCCCTGATTCAACATTCATTTTTCACTGATTTTCTTATATATACGTGTTACCATTAATCCTCGCTTCGCGAGGCGGGCTTCGCCCGCCTCTCGCTGCGCTCGGTATAAAAATACAACTCATACTGCTTTAAAACGCAACTTTCGTCGAAATTGTACCAACTTTGCTGTAATTAATGGAATTCTCCATTATGGTCTTAAAAAGCGAATGCTTTGAGTTGTGAAAGATAACGAAGTGGAAGAAATTACCGGTATCTGCAATATCCACACAACTGGAAGTGGTGGTCACATGGGCATAAATAAAACGTAAGTTAATCTATTTTTGCAACATATTTTTATCTGACCTGATACAGATCTTCATAGCAAAATTAATATGAATTTCCACTGTTCAAAACAAAAGTGCTAGTTTTCTAGTCTTTTAATTTTTAAAAGGCGATTTCTTCATGTGCTTTGTTTTACAATATTAACTTAATAACTATTAATTCAACATATATTTAAACATTTCTTCGTATGAAAAATGAAGTAATGTTATGTAAGCAAGTGTAAATTCAAGTTATATAGAATATAGGTCAACATAAAAGTTTAATATATTGTTATATATAGTCTCTGTCTCTCTCTCTCTCTCTGTCTCTCTCTGTCTCTCTCGTACTTAACAGGAAGCAGCTGTAACATTTTCTTAATTCGACAATTCAAATGTAGTTCATAACTTATTCTATGATAATAAGGTGGAAGAAGATACGAAAAACATATTATTGGTCTTCATATGATGATGATAACGTGGAGAGATGCGATCATTGCCAGAGAAAATCATCCTTGGAAAAAGCAAACCAGCCAATGAGACCTATTCCAGTAAAGTCAAAGCCATTTCTGCAAGGAAGAATGGATATAGTTGGACCATTGCAGGAAACTAACACAGTTAGTTCATAAGGGGAACAATATTTTCTTTATACGTGTATAATATAATGATAAACGACAATTAACTTCATTTAGAATTAATTATCCCCTCGCGCAACTTGTTGCGAAGGGGATAAAGCATCGCTACCGTGCGTGGGTGCGTTTGTAAGTATGTATGTGTGTGTGCACTCCCATCTCAATTTTCTAGTAAATTAAAAAAAAACTTCCAATGGAATTTCCTTAACCTTTGCACAAGTATGCCTCATTGTAAAAGATTAAAACAAATGCAATGTCATATTAATTAGTCAATTTTTAATGCAAAAACTTGGATAAAATTACACTATTGTAAAGGAGGGGGGCATACGTTAAGACAAAATTCGTTCAAAACTAAAATTATTTATCAGATTGCACACTTCTGTAAAATAACAAATAAAAAAAGCATGTGCCTTTCCAAACCATTAATACTATTACAAATTATTATTTCATTAAATCAATGTCATAATCAACTTTGTATACGAGTTATCAATCGAACTTTCTGAGTAAGGGTTATCAATCTTCCGCTTCATTTCTTTGAAACCAAAGTGAAAGTAAGCAGTTCAAATCAACAACTTTATATTTCTAGTACAGCCTACAGGTAAAGAAAATGTAGAGTTTGAAGTAATGGAGGGTAAGTAGAATGTGGTATTATCATTCACATAACTATATATTCCTAAATATAACATCCCTACACACAATAACTCATGTCGCGAGGGGATGCTACGCTTAGCGTTGCCCTTGTTGAATTTGTATTTGGAAAGATTAAAGCTACAATATCACCACCCCCTTCTAAATATATGAAGTAATTTATTTATTTTTAGTTTCTTTTAATGGGTTTTCGATCGATGATGTTTTAATGATTATTATTCAAATGAAGAAAAGAGTTAATGCTTGATTGAATCAATGATTGCGAAAATAAGATTAAAATGCGCATACAAACAATTTTTACATAGCACACTATATTTTAATTGTTTAAATTTTTACTACATAGAATTTTTAAAATCCTTGCAAGTGTACACAGATCATAATAAAAATTAAGGTGCATTACATTTACATCCTCAAATATACTCTTTTAAACGAATATTCTTGTATGCCACCATATGCACATGTCGCATAAACTAAATTTAAGAGTGATCAAATCTGTTATTTAAAATTAACATGAAATAAATGCATATAAGAATGCTACATTTTTTAAAAAGTAAACTGGTGCGTGAATGATATTTTTGGATTATCAATTATGCTAACAAGGGTCAATCGATGATGTAAACTGTGCATATATTGTATATGTAACATAGTAATTAAATGTAATGGAAATTAATTACGCTAAATCGAAAAGACCTACTAGTACAAGTTGTTACCTTTTAAACACTGATTGTATTCCATGAGGAAAGGGGGCTCAATGTCGTATTTGCTTACATTGTAAACAGACACGAAGCATCGTTTTTTTTTCAAGTGGAAAGGAAGGGGGGCAGGGTAAAAAAACGAAGGCTAAGGCTACTTCCCAGGAACTATGTGGGGAGGGGTTTGGAGTAAACCTGTACCTTCAATTTCACTGTCAATACGTAACATGGTCCCATGTTCATTCATTTTTTTATATGTAAATCTAATAAAAATAGACAAAATTTGCTGCCCCAAAAAGTAAGTTAGGGGTGGGGGTGGGCTGGCAACCTCTTGATGCAACACGTGCCTGGTAAATTCTGTGCTGTTTGAAATAGCGATATAGTGCAACAATCATTGAACTTTGAGATCGGTTTAAAAATGTTGTCTGTCAGCTACGGTCTGATGTACGTATAAGGATCTTACAAATTGACCCATCTTACCAAGTGGTTTGACCGTGGTTTTCGACTATGTCTGTCTGAAGCATCGTTTTCGTTGTTTGCTATTAAAATGCTGGGAGGTATTCTATCGCTATACGGCCCCTAATTTTCCAATCTTGAATATCCATTATTTATTAAATACTGATACAGGTATTAATTTGAATTATTTTAGAGTAGAAAATGAATTACAAAGAGAAATTTTCAACAATTTTATTACTTTATATATGCAGTAATTAATTAATGAAGATTGCATTAAGGTCTCTTGGGACAAGCAAATTCTAGAAAATGGAAAGTAAATACAAAGAATATCAACAAATGTTTTGGTGGAAAACTGTTTTTAATCATTAGGAATAGAAAAACTATCGAAAAAAATCCATACCAGAAAGAATTTCTTAAAATTTATTTTTATAGAATAAAAGTAAAGAGGGACAACTCTTCAAGCACATGAAAAGGTCATTTTTAGGACAAATTTCGCTCCTGCATTCTGATACTTAAACATGAAAATTATGTCAAAATATAATGAGTATTAACCCATAATACATATTTGTTATGCATGCAGATTCATTGAATCTGGGGCTACAATGGATCGGATACCTGAATTGTCTTTTATTTCTTTTAATTCAGAAAACAAGTACCTACTTGTCTTCACGGAATATTTGACGAAATGGGTGGAAGTGGAAGCAATTGCAGACAAAACGGCATCCACAATCCTAAAGTGTCGAAATTAATTTATTTCGGATCACAGAGTACCTGAAGTGAAAACTGATCAAGAAAGAGAGTTTTACAATGAACTGAACGATGGTGTATGCACCTCTTACGGAATTGAACTTCCTATCATCCAAAAACAGGAGGCCATATTGAACGCTATGGTACAACGCACTTCGAAAAATTACGCACTTTGAAAACAAATTTCAAAGTGCGTTAATTTTGGGACCAAGTCAACGCACTTTGAAAAAAAATTCAAAGTGCGTTGATATCATCGATATTCAATTCTAGAAAGGTATCCCGGAAAGGTGGGAAACTAGAAAAGTTATGGAGTGGTCCCTACCGAGTTGAAGCTACACACAAAAGGGGAACTACACCTTGCAGGGACTGAAATGTGCAATAAATGGCAATAGGTTGAAACTTTACCAAGGATCCAGCGAGGCCAAAACAAGCAGAAAAACAGTTGAAACACAAGAGAAAGGTGAAATGCAGAAAAAAGACGACGACGACAAAACAGAGGGGACACCCAAATATGAAGACAATCAATCAAATGAAAAAGGTGACACGTCGCATCCACTAAAAAAGTGGAAAATTGAAGAAGTAGAGGTAACCCAAAATTCTGAACCCAGATCTTGCATTCTGTTTTACAGTACCCGCAACGTTATTTTTTACAAGATAAACGATAGGATAGGATTCACGCACGATAGGATAGTATTAACGCACGATAGAACAGTACACACGCACGAAAGGATAGGATTAACGCACGATAGAACTGTATACACGCACGATATGATATGATTGATACACGATAGGAAAGGATAAACGATGTTCATGATAAACGTATGATCGCTTTAAACGATATTTACGAACAAACTGATAATGGCAGAATTTGAGGGAGAACACGTACAAATAATGATTAACGTGGAATTTTTTTTTGTAACAATTGCCGAGTTGTTAAGTCATCGCTGCATCATTTATAAAATGTATAAAAATTGCCAGTAAATTTTTTTTCAACCAAAATTATGAGCTTTAATGATCAATAAATTTTCTGTAATGTTAAAATTGTTTTCATTACCGATCATCCTAGCCGATCGCCGCGAATATTTCAGCCCGAGATTAAATCACTCGGAAAATAGCGGGTTTTATTATATAAATCCAACTCTTGTATAAAGTAAATATAAAATCTATGATAAGTACATTTCTTTCTGTATAAGAAAATGATGCATTAAAAACGAATTATTACAGACAAGTTAAATAAATATTTACGCAGATACACATTCTGCGTACGATTTGTTAACATTGTTTTCTTTACCACACACTCTAGCTGATTGCCGAGAACATTTCAGCCTGAAATCAAATATCACACGGAAAATAACGGGCTCAAAATACAACTCGGGTTTTAATTCAATATCAATTATATCATAAATAGTTTTGTATCTGTAAAATATGATGCAACAAAATTATATTGCATAAAAATTAATGTTGACGCAGGTATACACTATGATGCGTATGATTTAATATATTCGATATACAGGTAAATATGTTACCTTGTTCCTAAGAACTTCGTTTTTCATTTTCAATGTTAACAGATATGATTTACATAAAATTTTGGTTAATTTTGATCCAACAAATTTAAAAATTAGTATCCTGACGGAATATTGGATAGGATTTTACAATTCTTGTTCGATAAATATTCGTATACGGCGCACCGAACGAGTTGCAACTTAGTAATAAATCTACTTGCTTATGAAAAGGCACGAAACGATTAACACGATAGGATAAACGGAATAATTGTTAAAATTAAACGATAAACCTGATAGGATTAACGCACGATAGGATAGGATTAACGCACGATAGAACAGTATACACTCACGATAGGATAGCATTAACGCACGATAGAACAGTATACACGCACGATACGATAGGATTGATACACGATACGATAGGATAGGATTGTAAAAAATAACGTTGCGGGTACTGTATCCTACAGATAATTAATGGCAAGTTAAGATCGCTGCACAATTTGACCATCAGGTAAAAGAATTCTGAAAATTGGACGCAGACGGCACGTGAATGTTAATGCCATTCCAGCAGTAACAGCGTCTGAGAGAAGATGACAATTGCTTGTTTAGGACATTTTAGATATATCTTATTTGGGGTGCAGTCTTATCACTATGACGTAAGAGATAAAGTCGTAGATTTTATGAAAAAGAATAAACACGTATTGAAAAAAATTGAAGCAGACCCACAACGATATTTGAAGTCTTTAAGGATGGAACAAGAAGGATCTTGTAGTACTGATACAGAAGTTCGTACTTTCGCAACAATTTGCGATTCAACAGTTTTTGTTTACTGCAATCATGGGTGCAACCAAAATTACCTATGGCTGCCGTACCCCCCCCCCCCCCCAATACACAGGGAAAGTCATGAATTAGGAGAAAGCAAAGCATTTACATTACAAACATTGCAAGCCACTACGAGCCTGTATTGGATGTTGCAGAAGAACCATACAGCCGAACGCCACACATCTACATCAAGAACTTTCTGCCCCCAAATACCACCAATACGTTTCACAGAGTCCTAAAAGCCGCACTGGTTAATTCAAAAGTCGATTTGAACATTGTCAAAGAGGTAGAAAAAGTAGAAGATGTCTACGTTATGCATTTTAAGGATTGCCCATATAAGATAAAAGGGTTGGAGCGACAGATCGAAGAAATAGGTCCTTACATCTTTAACTTACTTTGCGAGTGGGAAGACCTAGAACAGCAAAGAAATCAAAATATGATACTCTTGACTCTTAGAAATTATGTTATAAAGTAGAGGGCAACGAAATGATAAGTTATTTTATTTTCGATATCTAACAATTGCAATAGTAACCCTCATTGTACAATAAATGAGTACAGAAACGAATTATTCCGAAAAACGATGAACTAAAGGGTTATATACATGTAGGAGATTTATCAGACATTTCCGCATACGCAACGAATTAAAGTGCATCGCAACCTAGATGTTACAACTTAACTTTTCTTACAATAAATGTTTCTTTCACCCATTGTTTGCGAAATATTACTGCAAAAAAAAAGTTAAAACAAAGTTTCCAAGAATTTGTTTGCTACAAATCAGGAAAAAGTTAAGATCTGACCTTACTACGACAATGAGAAGGGAGATAAAAATTGTACGAGTTTACAAGTGTATCGTAAAATGACAAGATTATTTTCAGATATGTTTACTAATCGGGCACGTAGCATCAAGAAGGGGGGTTAAGGGCTGTCTCTCCACTTTTTGTCATATCATTTTCAAGTTTACACATAGATTCATCATTGGGAACAGGTTAAAATTATAGAATTTTTTTCCCATATTGCCCCCCTCCCCCCCCCCTATTCCACGCATAGGTACTTTGAAGACTGGCGATAAAGATTTTCCTCTCTTTCTTTATGCTTGTCAAATCTGCTCTTTCTTTTTTAAAAAACAATGCTACTCGCCTCTATTTACAAAACAGTATAAAGCATATACAGTATAAATGACAATTATATTTAATAATACAGAGATTGAAGTTAAAGTTATTAGACATTGAGTGTAACGATAGCGCAGTTATGTGGCTATGACGGTGTTTTGTTTAATTGTCTGACATTCACTAAAACTAAATAGAACAGAAACTATAAACTCAGGTTTATTCGTTAAAGTTCACACTTGTTTTCTTAATTTTTTTTTCTAAAATTCTGCAAAACTTACACATGTCATTATTTAGGTTTGTATATAAAAAAAAAGTTTGTCTATGAAATCATCTAGTTTAATAGTGGGGCCTATTCAGTAAAGCTAGTAGACGCGAGCTGTCGCGTCATTATGGTAATGACGCGACAGCTCGCGTCTACTAGCTTTACTGACGCGACAGCTCGCGTCTACTAGCTTAACTAGATGATTTCATAGACAAACCTAATTAATAAAGTTAACTTTTATAACTGTCAAACTACAAAAAGAGAGTGCAAGCGAGTGCATCATCAAGAATTTAACTTTAGGGGGAGACACAGCCATAAAAAGGCTTAACCAAGTCCAGAGTTCTCATTATAGTTCTGCATAATCTTTCAAATTCAAAGCTTTTGCTACCCCCTCCCCCGCCAAACATGATCGGAACATCATCGACTCTAATTTTTTATATTTCTATGTGGCTTATAAGCGAGGTCAGAATTCTATTGGGGTGAGTTTTCAACTTGTGGGGGGACGTACATCTACAGGTTTGGATTGGTTTCTACTGTTGAAAAAGGACCTTAATTGTCATAGAATACTGACCGACCCTTGGTCAGTTTTCTCCGTAGAAATTTGACACCAGGGTCAATATTCTACGGGATCACTTTTCATCGTTACACCGGAATGGTCATGGGATATTAGAGGGATATCAGATGGTTAAGACGATCTCAGCATCAGAGGGCTGGCAGCATCAGGGTTGGATGGGTATATCCCACATGCACGAAATCCGCTCTGAATGTTTGTTATATTTACCACCATTTCCCATGCAACCGCAAGAAGGCCGGGAAATGACTACTTGTTGACCGAATTCAGATGATTCTGGCCAAGGAAATCTGAACAAGCGCTATTGTAGGCGGTATTCAAGGGACCAAATACAGACCAATCAAAAGGTTGTAAGGCATGGGTCGTGTGTATATCCAAACTAATGGTGTGGATATCATTTTGGATTGCAGACTCCAAAGTTGCAAGGCTCTCATGAGAGGAGTAGCCATCTAAAATTAACAGTTGCGGTCTTACGTCCCCGCATTCATTTAAAAAGATTTCATTGAACCATCTATCTCCTATTTCATCTGACATCCATCCATTTGCCTGGTAGCGCCAATGTAGTCGCTCACACTGTTGTTGATACACAAAAAATATATTGAATTTAATCTTATCTCTACGCTTAGCTGTGTAATTTAAATTTTTTTATTTAAGTATGTATTTAAAGTATAACTTATCTTTTGGCAATGCACGCGCATGTGGGTTGTAAGTCCGGTTTCGGTGGACTTGTTCGACAGACTTGTGTGGATGGAAAACGGTCGCTATCAGAGTCGACAAGTAAGTTTAACGAAAACAACAATGGAAATGTGTCATCAAAGACAATCTGACGTTACGGCTACAGAATTCGATGATGTGTATGTGAAAAAAAATACACATCCGAGCGGCAAATTGTGTGAAACGAGTACATTCATTTGGTGTGCAAATAAAAGAACTTGGACAGATGAAAATGGAAGGCAAAGTAATTTTCTCTGTTGAAAGTTGAATTGTCAATGGAAATGTCTAGAGTTTATATCCGGAGAAGAAGTGACGGATCCTGGCTGCCGGACTTTATTTCTCCAAGATCTGGTACGAAAACATGTGTCATGATCTGGAGTATTCTCTTTTGAGAAGTGGACAGGCATAGCCTACATCCACTTCTCTTCGCAAGCCCTCATATTTTGATTCTGGAAAACGTGTAAATGTTGGAACCAAAGACGGTTTACACTTCGACCCATGTTTCGACTCCAGTTTCCCTGAATTTTCGTAACAGACCCATTATTTCTACATTTTAAACATAAATGCATCCATATATTACAAACAAAACACCACTAACCCGCTGTCAAATCATTTTCTCAACTTCTACATTCCGGTTTTAAATTATGAGATCATTCGCTGTAGGTGGTTTAAAAAGTAGAAAATTTAGAGTCGGAAAAAACGGAAAATAGTGCTCCGATTGTAGACTTTAGATTAAAGGTATTTTTCTTAAAATTCACAGAGCTATATAGAACGGTTTTACAATTTAAGACAAATTAACAAAATGCATACAATAAAATAAGTAACTTTGTCACATAAAACTCTTTATTTTAATCTTTCTTGTATGCTATATTAATCAATGTTCGTTTTATTGTTAAAAACAGATGTAGACAAATTTTGTCACCATAAGAGATGGTTAAAAAGGGAAGACATACCACTTTGTAATTATTTGGCTCAGTATTTGTTTATACATTGTAAGATTAAGTTGATTCAGTTACGTTTTCGACATTATTGTCTTAAATAGGTTTCCAATTTACCGAAACATAAACATTTAATCTGCGCTGACCTAGATAAACAATGTGATACACACAATTTAAACCTGGGATGTAGAAGTTGCGAAAATGATTTGACAGCGGGTTAGTGTTGATTTTTTTGTGATATATGGATGCAATAATGTTTAAAATGTAGAAATAGTAGGTCTGTTACGAAAATTCAGGGAAACTGGAGTCGAAACATGAGTCGAAACGTAAACCGTCTTTGGTTCCAACATTTACACGTTTTCCAGAATCAAAATATGAGGGCTTGCGAAGAGAAGTGGATGTAGGCTATGCCTGTCCACTTCTCAAAAGAGAATAGATCTGGAGATGTATTAGGTAGCATGGCTTTGTTACGCTTTGTAGAGTAAATGGTAACAGCAATTCGAAAAAAAATACATAGGTTTTTTGGATAATAACTTGTTGCTTGTGGTAGAAAGACAATTTCCCGATAATAACTATCGATTTATAGATGATAATGCACCTGTTCATCGGTCTCATAACAACATCCCACTGCTTGAGTAGCCCGCAGTCACCCGATTTAAACTCCGCAGAAAATGTTTGGTTTAAAGGTATATATGCCGTTTTTAACGGCATTTTTGCAATGTTGAAAACCAGACCCAAATCTTGTCAGCTAGCTAGATGTAGAGGAAATCGGGGTAATTCAGGACACCGGGTAATTCCGGACAGATTTAAACGTTATGTATTATTTACGTTGTCATGTGAGTATCTAAAAATAAACTTAACATTACTTAAATCTTCTTTTGTTTTTCTTTTGCTTTCTTGCTACCTTTCGTAAATACCGATGCAGTCCGATTAAAAATATCTACGTCATAAATTGAACTTTGGACCTTGTCACTGATTGTTTAGCTGCGGGAAAATTTGATGGTAAAGAGAAGCCAAGAGGAAAATACTTAAATCAATTATAAATGTAAGTATCAATTTGATAGTAGTTTATTAATAGACATAATAACATAGAAAAAAGAATGAAAACAAATTTTGAGTCAAATGAATGATAAAACCTCTAAATTAATAAATAATTTAATTTTAAAACCCTGTCCGGTGTTATATAGTGCCTTTTCCCCTAGCCACCCCCCCCCCCCCCCCCCCGGATAAAAGGCTATATAGTAGTTTTTACCCCACGGAAAGCTGACTATATAGTGGATTTTCCCCCATTTTATAGCCAGATTACACCCACGGGAGACCTTCTATATAGTAGATTCCAACCCCCCTTTTTTTAGATTCCGGTCATGTTTATGGCTGACCATTTGCGGCAATAATTTGCAATTATAACTGATATGATATTAATTTCTCATGATGAAAGATAAATATGGCATTTATTAATACATAGAATAAAATACATGGTTTTTTCACCCCTGATATGTACAAAGACATGCGCCTTCATAACATTACTAGCTGTGCCATCACCTTTTATTTCACCTTTTGTTACACATTTTTAGAACACCTTTTACACCGATTTCGGAATGCCTCGAATCTTTCTCATCTAATCGATGCTTATCTACAGTTTTGACTTCGACGTTATGACATTGACATTTTTCACAGAACACGTCAGAATACATTTGATTGAAAATACGTCGGTATGGAACTTTAACTTTCCCATTATTATCATCTATGTATAAGTTCCTACCAGGAAACCAAGACCAATCTTGTCTAAATTTTGTAGAGGAAGGGAACAAGAAATGGAAATGTATTGCTACCTTCGTCCAAAAGGTTATCAATTTTAAAGTAATACCGTTAGAATTGACGATATTAAATATACGGTAATCATATCATATATTTCCACTTCAATATATCAAACGAGGGGTATTATTATTGATTATGTATTAAAGGCATGAGTAAAGTTAGTATTTAGTTTTATTTTGTAGTCACGCATATTCATATTAATGTTTTAAGCACATTTTCATTAAACGCGAGGTTTTGTGATGTAAACATTTTCTTTTTAAATTGAATGGCTTCACAACCAGAACAAATTCAGTATCTTTGCTGGTTACTTTAATTGGAAAGTGTGAAATAGAGTCTGAACTAACCTTTTGTATATAACATCATTCACTGCGTGCTTATTTGTCCGCTTTTAATTTTGCAACGTGATTTATAAGTAATATACAATTTTAAAAACGATGCCATATAAACAAGATATAAGATTCATTTAAATAAAAATCTCATTATTACTCTTTCTGACACATTTTTGCAATAAAGATTTACTTGTGTACTATATTATTTTTTTGAACAATAAAACAGGGGTTATTAGAAATAAAAACTAACACATGTTTTATGAGCTGACTTATTTTTTTTTATAGATATAAAATAAGCTAAAGAATAGTGAATTTACCCGAGTACCTTTTTAAATATTTTTCTTCGTAAATTTAACAAGTACTGTGGAATCATTGTAAAACCAAGTGCTTTTCAATCAAATTACCTACATTAAGTTCTATGATTAATTCCATTACACACATGTTCAATATTTAGCATTGTCTATAAAAAAATAATAAATCGGCAAAACGAAAATTAACCTTTACATATGAATGCAGATATATGCAACCTCGGAGTGTAGAAACATTGATTTTAATATTTACTGAGTTTCCATAAATATTTTTTATAAAATCTGAACCAAAAACGTGAGGGAGAAACCCTGCTATGGGGGAAAACTACTATATAGTAGCTTTTCCCCCTGGGGGAAAGGCTACTATATAGCAGGTTTTCCCCCTGGGGGAAAGGCTACCATATAGCAGGTTTTCCGGGGGAAAAGCTACTATGGGGGAAAAACTGCTATACAACACCGGAATTACCTCACTGCTTTTAAAGCAGTAAGGTAATTCCGGACAGAATAGTAAATCACAGTACTGATAACAGATAGTAACTTGTACATGTATACATGGCTTATTTATGTATTTACAAAATGGGGGTTCTTGACACCTCATATTTTATCAAGTAAATAAAGTAGTGCTCTGATCCAAGAGTTTCTTGAGAATTTAAAATATTTTTATTACGTGTTCTTAATACATATATCTGACCCCTCCCCCCTTTTTTCAAGCGCATCTAACCATACCCTGTGAAAAAAAAGTTTTTTTTTTAATTTTAATATTTTTTTTCACAAAACATAAATCTTTCAAATTACCGGTATTGTGTAGCACACGCAAAAGAAATAGAAACTATAATATATGTCATATTTTGTTCAGCATGCTTAAACTGATAATCTATATCCTACCTATGGGCTGTTGGTATGCACCACTTGGGCCCTCGAGGACTGATGGTGGGTGCAGGCTACAATTTACAGGAAGATTAAGAAAATTCCTTTGACCATAACGCTATAGCCATCTTTGATGGTCCAAAAAAGAAAGCTTATTTGAAAAGAGAGAGTGCAGAAATCGTTAAATTTTTATTTAATCCAAGACTGACAAAGGCTCCTTAAACCGAAGGAGGTACCAATTGTGTGTAGAAGAAGAATTGGGCCTCAACAGAGGTGCTCTATAAGGTACATTTATCATGACGAGGGTAAGCTTCAAATTGCAAAAGTAAAACTGCAATCGACGAACATGACTCACGAAATGAAAAAGTGATCAATAATGATTCTGAGCTTTGTAACGCCGTACAAATCAGAGTACTGAAAGCCGGGCTCTTTTGGTGTGTCGTTATGCATATTGTGTAGTAAAGACTGAAAATCTCTCTCTCTCTCTCTCTCTCTCTCATGCTTTTAATGTCGGCAAAGCGTCAGATAGCGACTAAATTTTGTAAGCGGCTATTAACAAAAATATGTCTGTCTAGTAGAACTAGAGGCCCATGGGCCACATCGCTCACCTGAGGAACAATAGGTATGATAAAGTCAGCTTAATGGAGTCATAATACGAACAATCTGGACAATGTACAATAATACAATGTACATGTAGATCCTGTATAAATAAAATCCATCCCCCCCCCCCGGATATTCTTATGTTTTAACAGGATGATTTTGTAACGTGAAAGGGGGTCACTGCCTGTGATCCACGTGGGCCCGTACCGGAGATAGACTTGGATAGCCCTGATTGCTGCCAATATTTACAAGAGCAGACTTTAATCACCGCTCCTGCACATATAAGGACTCAACATTACGCAGGCAGGGATGACCGCACACCTACGTAACTCAACAGGACCAACGTTAACGCAAGCAGGGATTGCCGCACACTGCGCTAAAAAGGCCAGAACACCAGCAGGGCTGACCACACACTAGCGCTCCGCCGCAACCACCACCATTACAAGCAGGGATGATCGCACTCTTGTATTAATGCGATACAGGGCAGGGATGACCGCATACTCTGTATCGTAGGTTAGAAAACACGACATTAGATAGAGCAGGGATGTCCACACACCCAATCTATCCCAACCTGTTCAAGTTTAACCCCAAACAGTCACTCAATGTAACTCAGTAGACACTGTCCCTATATATGTGCCGGCCTAAAATAATTCATATTCATATTTAATCTAAAAATTGGAAATCAAAAATAAACAAACTTATCCGTCCTAACCCAAAAATACTTATGCAGAACAACTTATATACATTGAATATTAATTATTGTATAAAAATAATTATCACAATAATTGGATAACAGTGGATGCATTAATTAGAATAATCAAGAATCAATAAATCAAGGGCAATAACTCAATACAGTAATACAAAAAGATTCTAATGAAAAAATAGCTGCCTGCTTCAATTTTATAGTCATATCACATGTTGAGTATTGCAGTTCTCAAAAAGATCCTTTACAATTGTTTATATATGGGATATTTAGCTACATCAAACTCTGAACCTTCTTGTGAGACCAAAGAATTGTCCTGGAGCCAAAGTCTTAACAATTACAAAGATTCATCTTGCTGATTAGTTTCTGAGAAGAAGATTCTTAAAGATTTACTCTATATATTCCTATGTAAAACTTTAACACCCCCCCCCCACTGTGGCCTCACCCTACCCACCAGGGATCATGATTTTTACAACTTTGAATCTACACTACCTGAGGATACTTCCACACAAGTTTCAGCTTTCCTGGCTGATTAGTTTCTGAGGAGAAGATCTTTAAATATTGACTCTATATATTCCTATGTAAAACTTCGACCCCCCCCCCAATTGTGCCCCACCCTACCCCGTGGATCATGATTTTAACAACTTTGAATCTACACTGCTTGATGATGCTTCCACACAAGTTTCAGCTTTCCTGGCTGATTAGTTTCTGAGAAGAAGATTTTTAAAGATTTACTCTATATATTCCTTTGTACAACTTCGACCCCCCCCCCATTCTGCCCCACCTTACCCCCAGGGATCATGATTTTCACAACTTTGAATTTACACTACCTGAGGATGCTTCCACACAAGTTTCAGCTTTCCTGGCTGATTAGTTTCTGAGAAGAAGATTTTTAAAGATTTACTCTATATATTCATATGTAAAACTTCGACCCCCCATTGTGGCCCCACCCTACCCCCTGGGGTCATGATTTTCACAACTTTGAATCTACACTACCTGAGGATGCTTTCACACAAGTGTCAGCTTTCCTGGCCGATTATTTTCTGAGAAGAAGATTTTTCAAGATAAACTCTATATATTCATGTATTAAAATTCGACCCCCCATTGTGGCCCAACCCTACCCCCGGGGGTCATGATTTTCACAACTTTGAATCTACACTACCTGATGATGCTTTCACACTAGTTTCAGCTTTCCTGGCCGATTATTTTCTGAGAAGAAGATTTTTAAAGATATACTCTATATATTCATATGTTAAAGTTCGACCCCTCATTGTGGCCCAACCCTACCCCCGGGGGTCATGATTTTCACAATTTTGAATTTACACTACCTGATAATGCTTCCACACAAGTTTCAGCTTTCCTGGCTGATTAGTTTCTAAGAAGAAGATTTTTTAAAGATTTCCTCTATATATTCCTTTGTACAATTTCGACCCCCCATTGTGGCCCCACCCAACCCTCGGGGATCATGACTTTCACAATTTTGAATTTACACTACCTGATGATGCTTTCATACAAGTGTCAGCTTTCCTGGCCGATTAGTTTCTGAGAAGAAGATTTTTAAAGATATATTCTATATATTCATATGTTCATTACAAGCAGGGATGATCGCACTCTTGTATTAATGCGATACAGGGCAGGGATGACCGCATACTCTGTATCGTAGGTTAGAAAACACGATATTAGATAGAGCAGGGATGTCCACACACCCAATCTATCCCAACCTGTTCAAGTTTAACCCCAAACAGTCACTCAATGTAACTCAGTAGACACTGTCCCTATATATGTGCCGGCCTAAAATAATTCGTCTCTAAAAATTGGAAATCAAAAATAAACAAACTAATCCGTCCTAACCCAAAAATACTTATGCAGAACAACTTATATACATTGAATATTAATTATTGTATAAAAATAATTATCACAATAATTGGATAACAGTGGATGCATTAATTAGAATAATCAAGAATCAATAAATCAAGGGCAATAACTCAATACAGTAATACAAAAAGATTCTAATGAAAAAATAGCTGCCTGCTTCAATTTTATAGTCATATCACATGTTGAGTATTGCAGTTCTCAAAAAGATCCTTTACAATTGTTTATATATGGGATATTTAGCTACATCAAACTCTGAATCTTCTTGTGAGACCAAAGAAGTGTCCTGGAGCCAAAGTCTTAACAATTACAAAGATTCATCTTGCTGATTAGTTTCTGAGAAGAAGATTCTTAAAGATTTACTCTATATATTCCTATGTAAAACTTTAACACCCCCCCCCCCCCCACTGTGGCCTCACCCTACCCACCAGGGATCATGATTTTTACAACTTTGAATCTACACTACCTGAGGATACTTCCACACAAGTTTCAGCTTTCCTGGCTGATTAGTTTCTGAGGAGAAGATCTTTAAATATTGACTCTATATATTCCTATGTAAAACTTCGACCCCCCATTGTGCCCCACCCTACCCCGTGGATCATGATTTTCACAACTTTGAATCAACACTGCCTGATGATGCTTCCACACAAGTTTCAGCTTTCCTGGCTGATTAGTTTCTGAGAAGAAGATTTTTAAAGATTTACTCTATATATTCCTATGTAAAACTTCGACCCCCCATTGTGGCCCCACCCTACCCCCTGGGGTCATGATTTTCACAACTTTGAATTTACACTACCTGAGGATGCTTTCACACAAGTGTCAGCTTTCCTGGCCGATTATTTTCTGAGAAGAAGATTTTTCAAGATATACTCTATATATTCATGTATTAAAATTCGACCCCCCATTGTGGCCCAACCCTACCCCCGGGGGTCATGATTTTCACAACTTTGAATCTACACTACCTGATGATGCTTCCACACAAGTGTCAGCTTTCCTGGCTGATTAGTTTATGAGAAGAACATTTTTTTAAAGATTTCCTCTATATATTCCTTTGTACAATTTCGACCCCCCATTGTGGCCCCACCCAACCCTCGGGGATCATGACTTTCACAATTTTGAATTTACACTACCTGATGATGCTTTCATACAAGTGTCAGCTTTCCTGGCCGATAAGTTTCTGAGAAGAAGATTTTTAAAGATATATTCTATATATTCATATGTTCATTACAAGCAGGGATGATCGCACTCTTGTATTAATGCGATACAGGGCAGGGATGACCGCATACTCTGTATCGTAGGTTAGAAAACACGATATTAGATAGAGCAGGGATGTCCACACACCCAATCTATCCCAACCTGTTCAAGTTTAACCCCAAACAGTCACTCAATGTAACTCAGTAGACACTGTCCCTATATATGTGCCGGCCTAAAATAATTCATATTCATATTTAATCTAAAAATTGGAAATCAAAAATAAACAAACTTATCCGTCCTAACCCAAAAATACTTATGCAGAACAACTTATATACATTGAATATCAATTATTGTATAAAAATAATTATCACAATAATTGGATAACAGTGGATGCATTAATTAGAATAATCAAGAAACAATAAATCAAGGACAATAACTCAATACAGTAATACAAAAAGATTCTAATGAAAAAATAGCTGCCTGCTTCAATTTTATAGTCATATCACATGTTGAGTATTGCAGTTCTCAAAAAGATCCTTTACAATTGTTTATATATGGGATATTTAGCTACATCAAACTCTGAACCTTCTTGTGAGACCAAAGAATTGTCCTGGAGCCAAAGTCTTAACAATTACAAAGATTCATCTTGCTGATTAGTTTCTGAGAAGAAGATTCTTAAAGATTTACTCTATATATTCCTATGTAAAACTTTAACACCCCCCCCCCACTGTGGCCTCACCCTACCCACCAGGGATCATGATTTTTACAACTTTGAATCTACACTACCTGAGGATACTTCCACACAAGTTTCAGCTTTCCTGGCTGATTAGTTTCTGAGAAGATCTTTAAATATTGACTCTATATATTCCTATGTAAAACTTCGACCCCCCCCCCCCCCATTGTGCCCCACCCTACCCCGTGGATCATGATTTTCACAACTTTGAATCTACACTGCCTGATGATGCTTCCACACAAGTTTCAGCTTTCCTGGCTGATTAGTTTCTGAGAAGAAGATTTTGAAAGATTTACTCTATATATTCCTTTGTACAACTTCGACCCCCCATTGTGGCCCCACCCTACCCCCTGGGGTCATGATTTTCACAACTTTGAATTTACACTACCTGAGGATGCTTTCACACAAGTGTCAGCTTTCCTGGCTGATTAGTTTCTGAGAAGAAGATTTTTAAAGATTTACTCTATATATTCATATGTAAAACTTCGACCCCCCATTGTGGCCCCACCCTACCCCCTGGGGTCATGATTTTCACAACTTTGAATCTACACTACCTGAGGATGCTTTCACACAAGTGTCAGCTTTCCTGGCCGATTATTTTCTGAGAAGAAGATTTTTCAAGATAAACTCTATATATTCATGTATTAAAATTCGACCCCCCATTGTGGCCCAACCCTACCCCCGGGGGTCATGATTTTCACAACTTTGAATCTACACTACCTGATGATGCTTTCACACTAGTTTCAGCTTTCCTGGCCGATTATTTTCTGAGAAGAAGATTTTTAAAGAAATACTCTATATATTCATATGTTAAAGTTCGACCCCTCATTGTGGCCCAACCCTACCCCCGGGGGTCATGATTTTCACAATTTTGAATTTACACTACCTGATAATGCTTCCACACAAGTTTCAGCTTTCCTGGCTGATTAGTTTCTAAGAAGAAGATTTTTTAAAGATTTCCTCTATATATTCCTTTGTACAATTTCGACCCCCCATTGTGGCCCCACCCAACCCTCGGGGATCATGACTTTCACAATTTTGAATTTACACTACCTGATGATGCTTTCATACAAGTGTCAGCTTTCCTGGCCGATTAGTTTCTGAGAAGAAGATTTTTAAAGATATATTCTATATATTCATATGTTCATTACAAGCAGGGATGATCGCACTCTTGTATTAATGCGATACAGGGCAGGGATGACCGCATACTCTGTATCGTAGGTTAGAAAACACGATATTAGATAGAGCAGGGATGTCCACACACCCAATCTATCCCAACCTGTTCAAGTTTAACCCCAAACAGTCACTCAATGTAACTCAGTAGACACTGTCCCTATATATGTGCCGGCCTAAAATAATTCGTCTCTAAAAATTGGAAATCAAAAATAAACAAACTAATCCGTCCTAACCCAAAAATACTTATGCAGAACAACTTATATACATTGAATATTAATTATTGTATAAAAATAATTATCACAATAATTGGATAACAGTGGATGCATTAATTAGAATAATCAAGAATCAATAAATCAAGGGCAATAACTCAATACAGTAATACAAAAAGATTCTAATGAAAAAATAGCTGCCTGCTTCAATTTTATAGTCATATCACATGTTGAGTATTGCAGTTCTCAAAAAGATCCTTTACAATTGTTTATATATGGGATATTTAGCTACATCAAACTCTGAATCTTCTTGTGAGACCAAAGAAGTGTCCTGGAGCCAAAGTCTTAACAATTACAAAGATTCATCTTGCTGATTAGTTTCTGAGAAGAAGATTCTTAAAGATTTACTCTATATATTCCTATGTAAAACTTTAACACCCCCCCCCCCCACTGTGGCCTCACCCTACCCACCAGGGATCATGATTTTTACAACTTTGAATCTACACTACCTGAGGATACTTCCACACAAGTTTCAGCTTTCCTGGCTGATTAGTTTCTGAGGAGAAGATCTTTAAATATTGACTCTATATATTCCTATGTAAAACTTCGACCCCCCATTGTGCCCCACCCTACCCCGTGGATCATGATTTTCACAACTTTGAATCAACACTGCCTGATGATGCTTCCACACAAGTTTCAGCTTTCCTGGCTGATTAGTTTCTGAGAAGAAGATTTTTAAAGATTTACTCTATATATTCCTATGTAAAACTTCGACCCCCCATTGTGGCCCCACCCTACCCCCTGGGGTCATGATTTTCACAACTTTGAATTTACACTACCTGAGGATGCTTTCACACAAGTTTCAGCTTTCCTGGCTGATTAGTTTCTGAGAAGAAGATTTTTAAAGATTTACTCTATATATTCATATGTAAAACTTCGACCCCCCATTGTGGCCCCACCCTACCCCCTGGGGTCATGATTTTCACAACTTTGAATCTACACTACCTGAGGATGCTTTCACACAAGTGTCAGCTTTCCTGGCCGATTATTTTCTGAGAAGAAGATTTTTCAAGATATACTCTATATATTCATGTATTAAAATTCGACCCCCCATTGTGGCCCAACCCTACCCCCGGGGGTCATGATTTTCACAACTTTGAATCTACACTACCTGATGATGCTTTCACACTAGTTTCAGCTTTCCTGGCCGATTATTTTCTGAGAAGAAGATTTTTAAAGATATACTCTATATATTCATATGTTAAAGTTCGACCCCTCATTGTGGCCCAACCCTACCCCCGGGGGTCATGATTTTCACAATTTTGAATTCACACTACCTGATAATGCTTCCACACAAGTTTCAGCTTTCCTGGCTGATTAGTTTCTAAGAAGAAGATTTTTTAAAGATTTCCTCTATATATTCCTTTGTACAATTTCGACCCCCCATTGTGGCCCCACCCAACCCTCGGGGATCATGACTTTCACAATTTTGAATTTACACTACCTGATGATGCTTTCATACAAGTGTCAGCTTTCCTGGCCGATTAGTTTCTGAGAAGAAGATTTTTAAAGATATATTCTATATATTCATATGTTCATTACAAGCAGGGATGATCGCACTCTTGTATTAATGCGATACAGGGCAGGGATGACCGCATACTCTGTATCGTAGGTTAGAAAACACGATATTAGATAGAGCAGGGATGTCCACACACCCAATCAATCCCAACCTGTTCAAGTTTAACCCCAAACAGTCACTCAATGTAACTCAGTAGACACTGTCCCTATATATGTGCCGGCCTAAAATAATTCATATTCATATTTAATCTAAAAATTGGAAATCAAAAATAAACAAACTTATCCGTCCTAACCCAAAAATACTTATGCAGAACAACTTATATACATTGAATATCAATTATTGTATAAAAATAATTATCACAATAATTGGATAACAGTGGGTGCATTAATTAGAATAATCAAGAATCAATAAATCAAGGACAATAACTCAATACAGTAATACAAAAAGATTCTAATGAAAAAATAGCTGCCTGCTTCAATTTTATAGTCATATCACATGTTGAGTATTGCAGTTCTCAAAAAGATCCTTTACAATTGTTTATATATGGGATATTTAGCTACATCAAACTCTGAACCTTCTTGTGAGACCAAAGAATTGTCCTGGAGCCAAAGTCTTAACAATTACAAAGATTCATCTTGCTGATTAGTTTCTGAGAAGAAGATTCTTAAAGATTTACTCTATATATTCCTATGTAAAACTTTAACACCCCCCCCCCCCACTGTGGCCTCACCCTACCCACCAGGGATCATGATTTTTACAACTTTGAATCTACACTACCTGAGGATACTTCCACACAAGTTTCAGCTTTCCTGGCTGATTAGTTTCTGAGAAGATCTTTAAATATTGACTCTATATATTCCTATGTAAAACTTCGACCCCCCCCCCATTGTGCCCCACCCTACCCCGTGGATCATGATTTTCACAACTTTGAATCTACACTGCCTGATGATGCTTCCACACAAGTTTCAGCTTTCCTGGCTGATTAGTTTCTGAGAAGAAGATTTTGAAAGATTTACTCTATATATTCCTTTGTACAACTTCGACCCCCCATTGTGGCCCCACCCTACCCCCTGGGGTCATGATTTTCACAACTTTGAATTTACACTACCTGAGGATGCTTTCACACAAGTGTCAGCTTTCCTGGCTGATTAGTTTCTGAGAAGAAGATTTTTAAAGATTTACTCTATATATTCATTTGTAAAACTTCGACCCCCCATTGTGGCCCCACCCTACCCCCTGGGGTCATGATTTTCACAACTTTGAATCTACACTACCTGAGGATGCTTTCACACAAGTGTCAGCTTTCCTGGCCGATTATTTTCTGAGAAGAAGATTTTTCAAGATAAACTCTATATATTCATGTATTAAAATTCGACCCCCCATTGTGGCCCAACCCTACCCCCGGGGGTCATGATTTTCACAACTTTGAATCTACACTACCTGATGATGCTTTCACACTAGTTTCAGCTTTCCTGGCCGATTATCTTCTGAGAAGAAGATTTTTAAAGAAATACTCTATATATTCATATGTTAAAGTTCGACCCCTCATTGTGGCCCAACCCTACCCCCGGGGGTCATGATTTTCACAATTTTGAATTTACACTACCTGATAATGCTTCCACACAAGTTTCAGCTTTCCTGGCTGATTAGTTTCTAAGAAGAAGATTTTTTAAAGATTTCCTCTATATATTCCTTTGTACAATTTCGACCCCCCATTGTGGCCCCACCCAACCCTCGGGGATCATGACTTTCACAATTTTGAATTTACACTACCTGATGATGCTTTCATACAAGTGTCAGCTTTCCTGGCCGATTAGTTTCTGAGAAGAAGATTTTTAAAGATATATTCTATATATTCATATGTTCATTACAAGCAGGGATGATCGCACTCTTGTATTAATGCGATACAGGGCAGGGATGACCGCATACTCTGTATCGTAGGTTAGAAAACACGATATTAGATAGAGCAGGGATGTCCACACACCCAATCTATCCCAACCTGTTCAAGTTTAACCCCAAACAGTCACTCAATGTAACTCAGTAGACACTGTCCCTATATATGTGCCGGCCTAAAATAATTCGTCTCTAAAAATTGGAAATCAAAAATAAACAAACTAATCCGTCCTAACCCAAAAATACTTATGCAGAACAACTTATATACATTGAATATTAATTATTGTATAAAAATAATTATCACAATAATTGGATAACAGTGGATGCATTAATTAGAATAATCAAGAATCAATAAATCAAGGGCAATAACTCAATACAGTAATACAAAAAGATTCTAATGAAAAAATAGCTGCCTGCTTCAATTTTATAGTCATATCACATGTTGAGTATTGCAGTTCTCAAAAAGATCCTTTACAATTGTTTATATATGGGATATTTAGCTACATCAAACTCTGAATCTTCTTGTGAGACCAAAGAAGTGTCCTGGAGCCAAAGTCTTAACAATTACAAAGATTCATCTTGCTGATTAGTTTCTGAGAAGAAGATTCTTAAAGATTTACTCTATATATTCCTATGTAAAACTTTAACACCCCCCCCCCACTGTGGCCTCACCCTACCCACCAGGGATCATGATTTTTACAACTTTGAATCTACACTACCTGAGGATACTTCCACACAAGTTTCAGCTTTCCTGGCTGATTAGTTTCTGAGGAGAAGATCTTTAAATATTGACTCTATATATTCCTATGTAAAACTTCGACCCCCCATTGTGCCCCACCCTACCCCGTGGATCATGATTTTCACAACTTTGAATCAACACTGCCTGATGATGCTTCCACACAAGTTTCAGCTTTCCTGGCTGATTAGTTTCTGAGAAGAAGATTTTTAAAGATTTACTCTATATATTCCTATGTAAAACTTCGACCCCCCATTGTGGCCCCACCCTACCCCCTGGGGTCATGATTTTCACAACTTTGAATTTACACTACCTGAGGATGCTTTCACACAAGTGTCAGCTTTCCTGGCTGATTAGTTTCTGAGAAGAAGATTTTTAAAGATTTACTCTATATATTCATATGTAAAACTTCGACCCCCCATTGTGGCCCCACCCTACCCCCTGGGGTCATGATTTTCACAACTTTGAATCTACACTACCTGATGATGCTTCCACACAAGTGTCAGCTTTCCTGGCCGATTATTTTCTGAGAAGAAGATTTTTCAAGATATACTCTATATATTCATGTATTAAAATTCGAACCCCCATTGTGGCCCAACCCTACCCCCGGGGGTCATGATTTTCACAACTTTGAATCTACACTACCTGATGATGCTTTCACACTAGTTTCAGCTTTCCTGGCTGATTAGTTTCTGAGAAGAAGATTTTTAAAGATATACTCTATATATTCATATGTTAAAGTTCGACCCCTCATTGTGGCCCAACCCTACCCCCGGTGGTCATGATTTTCACAATTTTGAATTCACACTACCTGATAATGCTTCCACACAAGTTTCAGCTTTCCTGGCTGATTAGTTTCTAAGAAGAAGATTTTTTAAAGATTTCCTCTATATATTCCTTTGTACAATTTCGACCCCCCATTGTGGCCCCACCCAACCCTCGGGGATCATGACTTTCACAATTTTGAATTTACACTACCTGATGATGCTTTCATACAAGTGTCAGCTTTCCTGGCCGATTAGTTTCTGAGAAGAAGATTTTTAAAGATATATTCTATATATTCATATGTTCATTACAAGCAGGGATGATCGCACTCTTGTATTAATGCGATACAGGGCAGGGATGACCGCATACTCTGTATCGTAGGTTAGAAAACACGATATTAGATAGAGCAGGGATGTCCACACACCCAATCTATCCCAACCTGTTCAAGTTTAACCCCAAACAGTCACTCAATGTAACTCAGTAGACACTGTCCCTATATATGTGCCGGCCTAAAATAATTCGTCTCTAAAAATTGGAAATCAAAAATAAACAAACTAATCCGTCCTAACCCAAAAATACTTATGCAGAACAACTTATATACATTGAATATTAATTATTGTATAAAAATAATTATCACAATAATTGGATAACAGTGGATGCATTAATTAGAATAATCAAGAATCAATAAATCAAGGGCAATAACTCAATACAGTAATACAAAAAGATTCTAATGAAAAAATAGCTGCCTGCTTCAATTTTATAGTCATATCACATGTTGAGTATTGCAGTTCTCAAAAAGATCCTTTACAATTGTTTATATATGGGATATTTAGCTACATCAAACTCTGAATCTTCTTGTGAGACCAAAGAAGTGTCCTGGAGCCAAAGTCTTAACAATTACAAAGATTCATCTTGCTGATTAGTTTCTGAGAAGAAGATTCTTAAAGATTTACTCTATATATTCCTATGTAAAACTTTAACACCCCCCCCCCACTGTGGCCTCACCCTACCCACCAGGGATCATGATTTTTACAACTTTGAATCTACACTACCTGAGGATACTTCCACACAAGTTTCAGCTTTCCTGGCTGATTAGTTTCTGAGGAGAAGATCTTTAAATATTGACTCTATATATTCCTATGTAAAACTTCGACCCCCCATTGTGCCCCACCCTACCCCGTGGATCATGATTTTCACAACTTTGAATCAACACTGCCTGATGATGCTTCCACACAAGTTTCAGCTTTCCTGGCTGATTAGTTTCTGAGAAGAAGATTTTTAAAGATTTACTCTATATATTCCTATGTAAAACTTCGACCCCCCATTGTGGCCCCACCCTACCCCCTGGGGTCATGATTTTCACAACTACCTGAGGATGCTTTCACACAAGTGTCAGCTTTCCTGGCCGATTATTTTCTGAGAAGAAGATTTTTCAAGATATACTCTATATATTCATGTATTAAAATTCGACCCCCCATTGTGGCCCAACCCTACCCCCGGGGGTCATGATTTTCACAACTTTGAATCTACACTACCTGAGGATACTTCCACACAAGTTTCAGCTTTCCTGGCTGATTAGTTTCTGAGGAGAAGATCTTTAAATATTGACTCTATATATTCCTATGTAAAACTTCGACCCCCCATTGTGCCCCACCCTACCCCGTGGATCATGATTTTCACAACTTTGAATCAACACTGCCTGATGATGCTTCCACACAAGTTTCAGCTTTCCTGGCTGATTAGTTTCTGAGAAGAAGATTTTTAAAGATTTACTCTATATATTCCTATGTAAAACTTCGACCCCCCATTGTGGCCCCACCCTACCCCCAGGGATCATGATTTTCACAACTTTGAATCTACACTACCTGATGATGCTTTCACACTAGTTTCAGCTTTCCTGGCCGATTAGTTTCTGAGAAGAAGATTTTTAAAGATAAACTCTATATATTCATATGTTAAAGTTCGACCCCTCATTGTGGTCCAACCCTACCCCCGGGGGTCATGATTTTTACAACTTTGAATCTACACTACCTGATAATGCTTCCACACAAGTTTCAGCTTTCCTGGCTGATTAGTTTCTGAGAAGAACATTTTTTGAAAGATTTACTCTATATATTCCTTTGTACAACTTCAACCCCCCATTGTGGCCCCACACTACCCCCGGGGATCATGACTTTCACAATTTCGAATTTACACTACCTGATGATGCTTTCATACAAGTGTCAGCTTTCCTGGCCGATTAGTTTCTGAGAAGAAGATTTTTAAAGATATATTCTATATATTCATATGTTCATTACAAGCAGGGATGATCGCACTCTTGTATTAATGCGATACAGGGCAGGGATGACCGCATACTCTGTATCGTAGGTTAGAAAACACGATATTAGATAGAGCAGGGATGTCCACACACCCAATCAATCCCAACCTGTTCAAGTTTAACCCCAAACAGTCACTCAATGTAACTCAGTAGACACTGTCCCTATATATGTGCCGGCCTAAAATAATTCGTCTCTAAAAATTGGAAATCAAAAATAAACAAACTAATCCGTCCTAACCCAAAAATACTTATGCAGAACAACTTATATACATTGAATATTAATTATTGTATAAAAATAATTATCACAATAATTGGATAACAGTGGATGCATTAATTAGAATAATCAAGAATCAATAAATCAAGGGCAATAACTCAATACAGTAATACAAAAAGATTCTAATGAAAAAATAGCTGCCTGCTTCAATTTTATAGTCATATCACATGTTGAGTATTGCAGTTCTCAAAAAGATCCTTTACAATTGTTTATATATGGGATATTTAGCTACATCAAACTCTGAACCTTCTTGTGAGACCAAAGAAGTGTCCTGGAGCCAAAGTCTTAACAATTACAAAGATTCATCTTGCTGATTAGTTTCTGAGAAGAAGATTCTTAAAGATTTACTCTATATATTCCTATGTAAAACTTTAACACCCCCCCCCCACTGTGGCCTCACCCTACACACCAGGGATCATGATTTTTACAACTTTGAATCTACACTACCTGAGGATACTTCCACACAAGTTTCAGCTTTCCTGGCTGATTAGTTTCTGAGGAGAAGATCTTTAAATATTGACTCTATATATTCCTATGTAAAACTTCGACCCCCCATTGTGCCCCACCCTACCCCGTGGATCATGATTTTCACAACTTTGAATCAACACTGCCTGATGATGCTTCCACACAAGTTTCAGCTTTCCTGGCTGATTAGTTTCTGAGAAGAAGGTTTTTAAAGATTTACTCTATATATTCCTATGTAAAACTTCGACCCCCCATTGTGGCCCCACCCTACCCCCAGGGATCATGATTTTCACAACTTTGAATCTACACTACCTGATGATGCTTTCACACTAGTTTCAGCTTTCCTGGCTGATTAGTTTCTGAGAAGAAGATTTTTAAAGATAAACTCTATATATTCATATGTTAAAGTTCGACCCCTCATTGTGGTCCAACCCTACCCCCGGGGGTCATGATTTTTACAACTTTGAATCTACACTACCTGATAATGCTTCCACACAAGTTTCAGCTTTCCTGGCTGATTAGTTTCTGAGAAGAACATTTTTTAAGATTTACTCTATATATTCCTTTGTACAACTTCAACCCCCCATTGTGGCCCCACACTACCCCCGGGGATCATGACTTTCACAATTTCGAATTTACACTACCTGATGATGCTTTCATACAAGTGTCAGCTTTCCTGGCCGATTAGTTTCTGAGAAGAAGATTTTTAAAGATATATTCTATATATTCATATGTTCATTACAAGCAGGGATGATCGCACTCTTGTATTAATGCGATACAGGGCAGGGATGACCGCATACTCTGTATCGTAGGTTAGAAAACACGACATTAGATAGAGCAGGGATGTCCACACACCCAATCTATCCCAACCTGTTCAAGTTTAACCCCAAACAGTCACTCAATGTAACTCAGTAGACACTGTCCCTATATATGTGCCGGCCTAAAATAATTCATATTCATTCTAAAAATTGGAAATCAAAAATAAACAAACTAATCCGTCCTAACCCAAAAATACTTATGCAGAACAACTTATATACATTGAATATTAATTATTGTATAAAAATAATGATAACAGTGGATGCATTAATTAGAATAATCAAGAATCAATAAATCAAGGACAATAACTCAATACAGTAATACAAAAAGATTCTAATGAAAAAATAGCTGCCTGCTTCAATTTTATAGTCATATCACATGTTGAGTATTGCAGTTCTCAAAAAGATCCTTTACAATTGTTTATATATGGGATATTTAACTACATCAAACTCTGAACCTTCTTGTGAGACCAAAGAATTGTCCTGGAGCCAAAGTCTTATCAATTACAAAGATTCATCTTGCTGATTAGTTTCTGAGAAGAAGATTCTTAAAGATTTACTCTATATATTCCTATGTAAAACTTTAACACCCCCCCCCCCCCACTGTGGCCTCACCCTACCCACCAGGGATCATGATTTTTACAACTTTGAATCTACACTACCTGAGGATACTTCCACACAAGTTTCAGCTTTCCTGGCTGATTAGTTTCTGAGAAGATCTTTAAATATTGACTCTATATATTCCTATGTAAAACTTCGACCCCCCCCCCCCCCATTATGCCCCACCCTACCCCGTGGATCATGATTTTCACAACTTTGAATCTACACTGCCTGATGATGCTTCCACACAAGTTTCAGCTTTCCTGGCTGATTAGTTTCTGTGAAGAAGATTTTGAAAGATTTACTCTATATATTCCTTTGTACAACTTCGACCCCCCATTGTGGCCCCACCCTACCCCCTGGGGTCATGATTTTCACAACTACCTGAGGATGCTTTCACACAAGTGTCAGCTTTCCTGGCCGATTATTTTCTGAGAAGAAGATTTTTCAAGATATACTCTATATATTCATGTATTAAAATTCGACCCCCCATTGTGGCCCAACCCTACCCCCGGGGGTCATGATTTTCACAACTTTGAATCTACACTACCTGATGATGCTTCCACACAAGTTTCAGCTTTCCTGGCTGATTAGTTTCTGAGAAGAACATTTTTTTAAAGATTTCCTCTATATATTCCTTTGTACAATTTCGACCCCCCATTGTGGCCCCACCCAACCCTCGGGGATCATGACTTTCACAATTTTGAATTTACACTACCTGATGATGCTTTCATTCAAGTGTCAGCTTTCCTGGCCGATTAGTTTCTGAGAAGAAGATTTTTAAAGATATATTCTATATATTCATATGTTCATTACAAGCAGGGATGATCGCACTCTTGTATTAATGCGATACAGGGCAGGGATGACCGCATACTCTGTATCGTAGGTTAGAAAACACGATATTAGATAGAGCAGGGATGTCCACACACCCAATCTATCCCAACCTGTTCAAGTTTAACCCCAAACAGTCACTCAATGTAACTCAGTAGACACTGTCCCTATATATGTGCCGGCCTAAAATAATTCGTCTCTAAAAATTGGAAATCAAAAATAAACAAACTAATCCGTCCTAACCCAAAAATACTTATGCAGAACAACTTATATACATTGAATATTAATTATTGTATAAAAATAATTATCACAATAATTGGATAACAGTGGATGCATTAATTAGAATAATCAAGAATCAATAAATCAAGGGCAATAACTCAATACAGTAATACAAAAAGATTCTAATGAAAAAATAGCTGCCTGCTTCAATTTTATAGTCATATCACATGTTGAGTATTGCAGTTCTCAAAAAGATCCTTTACAATTGTTTATATATGGGATATTTAGCTACATCAAACTCTGAACCTTCTTGTGAGACCAAAGAAGTGTCCTGGAGCCAAAGTCTTAACAATTACAAAGATTCATCTTGCTGATTAGTTTCTGAGAAGAAGATTCTTAAAGATTTACTCTATATATTCCTATGTAAAACTTTAACACCCCCCCCCCCCACCCCACTGTGGCCTCACCCTACACACCAGGGATCATGATTTTTACAACTTTGAATCTACACTACCTGAGGATACTTCCACACAAGTTTCAGCTTTCCTGGCTGATTAGTTTCTGAGGAGAAGATCTTTAAATATTGACTCTATATATTCCTATGTAAAACTTCGACCCCCCATTGTGCCCCACCCTACCCCGTGGATCATGATTTTCACAACTTTGAATCAACACTGCCTGATGATGCTTCTACACAAGTTTCAGCTTTCCTGGCTGATTAGTTTCTGAGAAGAAGATTTTTAAAGATTTACTCCATATATTCCTATGTAAAACTTCGACCCCCCATTGTGGCCCCACCCTACCCCCAGGGATCATGATTTTCACAACTTTGAATCTACACTACCTGATGATGCTTTCACACTAGTTTCAGCTTTCCTGGCTGATTAGTTTCTGAGAAGAAGATTTTTAAAGATAAACTCTATATATTCATATGTTAAAGTTCGACCCCTCATTGTGGTCCAACCCTACCCCCGGGGGTCATGATTTTTACAACTTTGAATCTACACTACCTGATAATGCTTCCACACAAGTTTCAGCTTTCCTGGCTGATTAGTTTCTGAGAAGAACATTTTTTTAAAGATTTACTCTATATATTCCTTTGTACAACTTCAACCCCCCATTGTGGCCCCACACTACCCCCGGGGATCATGACTTTCACAATTTCGAATTTACACTACCTGATGATGCTTTCATACAAGTGTCAGCTTTCCTGGCCGATTAGTTTCTGAGAAGAAGATTTTTAAAGATATATTCTATATATTCATATGTTCATTACAAGCAGGGATGATCGCACTCTTGTATTAATGCGATACAGGGCAGGGATGACCGCATACTCTGTATCGTAGGTTAGAAAACACGACATTAGATAGAGCAGGGATGTCCACACACCCAATCTATCCCAACCTGTTCAAGTTTAACCCCAAACAGTCACTCAATGTAACTCAGTAGACACTGTCCCTATATATGTGCCGGCCTAAAATAATTCATATTCATTCTAAAAATTGGAAATCAAAAATAAACAAACTAATCCGTCCTAACCCAAAAATACTTATGCAGAACAACTTATATACATTGAATATTAATTATTGTATAAAAATAATTATCACAATAATTGGATAACAGTGGATGCATTAATTAGAATAATCAAGAATCAATAAATCAAGGACAATAACTCAATACAGTAATACAAAAAGATTCTAATGAAAAAATAGCTGCCTGCTTCAATTTTATAGTCATATCACATGTTGAGTATTGCAGTTCTCAAAAAGATCCTTTACAATTGTTTATATATGGGATATTTAGCTACATCAAACTCTGAACCTTCTTGTGAGACCAAAGAATTGTCCTGGAGCCAAAGTCTTAACAATTACAAAGATTCATCTTGCTGATTAGTTTCTGAGAAGAAGATTCTTAAAGATTTACTCTATATATTCCTATGTAAAACTTTAACACCCCCCCCCCCACTGTGGCCTCACCCTACCCACCAGGGATCATGATTTTTACAACTTTGAATCTACACTACCTGAGGATACTTCCACACAAGTTTCAGCTTTCCTGGCTGATTAGTTTCTGAGAAGATCTTTAAATATTGACTCTATATATTCCTATGTAAAACTTCGACCCCCCCCCCCCCATTGTGCCCCACCCTACCCCGTGGATCATGATTTTCACAACTTTGAATCTACACTGCCTGATGATGCTTCCACACAAGTTTCAGCTTTCCTGGCTGATTAGTTTCTGAGAAGAAGATTTTGAAAGATTTACTCTATATATTCCTTTGTACAACTTCGACCCCCCATTGTGGCCCCACCCTACCCCCTGGGGTCATGATTTTCACAACTTTGAATTTACACTACCTGAGGATGCTTTCACACAAGTGTCAGCTTTCCTGGCCGATTATTTTCTGAGAAGAAGATTTTTCAAGATATACTCTATATATTCATGTATTAAAATTCGACCCCCCATTGTGGCCCAACCCTACCCCCGGGGGTCATGATTTTCACAACTTTGAATCTACACTACCTGATGATGCTTTCACACTAGTTTCAGCTTTCCTGGCTGATTAGTTTCTGAGAAGAAGATTTTGAAAGATTTACTCTATATATTCCTTTGTACAACTTCGACCCCCCATTGTGGCCCCACCCTACCCCCTGGGGTCATGATTTTCACAACTTTGAATTTACACTACCTGAGGATGCTTTCACACAAGTGTCAGCTTTCCTGGCCGATTATTTTCTGAGAAGAAGATTTTTCAAGATATACTCTATATATTCATGTATTAAAATTCGACCCCCCATTGTGGCCCAACCCTACCCCCGGGGGTCATGATTTTCACAACTTTGAATCTACACTACCTGATGATGCTTTCACACTAGTTTCAGCTTTTCTGGCTGATTAGTTTCTGAGGAGAAGATTTTTAAAGATATACTCTATATATTCATATGTTAAAGTTCGACCCCTCATTGTGGCCCAACCCTACCCCCGGGGGTCATGATTTTCACAAATTTGAATTTACACTACCTGATAATGCTTTCACACTAGTTTCAGCTTTCCTGGCTGATTAGTTTCTGAGGAGAAGATTTTTAAAGATATAGACCTTATTACGCGCCTTTAATTTTAAAAAAAATCCTTCCCATAATTCCGCGCGCACACGCATGCGCAGTGCTGTGTAGGGCAAGGTCACGCTAATCTTATTATAGTAGTTTACCTGTATATGCGCCATTTTGATTGTTTACGTGTATGACATGTGTCATCGGTATCGTGGTTTGATTCTCTAGTTTAAAATCTTCACGATGCCTGCCCATTGCTGTGCGTATGGCTGCAAAAACAGACAGATTCCAGGTGTAGATCTCAAGTTTTATAGAATACCTAGGGACCCTCACCTGAGAGCAAAGTGGGTGTCAGCCATCAAATGAGACGATTGGAAGCCAACCGAACATTCAAGGATTTGCTCCAAACATTTTATAAACGGTAAATAAAACTTTTTAAATATATTAATGCATTTTTTGGAAATTTATAATCCTTAAGACAAGTGGTATGAGTGATAAAAAGGAAAGTGTGTTTAGATTACATAGGCGACCGAATTTTCTTACAAAATCGAATTAAAAACCGAATTTCCTAAGTATTTTTGATCAAAGAAAGTATAAACAATGAAAAATTGAATATGGATAATGTTTTAAAGTCCATCCATGATACGTATTATATTCCATAAAGTCAATATTTCGGTGATTAATGTAGATATAGAATAATTCACTGAATGTGCATTTTTGAAAACTGTTAAACATAGTTTCACACAAAACTTATTGTACAGTAATTAATACAGTCAATTTTTGGTTATAGGCCAGCCCTCAAGGGATCCCACAAATCCAGATTTTGTGCCAACAGTCTTTTCTCACCGAGGTGTTCCTGAAAGCATTCTGCAAGAAAAAGTTCAACGTCACCAGAGGCTGCTTGAAAGAAAAGAGAACATTGCTAAAAACGAATCCGCCCAAGTTCTTCTCTCCTTGAGCCAGGAAGAACCATTATGTGTCACGACTGGAACATCCACCCAAACACCAGTGCAATCTGTCTGCGAGATGGCCGTACAAACTGAAATCTCACTGCCAGTCATGACAGGTCTGATTGTGACAAACCAGTACCTGAAGAGTGTGTGCGACAAGACTGCTGAAACTTGTGCCGAGTTGAAACAAGAGCAGGAACTGTTACAGCGCAAGTGTGAAGAACACGTCAAAGACATTGAAATGTTAAAGGCCTCGTTACAAAGACTGGAAGAAGAAAACAAATTTCTGAGGGATGATGTTGAGAAGAAGACACTTAGTTTCCAGAATCTGAAAGGGGATGATCGACGCACCAAGTTCTACACTGGATTCCCTAATTTTGAAACTTTAAGAGCAGTGTTGAGTGTAACATCTACAAAAGTGAAGAGGAGAAGGACAAAGTTACCAAAAGAAGATGAACTGTTGCTGACCCTAGTGAAACTCAGGAGGAATCTTGCAATGACGGACTTGGCCTACAGATTTAATATCAGCCAGTCTTCAGTGACAAACATTTTCCATGCATGGCTAGATGTCCTTTATACTTCATTAGGAGGACTTGTGAAGTGGCCTGGAACTGAAGAATGCCAGTTACCAGAAGTGTTTCAAAACGAAGTCTTTAGAAAGGTAAAATGTGTAATTGACTGCACAGAGATTTTTATTGAACGACCATCCAACCTCAAAGCCAGAGCTCAAACCTATTCGAACTACAAAAGACACAACACAATCAAGATCTTAGTAGGAATAAGTCCATCCGGCTGTGTGACATTTCTCTCAACCTGTTGGGGAGGCCGAGTGAGTGACCGACAGATTACTTGTGATTCTGGACTTTTGGACAAGTTAGTGCCTGGTGATGTTGTGTTAGCAGACAGAGGTTTCAATATGTCGGAGGATTTTGCCATTAGAGGTGCCAAGTTGATTGTACCTGCCTTCACCAAAGGCAAGAAGCAGTTATCAAGGGAAGAGGTGGAGAAGTCCCGAATGATGTCTCGTGCTAGAATCCACATTGAAAGGGTCATAGGAAGATTAAAGGACTTTGAAATTATCAAAGGAACGTTGCCCATCAATCTAGTGAAGAGGAAAGTGGATTCAGGTATTACCTCTGGTGACAAACTAGTGCGTGTTGTGACAGCCATTATCAACACCAATGGACCTATTTTATGAGTTGCTTTGTGATTTGTGAGGTTCAAGACAAAATCTATGATGAACTTATGAATGTATAAGATTTTTTTATGCAATGTACTGGATCAGTTATGTGCCTTTAGAAATACATACATTGTTTGTGTTATCACTTGACAAGGAATTGTGCATAGCAGTTTAAAAAAATTTTCATTGTTGTTTAACAAGCTATGAATAATAACTGCAGTTTTGAAATAAAATTACTTTTATGACTGAATATTGCTCATATATTTATAATACATGTATGTGAAAAGAATTATTTATAAAATGAATAAATGGAGATCTTATTAATGTGACGTTTTTTATCTTCAGAAAGAGATATACATGGTTTGAAAGTTGCTATCCGATATCATCATGGTACTCCATGCCTAATGATCATGAAGCAGTCTTGAACTTATTTCAGTCATTCATAAACTGATTTATTTCTAATATTCCTTGATAAACGACCCTCCTTTGAAAGCATACATTTAACCACAAATTTAAAGGGGGTACAATTTTTAATAGTTTAATTTTATTTTTCTATCTTAAAACTTTAAGTGCAACAAATTTCAGTGAAAGTTCAAAAACTGCTTCAAGATAATTGGGCCATTGTTGAATTGAAAATTGATCCATCATTCTGGATTGACAAGCTGAATATTAGTACTACCACACTTAAACGGATCTGGGCCATTCCCAAGTTAACAGTCTAATAAAGTTGTACCAAGTAAAAAATTACTCCATCTCTCTACCTCAGTGTAAGCTAAAAATCTCCAGATGGCATGCTGAAGTTTTCATTGCTTAAATCATAAATCTTGATTACCTCAATGATGTGAATGGAGGATAAGGTCATAACCTCAACAGAGTAACTGTTTATATTATTCAGTGAATTGTAAAATTTTCAATTGACATATACATAACTTTTACAGGGTTGAAGACCATAAACTGAGAAAAGAATTAATTGTAATTATCAATGAAATATACCATTACATTTTAAATAATTTTGAAGTTTTTTTTTTTTTAATTTAATCTAGTATCTTTAGAATCAAATTTTACTTTAGCCAGTTCTCAGTTTATTGTCTTCAAGCCAGCAACCTGTCTCAAAAGGGTCAAATGAACACTCTAAAAAGAAAACCCATTTTACTGTGTAACAGACTTTAATACTGAACAACAAAGAACAAAGATTTACAATATTAATGTATGTTTTTTTATCACAAAAAGTCAAAATATATTCAGTCAATAATACTGATATTTCCAGGAACAAACATCACACTCCGCATCAATGCAAATGTCTACTTTTGTAGTGAAAGCACAACACTCGAAGAACACATATGGTTTTTAAAAAAAGTCACTTCTTTGATCTTTTCGCTGCTGGCATCTTTCTACATGTGAGACAGGACCAGGTCTTCTGTGGAACTTTCTTCAGTCCAACACACTTTAAGTGATACCACTCAACTTTGCAATGTCCAGACTTGCACGCAATCATGTCATCATAGTTCTCTGCTTTACCACATACACATATAATGTCAACTGTGTTGTTATTTTGATCACGGTCTTTCAGACGTCTTGTCATAAGTTCAGGAAGAATGACATTCATGAAAAACAGATTTAATTTCTGCAACATTTCCTCTATAAATGGCTGGTCTCGGAGAACTCTTTCAATGTGAAGTCCTTTGGGTGTCCAGCACACAAAGTCACAGTGTCCAGCCTCACAAATGGCAATTTGTCCCTGGACTTGGTAATAATATTTTGATGATCTTATCAAGGAATTCGTGCACAGTTTGACATCTTTAAATGATACACTCCCACATGAGTGAGATTTTAAATAAAATCCCTTGTCTTTCACTTCACATGGACTCGTATTGACATGCTTGTAAGGACACTTAACTTCCAAAAGTCCTTTATCACAACATGGACACTCGGTAACACCATCTGGGGTTGCTCCTAGTGTTGGGTATGCAGGGTTGACCACAAGACCACTTTGTCGAACAACAAATCCTGGATTGTGCTTCTGCATCAAGTTCTGGTATTCCCGAATTGCAATTTCCTCTTTTGCTTTTCCCCATTTTATGGCAGCTGTTTGAACATTTGGTACATAATCCATTGTCCGGCGTATTACAGTTGCACTAGGTGTCTGTGGACTGGTGTGGCATATATCATAAAAGTTGGAGGCTGTCAGTCGTCCAGCTCTGTGAGTGTGCCATTGCGTACATAAGGATTGCTTACGAGTCAGCTTCTCCAGGTTGGTGGCTTCCTCTAAGGTGACATGAATTTCCTCTAAAATGTCAGGGCATCTTGAAGAGAGTTCTGTTTTAGATAGGCTGCAGAATTCGGATCTGTATAATGACGTTAACAACTTCGGTAGAGCAGGATTTGGTATGGGTGGGTTTGGAATGGGATCAGTCACTGTGAATATCACTGCGGTTGGATTTGTTTGCTTCAACTTTTGGAGAAAGGAATCAGGACTTTCAATGACTAGGTTGTAGTCTAATGGTGCTGGGTCAGCTGATAGGTGGAAGTCTGTCTTCTTGGGCTTCTTGAAGATGATCTGAGAAAGTGGAACTGCTTCTACCTGAAAATTCATAAACATTTATTAGTTAATTCAAACACTACACATGCTAAAACATCTCTTTAAAAAGATACATACATGTAGGTACCGTACAAATATGTGTATGGAGATGAAGTATTATTTTACATCATAGGTATATAATGTATATATGAATGTTTTCCTATTTAATTACATTTCAAATATGTAAACAATTAACAATGATAATTATACCAGGCCAGGGTTTATGCCTATCAGGAACATATCTATGAATTTTACTATAATAACTAAATAAGATTCTAAATTTTAGATTTCTAATCAACATTTTCATTTATTGAATGGGTCAATTTAGTAGGTGCTCAGATGAAAATTAAAAAAAAAAAAATGTATTTACATATATGTGTGACAAACAAAACATACATTTCATAAAATGCATGGAAGAAAGAGTTATTTTACCTTCTTGGTGAAAGTCTGGTTCCACATGCATGGCATTGATGTACATGCTACTTTATTATAGCCCAGACGCACACTAGCTTCTACTTTAAACAGGATAGCTGCAACATGCGAGCAAACCTCACCTAACCTGTAAGAAATAAAGAACAGATGTAAACTGCAGGTCAAAATTTAAATTCGTTGTATAGCGTTTGTATTAACTATCTTGGCATTTCTTATATAACCCAACACCATGTGAATTTATACAGCATGTTTCTATTCATGATCAGTACAAACTTTCGTTCATAAATGTTACTTACCCCGCCATACACGTGCAATGGGCATTCAAGATGGTACCATCTTTCTTTTTTACACACACCCAGGCTTCATGGGGTTTCTCCGACAGCGCCTGCGACCTGTTTACTTTGGCCTTTAGGAAACATTTGTCGTTGAGGTCAAGATTGGAATAATAAACGGTATGAACCCATCCACTATGAAAATAGTTGTATGCCTCCAAGGATCGATATGCTTTGAGAGTTTCTCTCGTAAATTGACCAGGACTGTCCACTAAATAACAATATATTTCACCAAATTCAACGTCCGGCCATTTTGATACACTGTCCACCCAACTTTCACCTTGCACAAACGGATCGTTGCATAATTTGTCGATTCCAAGTTTGGAAAGTTTCTCTCTGTATTGTAGCTGGCATGCCGGAGGCAATGTTTGATAATATAGGCTCATTATAACGGTCGTAATCTTATCGTAAACACCATCTCACGCTGTGATCTCTATTGTTCTTCTCTGCGGGTTTGCCCTACACATTCTGCGCATGCGCGGGGTCAGAGGTCAAATTTTAAAAACAAAAGGCGCTTAATAATAGCTATACTCTATATATTCATATGTTAAAGTTCGACCCCTCATTGTGGCCCAACCCTACCCCCGGGGGTCATGATTTTCACAATTTTGAATTTACACTACCTGATAATGCTTCCACACAAGTTTCAGCTTTCCTGGCTGATTAGTTTCTAAGAAGAAGATTTTTTTAAAGATTTACTCTATATATTCCTTTGTACAATTTCGACCCCCCATTGTGGCCCCACCCAACCCCCGGGGATCATGACTTTCACAATTTTGAATTTACACTACCTGATGATGCTTTCATACAAGTGTCAGCTTTCCTGGCCGATTAGTTTCTGAGAAGAAGATTTTTATATATATAGATATACTCTATATATTCAAATGTTAAAATTCGACCCCCCCCCCCCCATTTTGGCGCCACCCTACCCCCGGGGGTCATGATTTTCATAATTTAGTATCTACATTACCTGTGGATGCTTCCACACAAGTTTCAGCTTTCCTGGTCTTATGGTTCATGAGAAGAAGATTTTTGAAAATTTCTCGAAAATTTGCATAAATTGCTAATTATCTCCCTTTGCAAAAGGGCGTGGTCCTTAATTTTCACAACTTTGAATCCCCTTAGGCTAAGGATGCTTTGTGCCAAGTTTGGTTGAAATTGGCCCAGTGGTTCTTGAGAAGATGTTGAAAATGTGAAAAGTTTACAGACAGACGGACGGACGGACAGACAGACGGACGACAGACAAAATGTGATCAGAATAGCTCACTTGAGCTTTCAGCTTGCTTTGAGCAGAGCCCGGCTAAAAATCATTGTCATTAAATCTTATTATGAAAAATATATATGTTTTTACTGTTTTATTGCATGAGAGAGAGAGAGTAAAGCTTTTGCCGAATGACATGTTTAAAAATTGTTGTCTATCTAAATACTCGAGATAAAATTCCACTAAGAATATTGAACTTTAAATTGTCATTTTTTAAATTTAATTTTAAAATACAATTAAGGTAGTATACATGTATATGGGACACCTTTATGTTGTGTCCTATCATTTATCGAAATAAACAATAAATTCAAGTATTATTTTATAAATAGTAGTTTCTATCCCGAATTTCCCATCCAACAGCGTAGCGCAGTGGGTTAGAGTGTTCACTACGGATCTGAAATATGAGTTCGAATCTCGTAGGAGATTTTTAAATTTTTATCTTTCCCAAAATATTTAAAACGTAGTTTTATGATAAATAATGTAAAATTTGAAAATTCTTAATCGTTGAAAGCATGTTAATTACATTGTACTTTAATCCACATTAATATCGACAGTTGCTCATACAAACTCAAAACTAAGTATTTTGATATATAAATATATACGCTATAACTGAATACAAAAATAACAACTTCATAAAATATAAAATTTTAGAATGCCTAGGACATATTTTACCAAGAAAAAGAATGACTCTGAGGACATGAAAAAGGCTGTTAATGCAGTGCAGAAGGGAGAATACTCTGTTAGAAAGGCCGCAGAGAAATACGGCGTAAACAAATCTACTTTGCACGATACATGCCAAAAAAGTATAGAAATCCTGGAAAACCTGAACGAGCCCCCTTGGTTCCTATAGAAATAGAGAAACTCCCGACAACTAGGGCCAGAATGGCGAACCCCCAGGTCGTCAAAACTGATTTTGACGACATCGACACCATCTTGACTCTTCTAGAAACCGTTTCAAATATGGAACTGTGACGAGACTGGTAAACAATTTGAACATGATCCAGTTCGCGTTATTGTGGAAAAGGGATCTAAATCTGTGGTCGGTCGTACATCCCCTGGACGCACTTATATTAGAGTAACGGCAGGTGTCAATGCTGCGGGAGAAAAGATGTCTCCACTTTTGATCTTTAAAGGAAAGACACCTAGGTCTTTGTTTGGTTTCAACACAAAAGCTGCTCTTCGTGGAATAAAATGGCAACTTCAGACAACACTTTAACCTAATCCTTAGTTACAACGTCCTCACTTCAGAGATATGAAAATGGGGCATTGCCGCTGTTGTTTATCGTTCGCCCTTTGAAGCAATTGTGATAAAGTGCTGAATTTAAAAAACGTTTTGCAGTTACTGTAGACAATAAACTTAAACGATTTTTTCTGGGAAGAGAATAAAAAATTGACTGTAGGATAAACCACTTAGTTTCAGAAATTGAAACTGAAAAAAGGCAGCAATGTATGATGTTACTATAGGTTAGAATGTGTTCAAAACACGATGCATCGGTGTTAAACACTTTAGACCCCATTCCACATAAAATTATTCAAGCTTTTATTATACACGTACATTCCATTAAAAATGTAACGTCATTTGATGTCAGTGTAGTACTGAAATAAAAGTTCCAACAGATGTTAGAAATATTGATGTTGCAGTTAAGCTTTTCAATGGGTCTACAGAAAATATTGACATAATTAATCAGAAAAATGTCCTTGCTCCTCCTTCACTTTCAGAATTTCTCGTCGACAAATGTATGAATCCTTCACGGGAACAATGACGCCAAGCATTCCACAAATAAATTAACTTTCGAGGTTTCAGTCTTTTCCTCAAAAAGTCAAACAACATCCCTAGAGGTTACATGAATAAATAGACCCTTAAGTCTGTGTTTTGCTAGTACCATACAAAACGTTGAAGGGAGTACATTACAAACTGTTGTTTAGTCTACTGCCAATATTTGGACACCTGGTATGGTTTATGCTGCCATGAGCAAAGTAAATAATAAAAGGGTCCTTTATTATGTTAAATTTTCACGAAAGACCTTAAAGTATTCAAAGAAACGAGATGAGATCTGACATGCAACTTCAAACAAATATGTAGTTAGAAATTTCTCAACTTGAGAAGTTCCTTACTCACTGGATCCAAAGTGAAGTTATCTAGCCCTCTAGTGCCCCATGTAGCATACATGTTTCATATGTTGGTACTGGGAGAAGTGCGCAGATGAGCCAAATAGGCAAAAATATTTGGTGATTCAGTTGAGGAGTTCATGTTTTGGATACCCTTGTTTAGCAATACAAACAAACAATGAAACGTAGAAGATGACATAATATGTAAAGTTTAGTGGCTGGCTTGTGCCCAGGCGACCCGGGTTCAGTTCCCGAGTGCCGAATATTTTGTCTTCCTTAATTGTGTTAGGATTTATGATTTTATAGTTGAAAGGATAGATTTTACTTAATATTTCCAATTTAATTTTACCAAAAATCACAATGATAGCGACTTTTTAAAGTAGAATTTAAGTAAAATTATATGTCTTTTGAAATTCTTATAAAGGGTTTAATGGAATTTGATGACGTGTTTAGAAACGATAGAAAAGAACACAATTATCCCTGTAATCAACTTTATGTGCACTCAAACGGAAGACCTTTCGTTGCTCGCAACGAGCGTCTAATTTTTATGATTATATTTATTGCGTGGACCCTGAGGTCCACGCAGAAAATATATAAGCGAGGTTAAACCGGATGCTATGGGGAAAATTCAGCTTGCGCATGAGCTAGCCTGGTTCCTTTGCGTAATGGGTAGCTCAGGGAACCAGGCTAGTACACGTTTATCTGAATAGGGATCGGGATTCCGTGCAATATGCACACATAAGTTCAAAGGCGCTGTAATTGTAAAGTTGTCGGTAAACAGTATAGAAACAAAGTATTCCTTTTAAAAATGATTGGCATGTGATATGAACTATCAGTATTATGAAATAAGTTAATGTTATGCCGAAACTACAACATGCATCAAATAGCATAATTTGCAATGTTTTGTTGTTTTCCGAATACACATGTAACTTAACTTTACTTTTATAGTAGGCGAGGCTAGTGAACTTCCCGATTAAATTTTTCAAGCATTTAAGTGTGATTGAATAATTATGTCACTGCATCAAAGTTTAATCTCAAGAAAAATGCATCAAAATATGAAATATATAATTTACACAAAGCTGTCACTGCATAGTTAACAAAGTAGTGCGAATCGTAATGTGTGCGCAAATAGTAGAATTCACCGAATGCCTGATACTATACATGCAAACTTCATTCATAGATCATAATTATTTTAGAAGTATGAATCCTTTAAATTCTGAGATAAAAAGTCAGGTATACGTAATACAACGTACGAATTTAGTGGTTAAAAACAGAGGGCTAGAGTTGTTGGAAACACATGCAAATGGTCCACGTATTGTAGTCCTTTTTTAAAGGACAGCAACTTGTCTTTTTTATCAATGGCAAAACACTTTCAAACATAGGTATGTGTCCATAATTTCTATTTTCGCTGTTATTGTTACAGGCACAACATGGTAGAAAAAGTATACACAAAATTAATTTCTCCTAGACAACTAAGGCACAAGGATGGAGTTGGCGTTTGCTTGTATAAAGATGCAAAATCATACTGCTTGAGAGCAAGAACAAGTAAATTCAGAAGTGAGTAACATTAATGTTTCTATTTGAAAATTTACCAAACAGGACAGATAGTCTATTAAAGCAAATAAAAATATTAATTAAATTTATTTAACATATAATCTATCTTAAGCTAAATCTCTTTTTCATGGACATTTTTTATTCTTTCATATATATATATATATATATATATATATATATATATATATATATATATATATATATATATATATATATATATATATATTGTAGAACGCCGATTCATTAAAAACTGTTTCGGTTTTCCTGCTTTTGTTATATATTTGATTTTGCTTCATTTGTTTGGACTGAGGAGTTGTAGTTGTTTATATGACTCATTGATTGCTCTTCTAGCAAAAAAAACCATGTAGAACGCCGATTCATTAAAAACTGTTTCGGTTTTCCTGCTTTTGATATATATTTGATTTTGCTTCATTTGTTTGGACTGGGGAGTTGTAGTTGTTTATATGACTCATTGATTGCTCTTCTAGCAAAAAAAAACCATGTAAGTTTATCCTTCTAATTTGGTTTTTTTATATATAGAAACTGTCCTTTTGGTTTAATATGTATTTATTTAAAGTTGCTATTTTTTAATTTGTTGATGTGGGGATTTATTTTTTTCCCATAAGCATTACTACGTTTTAGTCGGAAATTAATCTTTAAAATCCTAGCAATTGAATTTGAATATTCTTGTTAAGTAGATTTTTTTTTTTTTGATTTTGAGTGTATGAATCAACATGATTGAATGAATGAACATTTTACTAAATAAAACTTGCAATTTCAGGTTACTATTTAGTGTAAACTTTGCGAAAATGAAATCTAGATATTTAATGTCACTCTTTATTAAGTGTAATGACCATTATTTGTGAGACAAGAGAGGAAATCCAGTAGATTTTAATAAAGATTATAAATACAATTTTTAATATTATATAACAAAAATCTTTATTTCCACAACTATTGATTTGCACTTCTTTAGTCGACGTCTTTATGCATATATCACATTGATATATATACATAATAAAAAGGTTGTGTATATGTATTACATTCCACGTTTTCACTCAAAACAATTCATAATATAACCCGCTGTTCTAGCTAACTTCAAAGCATTTCTGCCCTGTTCTTGTCTCGCACCTTCTCGTGATATGCGTCTTGTTCTCGTGCAACCTTCTTGCTGTTCTCGGAAGTCCGAAAGTATGTACTTGAAAAGCGTTTTGAACACACTTTTACGACAACTCACGCTTCGTCATATGGTATAATTACATGTATCACTGATTACAAAAAGCATGGGTCTAATATAAACTATATAAAACGTAAACAACTTTTGTCAAAAGCTTAATTCAAATATTAAAAAATAATCGCTTTGTAGATTTTAGTTTGTGTTGGTAATTTCTTAAATGTTTGCTATTCCCTTTCGTTAGATCCTACACTTAACCACCCCCCACCCCAACACTACACACACACGGCAGTTCCTCGGTGCTTAAGGTTTGTGTTACAGGATACATTTTACACGTATCTTACTTCCTTTCGTTAACCTCTTTAGTGTAAAGTATGTTATCTTGACAGGTGTGAAGGTCTGTCGGCAGCATGGAACTTGACGTTGCCTATAAGTCACAAGAATGGATAGTCTGAGCATGTTAAGTTGTAATCAGGACTTTCAGTTCTTAATTTTCACCCAGCAATGGCAATAACGCTCTTTGAGACAACTAGTCCGTCCCAGGTTATCGTTGATATAACTTTTTGTTTTTGAATATATACACAAACATATCGGTAAACACAGTTGAAATCAATATATTACACGTTTTTAAGATTGGTTTCTTTTTTAAACTAAATCATGTATATTATAGTCATGTAAATTTCAATAAAGCTATGAATCACAATCGGTTTGCTAAAGAAGCAGAGGAGGAAATATCTCTTTATCTCTCTTTAAAAAGTGTGTGTATATATATATATATATATATATATATATATATATATATATATATATATATATATATATATATATATATATATAATTTATACAGTTTTATATATATATATATATATATATATATATATATATATATATATATATATATATATATATATATATATATATATATAAAGAAAATTTGAATTGAAATTTGAATGAAAGCGCTAACGTTTTACTCTGTGTTGTCTTTCATTTTTCAAATTTTCTTTATATAAAACCGGACGCTGCGATATTTTTTGGAGATATATATATATATATATATATATATATATATATATATATATATATATATATATATATATATATATATATATATATATAAACTCGTTTAACCGTGAAACTCACTCGATCTTTATAACGTACATGTATTACTGTGGTTTTATCAATATTCGTTGAATACCAATTTTCGTGGATTTCGTTGTTAAGTTGATCCACGAAATTAAATGTTCATTAAAGTGCAATTTCTATTAACATTTTGTATTGATAGGGTCACTGGCCACGAATTTTCGTATCCTCGAAACTGATTTTCCCTATCTCCACTAAAATTGATACCCTTTATTATTAATGAATCCACATTATCGTAAATGCGATTTAATTATTTTTTCACTATTGAGAGCTCGAGCGTATAAAATTTTGTTCATTGTAATTTGTTTTACGATTACTGTATTATAGTCTGTCCCAGATTTCCGTCACATTTAAAGAGTTGCATTAAAACGACTCAGACCTGTGAAAGAAGAAGTAATATGATTTTAAAGGGGGGGGGGTGATTCTACAGATTTCTACATTGAAACATTATCCTTTAATTTACAGAAACGAAAACATATTTCTTACGGAGATTTATAATGTGGAATATTGACATTTTTTCTTCATTCAGAAGTCACCCATAGCTCGCACAATTTTCTAACGTTATCATCTGAGTACTTTCAAGTTTACTGAAGTGCAAAATTTCCGAACACTTTTTTTATTTTAGCTGTGTATTGAATCTGATAGGCTAGAGGCGTTTCAAATGAGAGCTCATGCAATTATTTCAAGCTTTTGAATTAACATGGTTTGAACCCTGATGAATTTATGAATAATATATAAGTAAATAAGCATATTATGAATCTATATCTTGGGACAAAGTATAATATATTATAAAATGACAATTTCACGGCTTGTCCGACTCGATATGCAATTATCCTTATAATCCACCCTTACATTTATTTAAGAAGCGTACTATATGTACATGTAATTTAATTCTACATTTGAATGATCAATATTTGATATGCATGTATATGTTCTTTAAATCCCACATTAAAAGAAGCAAACAAACCAGTAATCCCCGTACCGTAGAAAAAAACATTGCTTCGATCAATTCCACTTGGAGGTTATCCTTGAAATAAGAAACGTCTTTGAATCCTATAAAAGACTCGTATAGTAAAAGAAAAATAGCAGTTTTGTTGTAAAAGTTTCGAAAATCAATATTTATTTAATATTAAGGCGTTTTAAACACTTTGGCTCGATTACTCGAGGTAAGTCAGTTTTAGACAATGCTCCATTTGTGTGCCATCTGGGGATTCTGTAGTTTTCTTAACCAAACCGTAATGGACGTTTAAATGTCTGTTGTTTACAATATGCATACATAATGTGTTTTTGAAATGAGCTCAAAATCGAAACACAGAGAGATTTATAGCTCAATTTTAACGCTGCAACTCACTAAAGTATATATGTTTTAGGACTATTATAAAGCTCTAAATATTTTTTAACAAACCAAATACAAAATGTTTTGAGAAACGTAAATAAGACAAAATCAAAACAATAAATTTCCAATTTAAAGGCGTTGGAATGTTTTGTATATAAATGTGGGGAGATTGTACTTTTATTCAAATTTTGTCTAGTTTAAAGAAGTCAGTACCGATTTTCTAAACTATTGCGTGATGAACCATTTTGAACAAATAAAGTTTCCTAATTTTAAGTTTTTAACAGTAATTGGATCACGACCTTTTTGAAAAGATTTTAATATATTATGTAGGCTTCTTGACAATAAGGTACAACGAACCCAAAAGCATGATACAGTGACATTATTTAAAAATGTTTATTACAATTTTTAAAGAAACATGGTCACGACTTGAACTGAAAGTTTATTGTTCTTTCTTTAGGTTTAAAATGCTTCAATTGAACATTTTTAATGGTCAGTTGAAAAATGAAAATTTTCAGCCTTCATCGTGATCAACAGACTATGATAACTAAAAATATATTTTTGCTACAGCTTATGACGTCCAAGCTTTGAAAATTTAAAATAAAAACGTGACTGTAATGGAAGTTTTTATGTTAATATACAGTACCTTTTCGACTGGCTGTTACAACTGGTTTTGGAAACGGTAAAATATATTTCCTAGGCCTCTATATGTTAAAAAGTGTGTCCTAAAAAAGAAAAGAAGGATTTTTAGAGAGCATAATTTTAATGAAATTATGCTTTAATAATAATAAAAAAAAATGGAGAATTGAGTTTAATCAATTATTGTTTTATGATCTTGATATAGTATTACGTACTACATTTTTCCCGACTGCTTCTTAAAATGTTGTGACGATATGATACTGTTGTCACGAGACACCAAAAATAACGCTGCTACTTCGTGAACCATTAACAAAGTTAAATCTATATGGTTTTAAGTGAAAGTGGGAATCGCAAGTCATCAGAGAGAAAAATATTGGATAGTGTTTTGTTTCAGTTACATTACGCGCTTGATTATCAACAGTTTTTCCTTATCTAAAAGGCGGCATGGTGTACTAGAGGTGTATATAAAAGGTCTTTCCCAACTCACAATTTACCATTGCTACTGGCATTATTTGGACTACTTTGTAAGTTTATTTTTTTTTCTTACTTACAACAATTTTCGCAGTAACAAAAAGAAACATCTTAAATACTTCTTGAAACGTTTTAATTGATAAATAGTTGATGAGTATATTTATTCTCTCAAATATATCTAAATTGGGAGATGAAAAATGCAACCTACTTCTAAAATACATGTAGTTCAATTATTCATTCTGTTAACAGTTATTGATAACGGTTTTTATAAAACAAAAATGTAGAATTATATACAGAATTTATCACGGGTTTTTAATTAATTTTGTAAGCAAATTATATTAATGTAAATTAAACTTCACAAATACTTTTAAAACACTCTCTTTTCTAATTTTACTATGAAAACTTGAGGTCCATATAAAATCAATGATACTCTTTAATCATCGGGAGGAAAAGGTATTAAATTAATCGACTTCGTTAATATGGCTTTTTATTTGCAGTCATTAGCGCAAAATCTTTATTTAAACAAGTCAGTTTTTTCTTAAAATATCTTCATTCGTCCTTTTCCCTTTAAAACAGTTTCAATTTAATTTGTTTGTTGAATATTATATTTATATTTTTGCTTATTTAAAACCTTCGAGATATTGCATGGCGGCTTCTACTAAACAAATTCGATATATTTTCTTAGGGTCAAGTTTACCGTATATCCGGTAATTTTCGCAGTGATCTTACTTTCGGGGTTTTTTTTCTTTCTTTTTTGTCGATCCCTTGTAAATGCAAAATATTGAATACTTCACATTTTCCCTATTTTCGCAAAATTTGTGACACGCGGGAAAAAAAAACCCGGATATACGTTATGAACGGCTTTGGCCTTACGTTCTACAAGGAACTGCCTAAACGACCTTAATTCCATGCACTGTCCTTGTATTGATAATACTAGATAAAACCCCGCGCAAGCTCGGGGATTAACACTCTACATATTAATATGATATATTGCTTCATATGTTATACTATTTTTTTCTTTCTGTATGTACTTTGTCCGATTTTTTTTCTTAATTGCTTTCTTAACTTGTTCTTTAAAATTGAATTTAAAAAAATAATTACATGGCTGGATATTTAGAGGTGCAGGCGGGGATGAAAAATCTAACTGATATGAATAATACATGTATATGCATGTTCGTGGCCTTATTTCTATCTGTTGCGTTAAACTGACAAAATTAACTTTAAAAAAAAAAATTCATATCAATAAATGAGTCGGTATTTAGTGCATCTCTTTTTAAATTACGTACGTACTTTAGGTAAAATTTCAGTATTATTTGTATTAGTTTTTATTATTTTACTATTTTTATATTTGTTTTATATTATATATAATTATAATGTCAGATGAAAGTCTGTTTTGAAAAAACATCCCCATTGAGCTTCACCGTTTTATGCAAATATCACTTATTATCAAGTAGAACAGAATCTGTTTATTGTTTACAAATTAATGCTCAATGTTTACTACCAGTCTGTCGGGGTATAAATATTTATGAAATTAAAAAACGCTAGTGTATGCACATTAATTTGCATATTTTAAACCAAAGTTGTTGGTATCAAATTATCTTCCCGATGGTTAACTCGCACTACACTTTCCGCCATTAAGGTAGTTAGTCATCCTGTTTCTGGGCACCTCGGTCTGGAAAATTTTCACCATCACTTACTCTCAAGTTTGCTTTTTCGGGCTTGTTTGTCGAAAATGAAAGTATTGTTTTAATCATTACTACAATAATTACTTACAAGGTAAAATTCAATTATAGCGTACGGACATCATTTCACACGTGTAGGAAATCCGAAGATGTAAGAAGATACTATAGTGCAGGCATTTTTTATTTTATTTGCAAAAAGTGTTAAATTTTAAGTATACTATATTAGATAGATACTAAAAGGGAAAAACATAAACGCATTTGTGTCTTAATTAACACAGTCGTATATGCCTGTATACACGAATGAATATAAAAAAAGACAGAATTTAGAATTACATCTCATTCACCGTTATCTATTTCTTTTCATGATACAATAAAAAAAAATTTGACGAGGAGGGGTGGGGCATTTATAAAAACCAGTATTCCGTCCGAACAGGTTTAAATCCAAAAAACAGAAACACAATTAAACCAAACACAACACACCCAAAATATAAACACAGGAAAAGCCTCAAAAGTTTAAAACATCACACTGTATTGAAATCCATATGTAATAATATACAAATATTAACTAACAGGATTTATTGATGAAAACACAATTATATAACCCGTTTATGACCCAATACCAATTGTACATATGCTACTGTGTGTGAGAACACTTCGAATCAATTTTGAATCGTTTAGTCTTATATATTTCGTGAATGACACAAATAAACTTCACAATTTTGAAAGACGTCTCTTTGCTCCTCCTAACAAGTCACTTGGTTTGCCAGGTAGATGCCAAGCTGTAGAAAAATTGTTAGAAAAGCAATGCAGCTTCGCTATAAATGCCACTAGAAACCAATGTTACAACGCACTTTGAAAAATTACGCACTTTGAAAATTTTTTTCAAAGTGCATTAATTTTGGGACAGAGTCAACGCACTTTGAAAAAAATTTTTTTTTTTCAAAGTGCGTTGATATCGTCGATATTAACGCACTTTGAAAAAAAATGTTCATGGTTTAGTGAAAATAGTTGATAGTTTTATATACACGTAAAATAAATTATTGTTTTAACCTTGTTTAGCTTAATGTGATATATTCAACATTTAACTTATTGCATTCTCAGGTAACTTGATAAACAGTTTCTAGATGAGAATTTTTTTTATTTTCTCATAAGACAATAATTTACACAGAAAAAAAATTCGGGAGGTTTAAATTTTGGTCCAAGTTAACCCACTTTGAAAAATTGTTCAAAGTGCGTCAAAAAGGTACATCAACATTTTTAGTATCGAGACTCATAATGCACTTTGAAAAAATATGTATAAATCACAAATTCTCGAATTGCATTTCTATTTTGCTGATGGTATGATGATTTGTTAACACTAGTGATTCTAATTTTGTCGTATTTGGAACGGGGATGGGAATGGGGATGGGGGGAGGGTAACCAAATATACAGGCCAATTACCAGTACATCATTTAATTAATAAGAAGAAGAAGGTCCACTACCCATCATTTTTCCTTCCAAAACATATGATTTTCAGCAACATTTTAGATCGAAGAAAGAAATCTGCTCTGTTGTAAATTAAGTAAATGCGGTGATATTGAAAAAAAACGAACTATATAGCAAAATAACTATGTTAAAGAATCTATAAGTGTTTCAACATTAACCTTCTTTTCATAATCGAATCAAATAAATCACTTCAATACAAAAAAATTAGCAAACATTAAATTAATTATACACAAAAAATAGGCATTAGGATGCGGGTTTTTTTTTTCTCGCACGGATCTTTTAAAATATCACACTGTTTTTGATAAACATAACTAACGTATCCTTTTTTTACATCATGTTTGTTTACAAACACATGCAATAAGCCAGTTAAAATATGTCATACCTTGATTTCCATTATCAATATATATAATCATATTCGTTCTGGCATAGCCCAATAAACCAGATTAGAAGTGAATTTACTGCATACTCAAAAAAAAAAAATGCAATTACTTGGCGATTGAGTTCATTTCATATTTGTATAAATCAAATCTCCCAAAGAACGAAAAGAAAAAAAATCTTATCTAGAAACTATTTATCAAGATAGCTAAGAATGCAATGCGTTCTTTTTTAAATAAATCATATTAAGGTAAGCAAAGATGAAACAATCATGTATTGTATATAAAAGTATCAATTATTTTGACATAACCCAAAACATTTTTTTTCAAAGTGTGTTAATATCGACGATATCAGTGCACTTTGAAAAAAATTTCTTCAAAGTGCGTTGACTTGGTCCCAGAGTTATAGCACTTTGAAATTTTTTTTCAAAGTGCGTTGTCTAAATAAATATTTTCTATTTGCGATTTCTCTCCTAATTGTTTATAAATTATATGGAAATATGTGAAAATAATATTTTACATACTTTTGTTAAAGAGCGCACAATGTCCAGACTTTGCTCAATAATTTTGACATTAACCTGCATATGGACATCAGGATCCTGCATGTTCTTGCCTGACCTGTAAGTATAAATTTTACTTATGCAAATGCAAAAGTATATCAATAAGCTAGATTACAATCTTACAACTTTTGCTTGACTTCTCAAAAAATATACAGAGTGATTGTTTGTCGTTGTTTTTGGCTTTTTTTCTTTCTCATATTTTTGCATCATAGATTGTTTTTATCTTTCTTTCCATGCGGCCAATGTGTTATTTATTTATTTTTGAAACATGAAACATATTTGCGATTAATCCTTATGAGCAGTTTGTTCTGAATCCCTTGGTAAGATTTTAGTAAATGTAATAAAGTATATTGAATTACTTTCAATTTTATTTGTTGTTTGAGTTCTATTGAGATTCCATATGTGCTTGGTTTTCCTGACGTTAAATGTTTCGGTAGCATTGGATGTAATACCTAAAAATATATTTCATTTTCAGAATTTTAAAAATGAAATAAAGTCAGATATGAGCAGCTTGTATGAAATTGAACGCGGGGGCTTATGAACATTTAAATCTGCACTGTGCATTAAATTCCAAGAATTGCGCATACCTGAAAAAAGTCATGTCATCAAACGATCGTTTTAACTTATCGTTATCATTGTAGACAATATGACTCAGTGTCCTTCAACAACCTTCCATCGGAGACCAACTTTCAAAGGTAAATTGATGTCTTACATGTTAGACCGTCTCAATTGAATACATTTTCATGTATTTAAAGAATCTAGCTATTATATAGCTACAGTTCTGTATCTCCGTCCATCCGAGTGTTACAGATCTGCTGCTAGTAAAATATTATACAGCCTTTAACAATTATGTTGCATCAATTCCATATGATTCACAAATATATAAATCTATTTTACATTTAAGGAAAATAAATAATATAAAGTTCACAATCATTTCAAGAACAAAACTGACTTTTGATTAACCCGCTACATTTGTTAGATGCACTGCGCATTATATATTTCAAGATTTAATAACAAATTATTTCTCGTAAACGTGCCTGACAGTGTTAAGTATTGATTGGCAAGGGGCTTTTGAAAACTTTTATGAAAAGGTCAGAGGTTCATTTTCAAATAAATTGAATTATTGATCTAAATCTTAAAATGCATAACGTCTTTAAAAAAAATGATTTTTTTTTTATATTCCAGAGATGAAACCTTTTTAAGACTACTAAGCAACCTCAACCAATTTCTGGCCGAATCACAACGGTAACAGTATTTAATATTTTCAGCTATAAAATAGTGTGAAAAATATCATTTATTGGTATTTCTTATACTAACCATTTTTTTTAAAAATCATTTTAGGTCACCTGAGTGACTCTCATAAATTTTCAAGTAAAACTGAAGGCATGATTTTATGTCGTTAAGGCCGTCTCGCAAAATTGTTAAAATCATGGCCCCTAGGTCAGGTGTTCAGCCCCTAGTGCGGGGCCAATAAGATCATATGGAGAAAATGCATTTAATCTCAAAAACATCTTATTAATATAACGTCTACAGAAGTGGAAGATTGTTATTAATAATTGTAAAATTAATGGTTCCTGGTTCAGGGTTCAGGCCTTAGGGTAGGACCACATAAAGAAAATGTATTGAATCGTATAAAATCCACTCCGATGCTCCTAAATGTGTGGGAATATTAAATGCATGATTATGTTGTCCCTTTCCCTAAATTTGTGAAATCCCTGGCCCCTGTGACATACCAGAGCATATCTTATCACCCCTTGGCCCGATCTGACCCATACTTCACCCAGTTGGTGCATTTGGTTAAAGGGTGTGCAGTAACCTTGAACAATGTGTCTAGGTCTAAGGTTCAGGTCTTAGCAGAATTATATATAAAAAGGATTGTCCGGGGAATATCTTTTCTTTCATTGGTCTTTTATGGCTCATACATGTACTTCACTCTGTGTTCATGCACAGGATGAAGCTCTGCCATTCAGTCAACTGAATGATATATGACGAAAACGAATGGTCTGGAAAGGTGAGTGAATTGCACATCTGTGCCATTCAGTCGCCTTTCAATTGACTGAATGGCAGAGATTCATCCTGTTATGGTTTAAGGATGTGCAGTGACCTTGAATGAAGTTTGTATGTCAAGAGTCAAAGTCTTATCGGAACACGGCAAAGGAAAACAAATCTGCGTATATATACTTTTCACTAAGCACTAATTTGCTCATACTTCACATCAACATAGTTTTTGAGTTAAGGGTCAATTGTGACCTTAACCCAAGTTTCAAGGTCAAATGTGAAGGTCATAGCTGAATTGTATGAAAATTCCTTTCTTGAGCATATCTTCTTTTCCTTTGCTCCGATCTGGCTCATACTTTACCTACATGGTATATTTGATAGAAGGGTATGCGGTGACTTTAAATGATGTTTGTAGGTTAAGTGTCAAGATCATATCGGATCACACAGGAGTCCTCTTTAGAGTATATAAGTATACTCTCCACTTAGCCTTATTTGGCTAAAACTTTTCTTAAACAGAGCTTTTTAGTTAATGGCGTACAGTGATATTGAACCAAGTCAATTAATGTGAAGGTCATTGAGGATCTCTTTATGATAAGTTTAGATCATAAATTATTTCTCATTTGCTTCATCTCGCTCAGATTGAACAAAAATGCCTGTATGTAAGGGGTTATGAAACTGATTTATCGATCAAGGTCAATGCTAATTTCTTTGAAATTCTTTTCTCAAATTGTCCATTAATTAAGTGGAACACTTTGAGATAATAACAATCTCAATTTGTCTAGTTTTGGTTTTTTTGTACCTTCACAGTCAAGAATGATACATGTATATGTAAATCAAATGCATGTTATTATGTCCTTTATTTTTATTTTTTTTTTGGGGGGGGGGTGTAAATATGGCCCTATAGTGCACCTGTTTGTTACCTGAAGTCACTCGGGTTCCTATTGTCATTGGTCGTGCATTACACGTTGACAATAAGGTTATGGTACTCATATGGCGTCAAGGCTTCTTGTCTTATAATAAATTACAAAAAACTTAAAACAATTTTTTTTCATACAAGTCTTCCATATTTTATCCTTATATACTCAATTCAGTTTTAATAAGGTTAGTGTTCTTGCAATAAAAAGATAATAAAATCTTTAACAATGCAAATTATGATTTTCTGTTCGTGTTTTATACTTTTTTAAAATTAAATTTAAAATGCCTCATTTTGCAGCAACGAAAGGATAACAACTGAAGGTGACTTTGGAGTCGGTGCAAAGTTAAAACAAATCTCGGATCTGCAAAATATTCAGAGTATGTATCAAAAACTACATATCAAGTTTAGTTTGCAAAAGACTTAAAATACAGAGAGAGAGAGAGAGAGAGAGAGAGAGAGAGAGAGAGAGAAGATCAAAATTAACCATCATTAGAAGCGCGTCCTTATTTATATATGACTATACAAAAGAAGTAAAGATTGGCCAATATTCTTAATTTACAAATAGATAGCTAAAGGCCAATATTTTTACCTTACTAAAAATATTAATGTAATATTCATAGTTTACTGAAATTACAAAACTGATATTTAAAAAGTGGTGAAATGGTATAACATCACAGATAAGTACAATTGGTTATAATGATATCTGGATGTATTTTGAATTTTGTCCATGGAATTTTAAACATAGACTTGCAATATCACTAATTCTTATTTGTTTTTTTTTTTATTTATTACGATTACCTTTTTTGTCAGATCATTACAATGACTTGCTCAACCCAGACCCATCTCATCTGGCGAGCTAAACAGATAGACCAAATAACTGATGCAATGTAAATGTTTCAGTGCATGTACTAAAACAATAAACAGCTACTTTGAAGAAACAAGAATTTTACAACTGTACTTATCGACTCCAAAGCCTTCTGTGAAGAGTGCTTATTTTTGTAGCATTAGAATATTGATGTATAATGCAACAAAGACTTACTTTACATTTTGGTTTGAACTTGTAGTCTCAAGAAAGCTACAGAATAAAAAAAAACCTAAGCCAATTTAAAACTACATCTATGTTACTTTGAACTATATTTGCATAACATTTCGATTTGGCAATTTGACTTGTTTGCCTTTTTTGTCAAAAAATGGTGATTATTTTACTTAACATTATTTGTTACCAAAATAAGACTCGAACAACAATTTTTAACTTCTGTATTTTATTTGTAACATTACTTCTAACATTGCATTCACTTGAAAAATTTTGATCTCAAATCGTATCTAGGTTCCTTTAAAGTTTTAAAGTTAAAATTTTGTCCTTACTCTAAAGACTCCTATCAGGCAAATTTAGCAGTTAAATTAATTCTAAATTATTTCAAAAGATCGACAAAATGAAGACTAAAGGCAACTTTCTCGTTCTCGGCATTTTCGTGGCCTTGACTTTCCGTGACAGGCGAACATTTGTCCACAAGGTGTCGTTTTCGGAAACTACCCATATCGTCATATGTGACATCGTTTAAGGCAGATTAAGTCACCAAACTATAAGATTTGATGGGTCTCAGCAATGTTTCAGCATTCTGGTTTTCCTCCAGTTTGTAAATACAGGGCCATTAATCAACTTGTGGATGATGCAATTCCGATTCATCGAATGCCAAGGCTGGACAATGCATCCACAGAATTGCAGATTTGTTCGATTTCCGACCGAACGGGATGTTTTAGATGTCAAAATAAAGTTTTACAATGAAAATGATTATTAGCCATTGTATTAAATCACTGCGATTTGACCAGGAAGTAATTTGGTCATATATTTAAAACAATACGTTTTATTATAATTATTTCTATTCATTATATAAAGAAGGGGTTATTTTTTACCATTATTGTGGTGGGAAAAGTGTGGTTATATCAATTGTAATAGGGTTTTTACTACATAAAATACCACCAATATCAAATTTAAAGTCTTGCTTGATAGTTGTTTGTTATTTTCCATCACTGCGTAAATTATGTGTTAGATGTTAGATGATTTTTATTCTAAATTATAAATATACTTGCTCTGTAGTTTTCTTACTCTATTTAATTTAAAAAGTAAAATAGACTGACGACAGGACAGATAATCTTGAAGATGGATGGCAGCGGGATCACTGCTACAACCATTAACAGGAAGGGGGATATATGAATTGATATTAAATAATATTATAATTTTTGTAATTTTCATTAGCCGAAAAACTACGTGACTTTCGTCTGCCCATGGTAACGACTCAAAAGCGCGTTATTTAAATATAATATCGCACAATGAATATAGCAGTATCAACTACAACAGGCACTGTAAATATAAAAAAAAACATACTGTAGGTTTGATCTCGGCCCTGGTATCACCTCAAGAGGTTAGTATTAGCCAAGAGGTGCGGGTCATTACAATATTATCGGAGGGATGTATCCAGGACCGATATCAAAAAGTTCGATGTTGTTTAGATCATAACTAAAACTAAAGACTTTGTAAAAGGTAAAATGCATATCAACATGGAATAAGCATTTATTATAAAACCAAACTTTAGGAAAGTTGACAGTGATGATTCCATTTATATAAGTTATAGCTACTTGTAAGAGAATGAAGCTGCATTTCTCATGGGACTGAAGAGCCATGGTCCATTGCTGTTAAATTGAATGGACAGATCTACAAAAGTAGCTGTTGGCGATGCGTCAACCGTGATTGCAGCTATGTGAGTTGACTCTATGACTTCAACAGCCTGGCTCAGGTATTCACCACTCAACTTCTCGAAATCATCGAATCAATAGGACTGTGTAAACGTGACTGCAAACATTTTCATTTTCTTCTTAATTGGCACACTATTGGGCAGGTTGCTGTAATTATCAATGAACTGTATGATAGTGTGACTGGTGATTTGCATCACTTCTAGATCTATTGGCTGGAATCCTGCCTCAAGAAGACTGGTCACTGTTTAAGTGTGTGACTCTTTTCTCTTTGATCCAAGCTACTGTAACAATTTAGTGACATTACAGACTTAAAAATTCTATTTATATCAAACAAAATATCGGAAAAACTTAATAACTATAAACAACTTCAACAGTTTTCATTACCTTCAGCGGTCATTTTTTACTATGAAAAAATGACAATTATAACAAACCGTCATCCATCTCAAAAATCCAAATAACGAAATACATGTACAAATACAAAGCAGAGCAACACGGACCTCCAAAAAGATAGAGGTGGATCAGGTGTCTAGAAGAAGTGAGCATCCTCTGCTGAACTGTCGCATCTTGTTTTTGCCAGTTGGTTGTCAAATAATGAATTTTTGGTCTTCGTCTCAAATATTCTTTGTAAACAGGATGCATTTGATCAAATGTATTTTATTTTTTAAAAAATTATTGCTTAAAAGTTTACACTTTTATACTTTATAAGCTTCCAGGAGTTGACATCCAGTCTGTTAATAATGACAGACTGCTTAATTTTTATAACTCGTCCGTTCTGAACTTTAAAAAGATTAAAAGTTAGGCAGTCTGTCCTTGTTAACGGACTGGATGTCAACTCCCGACAGCCTTTTTTCAGCGACGGATTTAAAAATTTTGGGCTGACGTACAAAAAAATCATTAATGTAGAGTGACTTATTTGATCCTATCTAGTCAGTATCTTTCAACTTAATGAAGTTTTCCTTGTTTAAATCTGTTTCTTTTTTTCTTGGGTCGTCTCCGAGAAGACTTCCAAAACAACCTCTCAGTATATCTGGTTCTTATTCGGAAACGTCTGGTCTTACCGACGTGGAAAAGCTTACATATTTAATTCAGATGGCGAAATTGAAAATGAGGGAGGGGCGGATGCCAAAAGGGTACCCCTATTGTACGGATAACTTTTACTACAGGTTTCAAGATAGGAAGTCGTTGTTTTGCAGATCAATTGTACATAAGTTAGAGATTCTTATACATGTTTGTATTACTTGGATTTTTAATTTGATAATTTATGAATAATATAGCAACTGTTGAACTTATTTTCACGCAAAAAACTAGTATTGCATACAGGGTACCCAATTTCTGAACGGGTTGTGTTTATTAATTCAGGGTTAACAAATTGATAATTGGTACTGTTCACACAAAACAAAACCCGGTTTGTTGTCACATTGGCAACTTTCCTCTTCTTCTAGCGAAGTTTTTGTTTCTGTTTGTTTGGATTTTCTTTTCAAAGATTTCTGAAGTTTTCTTCTCTGAAACTTGCATGAAACGAGATCCTACCTCAAAATTCGATAAGATGCACTTTCATCTCTTCTGGGACCAATACACAGTAATTTTAACATTTATCGCAGAGTTATTAACTGATAAAAGATTATCAACTAATGTGGTATCAGAATAAACAGTAATAAACATCATTTTTGTAATTTAATGCACTGCATGTTGTAGCATCATCCTTATCTATAATCCGTGAAGATATGGTTGCAAGTTATTAATCAACACAGATTTAATTAGAAAATGCCTAAGTTTATAATCATTCTTTTGCCTATGAGGTTAATTTACACGATCGTAAACTTAGAAGACAAAGCTACTTCAGCTTCTTTTTTGAGGAAATTCTGGCGAAGTCACCGATCACAAAAGACTCTATTGGGCTCGGAGGGAAACAGAGGTATCTTTTTAGGTATTGATATGGTTTTCTGTAAGTTTTATAAAATTAGTTCGTTAAAGCAATATAAGCCGTCAAAAGTACTAGTATTAATTTTGGGGCCCCTAAAATTTGATCTAGAAATTGGTAAAAAATATTTGGATGCTAAAACACGCTTCATCGATTCATTAATGACATGCTGTGTATTTTTGGCATGTAAAAGAACAGCGAACGCTAACGCCCGTTTCCCGCCTACATTTTAGATCCAAATATTTCGGAATTTCTGTCAGATATTCAAAAACTAAGTTTTCAACTAAAAAGTATAATCAAATCCTAATCAATGTATTTAAAAATAAAATGTGTAATCAAATTATTTATTTTTAAAGAAAAGTTTTGCTAACGCGGGGTCTTAAAAAAAATTCATTGAAATCGGTCCCTATGAGTGCGGAAAATATTATTTAGCGGCCAATATTTGCATAAAAACTTAATAATAATAACATATTTACGATATATTTTAAAGTAAAATTTCATTTGAATTCATATCTGGTAATTATTTTTCGAAAATTTACAAAGCAAAATTCTTTTTTGGAATGTATTTCGGTCTATAGGCATATGTTCCCCCCCCACCCCCGTGAAACAACAAACCCTTTGTTAAAAAATATGTTAAATAACAATAATTAAAACCCCTCAAAAGGAATTTTTGTTTCACGGGGGGGAAAGATGTTTTAAAAAACATTTCTGTTTTTCGTTATTTTCTATTATGAAATGAGCTATTTTAACCCAAAAATACAAAGTTATCTCTCTTTGTTTTACCAAATAATTTATATTTAATGAAAATATACATAAATGTTTACATTATTATAAAAAAATAACTTTCATTAGACAACTTTCAAAAATTGACTTTTAGTTAGGCGGCTAGACAATGCTATCGTTCGCAGTCCTTTATGAGATGAATAATTTTAATTTTTCCGAAATCATTTCCGTATGCAGCAATGATTCATTTGGCAATTCAAATCCTAAACCCCAATATTTCAGGTAGGCACAAAAGTTCTCTGGAATATAACGCAAAAGTGACAAAGATATAATTGCTTGATAAGCAAGTTTAATCATTGTTTTGTGAACAATGACTCTACATTACTATATTTACTTAGTTGTATTCCTGTGATAAACAGTTCTAAAGATGAATCATGACGTAACAATAAACTCTCTAGAATTCTGCATTTTTAGAGTGCAGTTCAGTGCTTCGAACTATGGGCTTTTCATACTTTGTTGTATCCAAAGGATTTGGCTATCGATCAACTACACGTTAACATTGTTTTAAATATCAAGAGAACTTCAAAAGATTACTCATATGAAATGAAATGTATACGAATCGGTTCTTAGATTCTTTCAGTCATACTACAAACTTGGATGCCTACACATTTAAACAACAGTGCACCTTTTTTTAGTAAATTGGTTATTGATTTATTCAAATACTATATTAAACTGAATAAAGAGAATACATCAGAATATGTTTTGGGTACATGTATGTAATCTTGCTCATTTTTTCAATTATTTCAATTATTAATTTCGTGATCTTTTATTTCCCATTTGCATTCAAACCTTATAATGTCCAAAAATTCAGGTACATAACCAGGTTAATTTTGGAGTTAGAATATTTAATATTTTTAAGGCATGCAGAATGCAAATTAAAAATGTCTTAGAATATATTTTCCATTGAAATTATATATCAAAAATTTAAAAAAAAATTATAATTAAACATGAATATATTACGAAGTGAAATCCACCCATTGCGGACGTAGGAAACAAATAATAAGGTAAGATAAAATTATAGAATCAACTAGATACGATCTCGTTACGAGTAACGACTAAGTCTTCCGTTTAATTTTTTAAACGATTCGATTAAAATATCAATGAAATTTCAGAATTCTCCCTCAAACACCTCCTTTTAGATAATGTATACGATTGTCAATATCCTTTAAAATGCTTAACAAAGAGTTTTGCTTTTTAACATACAGCACATTAAAGATTTAATATTTTAGTCCCCTAAAATCTCTAATTACGTCATCAATGGGTTTGGAAACGAGTTTTACAAACAGATATTGCTGCTATCAACAACTTTGCTTCTATAATGCATTACAAAATCTTGATCATTTTTAAGGTATGAGTAATAGAGTTTAGGAGTCTATTGGCCCCTAATTTAAGGGGCCAGCCCCTTTTTCTTGATTTTATACGAAAGGTCTCATAAATACTAACATTTTTTGTTCTTACACCGATGTGAAATTGTTGATCATTTTTGAGATACAAATGATTGAATATTTTAGGGGCCAGCCCTCTAGATCCTTAATGGGGACAGAAAATCGTGTTTTGATAAGTGGAATCAATTTAAATCATTTATTCAAATATTTTCTCTTCTATGATGTCTAACAAAATATGTATACTTCTCTAGTTATTTTTCGTCAAAGTTTAAGTACTTTGGCCCCTAAAAATCCCTAATTACGTAATAAATGGGCGTGGCAATAATTTTTTCAAATAGATATTGGTACGATCAACAACTTTGCTTCTATAATGCATTACAAAATCTTAATCGTTTTTAAGTTACTTGTAATAGAGTTTACGAAGGCCTTGGCCCCTTAAAAAAGGGGCCAGCCCCTTTTTCTTAATTTGTGTGAAAAGGTCTTAAGAATACAAATATTTTTTGTTCTTACACCCATGTGAAATTGTTGATCATTTTTGAGATACAAATGATTGAATATTTTAGGGGCCAGCCCTCTAGATCCTTAATGGGGACAGAAAATCGTGTTTTGATAAGTGGAATCAATTTAAATCATTTATTCAAATATTTTCTCTTCTATGATGTCTAACAAAATATGTATACTTCTCTAGTTATTTTTCGTCAAAGTTTAAATACTTTGGCCCCTAAAAATCCCTAATTACGTAATAAAAGGGCGTGGCAATGATTTTTTTCAAATAGATATTAGTACGATCAACAACTTTGCTTCTATAATGCATTACAAAATCTTTATCGTTTTTAAGTTATTCGTAATAGAGTTTATGACTGTCTTGGCCCCTAATTTAAGGGGCCAACCCCTTTTTCTTGATTTTGTTGAGAAGGACTTTTGATTATCTACCACTTTTGTTATATATGTTGTAACAAAATATCAACTCATAAAAAGATACAGATCAAAACGTATGAAAAATTTGATTCGAAATTCGTACCCAATTTTCGAGCCTATGCGAGCTCATAGAAATGGCGCCACTGGCGCAAAAAAACTACATTGTGCACAACTTCAACCTATAGTCTACCTATCCTGAAAATTTCATATTCCTATCTCTGAAAGTCTCTGAGTTTATGTCTGCACAAAATTAGTCGTAAAAACTTACAAAATCGGCCGTAAATCGGAACCGGAAGTGCCGATTTCAAAATTTAAAAAAATTCTAGAATTATGACCCCTGGCAATCATCTGAGAAAAAATGGTCGAAATCGGCCGAATAGTTTTCGAGAAATCGCGTGCACAAAATTCGTGGAAAATAATAATAATAACTAGATACGATCTCGTTACGAGTAACGAGGAGGTCTTCCGTTCAATTTTTCAAACGATACCATTAAAATATCAATAAAATTTCAGAATTTCCACTCACATTTCACATACAGCACATTAAAGATTTAAGGTTTTACTCCCCTTAAAATTCCTAATTACGTCATCAATGGGTGTGGCAATGAGTTTTACAAACTGATAGTGTTACGATCAACAACTTTGCTTCTATAATGCATTACAAAATCTTTATCGTTTTTTAGTTATTTGTAATAGAGTTTTCGAGTGTCTTGGCCCCTTATTTAGGGGTCAGTCCCTTTTTCTTGATTTCTTTGAAAAGGTCTTCAGAATACTAACATTTTTTGGTTCTTACACCCATCTAAAATTGTTGATCATTTTTGAGATACAAATGATTGAATATTTTAGGGGCCAGCCCTTTAGATTCCTAATGAGGACAGAAATTCGTTTTTTGATAACTGGAATCGATTAAAATCATTAATTCAACCATTTTCTCTTCTATGATGTCTAACAAAATACGTCTACTTCTCTAGTTATATTGCGTCAAAGTTTAAGTACTTTGGCCCCAAAAAAATCCCTAATTACGTCATAAATGGGCGTGGCAATGATTTTTTCTAATAGATATTGGTACGATCAACAACTTTGCTTCTATAATGCATTACAAAATCTTTATCGTTTTTAAGTTATTTGTAATAGAGTTTTCGAGTGCCTTGGCCCCTTATTTAAGGGGCCAGCCCCTTTTTCTTGATTTCTTTGAAAAGGTCTTCAGAATACTAACATTTATTGTTCTTACACCCATCTAAAATTGTTGATCATTTTTGAGATACAAATGTTTGAATATTTTAGGGGCCAGCCCTGTAGATCCTTAATGGGGACAGAAATTCGTGGTTTGATATGTGGAATCGATTAAAATCAATAATTCAAACATTTTCTCTTCTATGATGTCTAACATAATATGTCCACTGCTCTAGTTATATTGCGTCAAAGTTTAAGTACTTTGGCCCCTAAAAATCCCTAATTACGTCATAAATGGGCGTGGCAATGAGTTTTACAAACTGATAGTGTTACGATCAACAACTTTGCTTCTATAATGCATTACAAAATCTTTATCGTTTTTAAGATATTTGTAATAGAGTTTAAGAGTGCTTTGGCCCCTAATTTGAGGGGCCAGTCCCTTTTTCTTGATTTTTGTGAAAAGGTCTTCAGAATACGAACATTTTTTGTTCTTGCACCCGTTTAAAATTGTTGATCATTTTTTAGATACAAATGTTTGAATATTTTAGGGGCCAGCCCTGTCGATCCTTAATGGGGACGGAAATTCGTGTTTTGATAAGTGGAATCGATTTAAATCATAAATGCAAACATTTTCTCTTCTATGATGTCTAACAAAATATTTCTACTTCTCTAGTTATATTGCGTCAAAGTTTAAGTACTCTGGCCCCTAAAAATCCCTAATTACGTAATAAATGGGCGTGGCAATAATTTTTTCTAATAGATATTGGTACGATCAACAACTTTGCTTCTATAATGCATTACAAAATCTTAATCGTTTTTAAGTTATTCGTATTAGAGTTTACGAGTGTCTTGGCCCCTAAATAAAGGGGCCAGCCCCTTTTTCTTGATTTTGTTGGAAAGAACTCTTGATTATCTACCACTTTTGTTATATATGTCTTAACAAAATATCAACTGATAAAAAGATATAAATCAAAACGTGTGAAAATTTTGAATGAAAATTCGTACCCAATTTTCGTGCCCAGGCGAGCTCCAAGAAATGGCGCAACAGGCATTAAACAACTACATGCTGCACAACTTCAAACTATCGTCTACATATCCTGAAAATTTCATATTCATATCTCTTGTAGTTTCCGAGTTTATAGCTGCACAAAATGGGTCGTCAAAAATTACAAAATGGCCGACAATTCGGTACCGGAAGTGACTACGAAAAAATTAAGAAAAATGTATCAAGTTTAGATCACGCCCTAACATCTGTGAAAAAATAGTTGAGATCGGACGAACAGATTCCGAGAAATCCCGTGCACAAAATTTGGAAAAAAATAATAATAATAATAAATAATAATAAGAAACAGTACGAAAACAATAAGGTCTTCCGTTGGAAACGGAAGACCTTAATAACTAGACACGATCTCGTTGCGAGCAACGAGGAGGTCTTCCGTTCGATTTTTAGAATGAAATATGACATCATCGAGTTTGATTTTCGACAGCAAACATGTTATGGAAAAGGAGTGAAGTACTAATGCTTTATTGTATTGTTTTTGTATAAGTTCTCTTGCTTTTTTAACCTAATCTAGCTTTAATATCCTTTCACAAAATGGCTCTCATTATAGGGCTATAGATAAAAGATGTTAGAGCTCTTTGATCCCCTATTTTAAGGGGCGAGTCCCTTTTTCTTGGATTCAAATGAAAGGACATTTAATTCTGAATACATTTTGTGAGCAAGTGTTTAGAAAATTGTTGGCCCCTAAAAACCCTTAATTACGTAACACATGATAAAATCATTACATTGCTTGAATATATAACTATAAGATAAACACATTTGCCTCTATAACATTTCAAAAATATTTCTCAGTAAAGGGCTACAGATTAAAGATTTTAGAGCCCTTTGGTCCCCTTTTATTAGGGGCCAGTCCCTTTTTCTTGATATGGAATGAAAGGTCATTAAATTCTAAACAAATTTTGTTCAACACATATTTAGTTATTCGTTACCGTTTTGGAGATAGATGAGAAAGAAGGTTTTAGGGGCCGGTCCCTTTTCTCCTTTTAGGGGCCGTTCAACAAAATTTTGACGGTTGCAATTTGTTGAGAACATCATTTTGAACAACTTTTCTTCTATACTGCATTACAAAATATTTTTCCTTTCTGAGATAAGGGTGATCAAATATTTTGACTTTTGGCCCCTAAAAATCCTTAATTACGTAACACATGATAAAATCATTACATTGCTTGAATACAGAACTATAAGATAAACACATTTGCTTCTATAATATTTCACAAAATATCTCTCAGTAAAGGGCTACAGATTAAAGATTTTAGAGCCCTTTGGTCCCCTAATTTGAAGGGCCAGCCCTTTTTTCTTGATATCAAATAAAAGGTCATTTAATTCTACACAAATTTTGTTCAACAAGTGTTTAGAATTTCGTTACAGTTTTGGAGATATATGAGAAAGAAGGTTTTAGGGGCCGGTCCCTTATCTTCTTTTAGGGGCCGTTCAACGAAATTTTGACGGTTGCAATTTGTTGAGAACATCATTTTGAACAACTTTTCTTCTGTACTGCATTACAAAATATTTTTCCTTTTTGAGATATGGGTGATCGAAATTTTGGACTTTTGGCCCCTAAAAACCTTTAATTACGTAACACATGATAAAATCATTACATTGCTTGAATACAGAACTATACGATAAACACATTTGCTTCTATAATATTTCACAAAATATTTCTCAGTAAAGGGCTACAGATTAAAGATTTTAGAGCCCTTTGGTCCCCTAATTTGAGGGGCCAGCCCCTTTTTCTTGATATCAAATAAAATGTCATTTAATTCTACACAAATTTTATTCAACAAGTGTTTAGAAATTCGTTACCGTTTTGGAGATAGATGAGAAAGAAGGTTTTAGGGGCCGGTCCCTTTTCTCCTTTTAGTGGCCGTTTAACGAAATTTTGACGGTTGCATTTTCTTAAGAACATAATTTTGAACAACTTTTCTTCTGTACTGCATTACAAAATATTTTTCCTTTGTGAGACATGGGTGATCGAAATATTGGACTTTTGGCCCCTAAAAACCCCTAATAACGTAACATATGAGAAAATCCTTATACTGCTTGGGTTCATAACTGTATAATAAACATATTTGCTTCTATAATTTATTACAAAATATCCCTCGGTAAAGAGTTATGGTTAAAAGACTTTAGAGCCCACTAGGTCCCTTATTGGAGGGGCCAGCCCCTTTTTGTTGATATCAACTGAAAGGTCTTGTAAATATAAACTTTTTTTACATTACATGTTTTAACAAAATATTTTCCAGAAAAGAGATAAAGAGAGAAAAGCACAAAAATTCACGACGCTTTTTTAATGTCAATTTTCGAGCCGTAGCGAGCTTTGGCGCCAGTAGTGCTAAACATACAAAACAACAATCATGCAAAACTTCAATCTTTCCTTTACCTACCGTAGAAATTGGAGCTTAATATCTCTTATAGTTTAGGAGAACAACAGAAGACAAAATACCCATATAAAAATTAGAAAAATCTCAATATCTCAAAAACGGATGTGACGTCATCAGGACAAATTTTTTTTAATCAGGTTCAGACCAATATCTATCATATCTGAAAGTTTCATTAAGATCGGCCGAGCCGTTTCTGAGAAATCGCGTGCACAAAAATAGGAAGAAAAAAAATAATAATAACTAGACACGATCTCGTTGCGAGCAACGAGGAGGTCTTCCGTGCGATTTTTTGAAGGTTATATGACCTTGACTTTGATATTTGACCCTTTATCTCCTTATTGGGGCAACAACAAAAAAATTGATGGTTGAATTTTATTAGGAACATCATTCTCAGCATTTTATTCTATATTGATTTTCAAAATAATGTTTTTTAAGATATTTGTTCTGTTTGAGGTATGTTATCAAAGTTTGGTACTTCTGGCCCCTTAAAACCCATTAAAACCCCTAAATACGGAACACATGATAAAATAATTATAATATGTTGTTAAATAAATGTGAGATGAACATTTTTGCTTCCTAAACATATAACAAAACATTTTTCAGTAAAGTGCTATGGAAGAAAGACTTTAGAGCCCTTTTGGTCCCTAAATTGAATGGCCAGCCCCTTTTTCTTGGCATCATACGAAAGTTCTTTTGATATTAAACATATTTTGTTCAACAAGTGTTTAGAAATTCTTTGCCGTTTTTGAGCTATCTGGGATATGACGTTTTAGGGGCCGACCCCTAATCTCCTTTTTGGGGCCAGATAACGAACATTTTATGATTGAATATTGTTTAAAACATCATTCTAAACATCTTTTATTCTATATTGCTTTTCAAAATATTTGTCCTTTTTGAGATATATTCGATCGAAGTTTTGGACTTTTGGCCCCTTAAAACCCCTAATTACGTAACGCATAATAAAATTTTTAATGTATAGTTTTATTAGTGAAAGATGAACATTTTTGCTTTTTAAACATATTACAAAACATTTCTCAGTAAAGTGCTATAGAAGAAAGACTTTAGAGCCCTTTTGGTCCCTTAATTGAATGGCCAGCCCCTTTTTCTTTGCATCATACGAAAGTTCTTTTGATATTAAACATACTTTGTTCAACAAGTGTTTAGAAATTCTTTGCCGTTTAAGAGCTATCTGGGAAAGGACAATTTAGGGGCCGACCCCTAATCTCCTTATTGGGGCCAGATAACGAAAATTTTATGATAGAATATTGTTTAAAACATCATTCTAAGCATCTTTTATTCTATATTGCTTTTCAAAATATTTCTCCTTTTTGAGATATATTCGATCGAAGTTTTGGATTTTTGGCCCCTTAAAACCCCTTATTACGTAACGCATAATAAAAAATTTATAATGTATAGTTTTATTAGTAAAAGATGAACATTTTTGCTTCTTAAACATATTACAAAATATTTCTCAGTAAAGTGCTATGGGAGAAAGACTTTAGAGCCCTTTTGGCCCCTTATTTAAGGGACCAGCCCCCTTTTCTTGTTATCAAACGGAAGATCCTGTAAATATAAATTTTATTTGCTCTATATGTTAAGGTAAAATATTTTCAGGAAAGGAGATAAAGAACGAAAACCATTAAAAATTACGTCGTTTTTTTAAACTCGATTTTCGGGTCCAGGCGAGCTTCGACGCCTTTGAAGCCAGACAACCACAAATGCCTTTAAACACATCTACAATCTTTTGTCTACAATCCCTGAAAATTTAAATTCAATATCTTTTTTCGTTTAGGAGGAGATAGCAGGACAAAATGACCCTCTAAAAATCACTAAAACGTCAATATCTCCCGAACGGAAATGACGTCATTAAAATAAAAAATTATATATAAGGTTTTTATCAATATCTACAAGATCTGAAATTTTCACGAAAATCGGTCAAGTCGTTTTCAAAAAATCGCTTGTACAAAAAAGCGTAAGAAAAAAAAAATAACTAGACACGATCTCGTTGCGAGCAACGAGGAGGTCTTCCGTGCGATTTTTTGAAGGTAATATGACCTTGACTTTGATATTTGACCCTTTATCTCCTTATCGGGGCAACAAAAAAAAAATGGTGGTTGAATTTTGTTTGGGTCATCATTCTCAGCATTTTATTCTGTATTGATTTTCATAATGATGCTTTTTAAGATATTTGATCTGTTTGAGGTATGTTATCAAAGTTTGGTACTTCTGGCTCTTTAAAACCAATTAAAACCCCTTAATACGGAACACATGATAAAATAATTATAATATATTGTTAAATAAATGTGAGATGAACATTATTGCTTCCTAAACATATAACAAAATATTTTTCAGTAAAGTGCTATGGAAGAAAGACTTTAGAGCCCTTTTGGCCCCTAAAAATAAAAAAGATAGGTCTTTTGATATTAAACATATTTAGTTCAACAGGTGTTTAGAAATTTTTTGCCATTTTTGAGCTATCAGGGATATGACGTTTTAGGGGCCGACCCCTAATCTCCTTATTGGGGCCAGATAACGAGATTTTTATGACTGAATATTGTTTAAAACATCATTCTAAGCATCTTTTATTCTATATTGCTTTTCAAAATATTTGTCCTTTTTGAGATATATTCGATCAAAGTTTTGGACTTTTGGCCCCTTAAAACCCTTAATTACGTAACGCATAATAAAATTTTTATAATGTATAGTTTTATAAGTGAAAGATGAACATTTTTGCTTCTTAAACATATTACAAAATATTTCTCAGTAAAGTGCTATGGAAGAAAGACTTTAGAGCCCTTTTGGTCCCTAAATTGAAGGGCCAGCCTCTTTTTCTTGGTATCATACGAAAGTTCCTTTGATATTAAACATATTTTGTTCAACAAGTGTTTAGAAAATCTTTGCCGTTTTAGAGCTATCTGGGATAGGAAATTTTAGGGGCTGACCCCTAATCTCCTTATTGGGGCCAGATAACGATATTTTTATGATTGAATATTGTTTAAAACATCATTCTAAGCATCTTTTATTCTATGTTGCTTTTCAAAATATTTGTCCTTTTTGAGATATATTCGATCAAAGTTTTGGACTTTTGGCCCCTTGAAACCCCTAATTACGTAACGCATTATAAAATTTTTATAATGTATAGTTTTATAAGTGAAAGATGAACATTTTTGCTTCTTAAACATATAACAAAATATTTCTCAGTAAAGTGCTATGGAAGAAAGACTTTAGAGCCCTTTTGGCCCCTAATTTGAGGGACCAGCCCCTTTTTTTTGTTATCAAAGGAAAGCTCTTGTAAATATAAATTTTATTTGCTCTATATATAATGTTAAAATATTTTCAGGAAAGGAGATAAAGAACGAAAACCATTAAAAATTACGTCGTTTTTTCAAACTCTATTTTCGGGTCCAGGCGAGCTTCGACGCCTTTGAAGCCAAACAACCATTAATGCCTTTAAACACAACTACAATCTTTTGTGTACAATCCCTGAAAATTTTAATTCAATATCTTTTTTCGTTTAGGAGGAGATAGCCAGACAAAATGACCCTCTAAAAATCACTAAAACGTCAATATCTCCCGAACGGAAATGACGTCATCAAAATAAAAAATTATATATAAGGTTTTTATCAATATCTACAAGATCTGAAATTTTCACGGAAATCGGTCAAGTCGTTTTCAAGAAATCGCTTGTACAAAAATGCGTAAGAAAAAGAAAAAAAAATAAAAGGGAAAAAGAAACAAAGCAATAACAATAAGGTCTTCCGTTGGAAACGGAAGACCTTAATAAAAGGGAAAAAGAAACAAAGCAATAACAATAAGGTCTTCCGTTGGAAACGGAAGACCTTAATAAGAATAGGGAAAAAGAAACAAAGCAATAACAATAAGGTCTTCCGTTGGAAACGGAAGACCTTAACTAGATACGATCTCGTTACGAGTAACGAGGAGGTCTTCCGTTCAATTTTTCAAACGATACCATTAAAATATCAATGAAATTTCAGAATTTCCACTCACATTTAACATACAGCACATTAAAGATTTAATGTTTTAATCCCCTAAAAATTCCGAATTACGTCAATAATGGGTGTGGCTATGAATTTTACAAACTGATATTGTTACGATCAACAACTTTGCTTCTATAATGCATTACAAAATCTTTATTGTTTTTAAGTTATTTGTAATAGAGTTTACGAGTGTCTTGGCCCCTTATTTAGGGGTCAGCCCCTTTTTCTTGATTTCTTTGAAAACGTCTTAAGAATACTGACAATTTTTGTTCTAACACCCATCTAAAATTGTTGATCATTTTGAGACACAAATGATTGAATATTTTAGGGGCCAGCCCTCTAGATCCTTAATGGGGACAGAAATTCGTGTTTTGATATGTGTAGTCGATTTAAATAATTAATTCAAACATTTTCTCTTCTAAGATGTCTAACAAAATATGTATACTTCTCTAGTTATATTGCGTCAAAGTTTAAGTTTTTTGGCCCTTAAAAATCCCTAATTACGTAATAAATGGGCGTGGCAATTTTTTTTCTAATAGATATTGGTACGATCAACAACTTTGCTTCTATAATGCATTACAAAATCTTTATAGTTTTTAAGGTATATGTAATAGAGTTTAAGAGTGCCCTGGCCCCTAATTTTAGGGGCCAGCCCCTTTTTCTTGATTTCTTTGAAAAGGTCTTAAGAATACTGACAATTTTTGTTCTTACACCTATTTAAAATTGTTGATCGTTTTTGAGATACAAATGTTTGAAAATTTTAGGGGCCAGCCCTCTAGATCCTTAATGGGGACAGAAATTCGTGTTTTGATATGTGTAGTCGATTTAAATCATTAATTCAAACATTTTTTCCTTTATGATGTCTAACAAAATATTTCTACTTCTCTAGTTTTATTGCGTCAAAGTTTAAGTATTTTGGCCCCTAAAAATCCCTAATTACGTAATAAATGGGCGTGGTAATAATTTTTTCTAATAGATTTTTGTACGATCAACAACTTTGTTTCTATAAAGCATTACAAAATCTTTATCGTTTTGAAGTTATTTGTAATAGAGTTTAAGAGTGCCCTGGCCCCTGATGAAAGGGGCCAGCCCCTTTTTCTTGATTTTGTTGGAAAGAACTTTTGATTCTCTACCTCTTTTGTTATATATGTCTTAACAAAATATCAACTGACAAAAAGATATAAATCAAAACGTGTGAAAATTTTGAATGAAAATTCGTACTCAATTTTCGTGCCCAGGCGAGCTCCAAGAAATGGCGCAACAGGCATTAAACAACTACATGCTGCACAACTCCAAACTATCGTCTACCTTTCCTAAAAATTTGATATTCATATCTCTTATGGTTTCCGAGTTTATAGCTGCACAAAATGGGTCGTCAAAAATTACAAAATGGCCGACAATTCGGTACCGGAAGTGACTACGAAAAAATTAAGAAAAATGTTTTAAGTTTAGATCACGCCCTAACATCTGTGAAAAAATGGTTGAGATCGGTCGAATAGATTCGGAGAAATCGCGTGCACAAAATTTGGAAAAAAATAATAATAATAATAAACTAGACACGATCTCGTTGCGAGCAACGAGGAGGTCTTCCGTCCGATTTTTAGAATATGGAATAACCTTACTATTGACCTTCATCAACGAAACGTATCCGGAAAAGGAGGCGGGATCTATGAGTAATGGGTGAAAGACTATTTATCACTTTGGTGTCCCTTACTTGAGGGATCAGCTCCTTTTCATTCATTTTAGTCAAAAGGTATTTTTGTGTACCACTAATAAGTATTTAGAAATTGGTTACCGTTTTTGAGATATCTGGGAAAAATCGTTTTGATATCCGGTCCTAAAACTCCTTTTAGGGTCCATATAAAAACAATATATGGTTGTACATTGTTGAGCTCAATATTTTGAGCATCTTTTGTTCAATATTGCTTTCCAAAGTTTTCCTCCATTTTGAGATATTGAGCATCTAAGCTTTAGACTTCTGGCCCCTTAAACTCCCTAATTACGTAACATTGGAGTAAATGATTGCCATGTATAGGTAGATAACCTTAGAATGAACATAATAGCTTCTATAACGTATCAAAAAATATTTAACAGTAAAAAGTTATCATTTAAAGACTTTAGAGCCCCCTCAGCCCCTTATTAGAAGGGCCAGCCCCTTTTTCATGATTTCAAATGAAAGCTCTTGTCAATTTAAACACTTTTTGTTCAACAAGTAATTACAAACTTTGTACGTTCTCGAGATATCTTGAGAGGGTCGTGTTTGGGGCCAACCCTGTAACTCCTTTTAGGGACCGCATAACAAAGAAATTATAGTTGATTATTGTTAAGCTCAATATTTTGAGCATCTTTTGTTCAATATTGCTTATCCAAATGTTTCTTCATTTTGAGATATTGAGCATCAAAATTTTGGACTTCTGGCCCCTTAAAATCCCTAATTACGTAACATTGGAGTAAATGATTGCCATGATTAGGTTAATGACCTATGAATAAACATAATTGCTTCTATAACACATCACAAAATGTTTCACGGTAAAAAGTTATCTTTGAAAGACTTTAGAGCCCCCTCACCCCCTATTTTGAAGGGCCAGCCCCTTTTTCATGATTTCAAATGAAAGCTCTTGTCAATTCAAACACATTTTGTTCAAAAAGTGTTTACAAATTTTGTACCGTTCTCGAGATATCTGGAGAGGGTCGTTTTAGGGGCCGACCCTGTAACTCCTTTTAGGGACCGCATAACAAGGAAATTATGGTTTCAGATTGTTAAGCTCAATATTTTGAGCATCTTTTGTTCAATATTGCTTATCCAAATGTTTCTTCATTTTGAGATATTGAGCATCAAAGTTTTGGACTTCTGGCCCCTTAAAATCCCTAATTACGTAACATTGGAGTAAATGATTGCCATGATTAGGTTAATGACCTTAGAATAAACATAATTGCTTCTATAACGCATCACAAAATATTTAACAGTAAAAAGTTATCATTTAAAGACTTTAGAGCCCCCTCAGCCCCTAATTTGAAGGGCCAGCCCCTTTTATATGATTTCAAATGAAAGCTCTTGTCAATTCAAACACATTTTGTTCAATAAGTGTTTACAAATTTTGTACCGTTCTCAAGATATCTGGAGAGGGTCGTTTTAGGGGCCGACCCTGTAACTCCTTTTAGGGACCGCATAACAAAGAAATTATGGTTTCAGATTGTTAAGCTCAATATTTTGAGCATCTTTTGTTCAATATTGCTTATCCAAATGTTTCTTCATTTTGAGATATTGAGCATCAAAGTTTTGGACTTCTGGCCCCTTAAAATCCCTAATTACGTAACATAGGAGTAAATGATTGCCATGATTAGGTTAATGACCTAAGAATAAACATATTTGCTTCTATAAAGCATCACAAAATATTTCACGGTAAAAAGTTATCATTAAAAGACTTTAGAGCCCCCTCAGCCCCTAATTTGAAGGGTCAGCCCCTTTTTCTTGATCTCAAATAAAAGCTCTTGATTTAATTAAGTTTTTTTGTTCTACTTGTTTTAACAAAATGCTTTCGAGAAAAGAGATATTCAAAGAAAACCAAGAAAAATCACGACGCCTTTTTAATCTTAATTTTCAAGCTCGGGCGAACTTCGGCGCTCTTTGACATAAAGATGATTAATGACCATTAGACACTATTTCAATCTTTCGTCTATCAGCCCTGAAAAGTTCAACATCATATCTTAAATGGTAAAAGAGGAGTTCTCTGTACAAAATACCCCTACAAAAACAGTTAAATCCACGCTATCTCAAGACAGGAAGTGACGTCATCAACAAAAAAAATTTCCAACAAGGTTCAGATCAATACCTATCAGAACTGAAAATTTGACGTAAATCAGTTGAGCCGTTTCCGAGATATCGCGTGCACAAAATCGGTAAGAAAAAAAAAATAATAATAATAATAGGGAAAAAGAAACCTAAGAAAAACAATAAGGTCTTCCGTTGGAAATGTATACGATTGTCAATATCCTTTCAAATGCTTAACAAAGAGTTTTGCTTTATCACATACAGCACATTAAAGATTTAAGATTTTAGTCCCCTAATATCCCTAATGACGTCATCAGTGGGTGTGGCAATGGGTTTTACAAACTAATATTGTTACAATCAACAACTTTACTTCTATAATGGTTTACAAAATCCTAATCGTTTTTAAGGTATTTGTAAGAGTTGTTTTTAAGTTATTTGTAATAGAAATTACGAGTCTCTTGGCCCCTAATTAAAGGGGCTAGCCCCTTTTTCTTGATTTCTGTGAAAAGGTCTTAGGAATACAGACATTTTGTGCTCTTACACCCATCTTAAATTGTTGTTCATTTTTGAGATACAAGTGTTTGAATATTTTAGGGGCCAGACCTGTAGATCCCTAATGGGGACAGACATTGGTGTTGTGATAAGTGGAATCGATTTAAATCATAAATGCAAACATTTTCTCTTCTATGATGTCTAACAAAATATGTCTCCTTTTCTAGATATATTGCGTCAACGTTTATGTACTTTGGCCCCTAAAAATCCCTTATTGCGTAATAAAGGGGCGTGGCAATGATTTTTTCTTATAGATATTGGTATTATTAACAACTTTGCTTCTATAATTGATACCAATATCTTTATCGTTTTTAAGTTATTTGTAATAGAATTTACGAGTCTCTTGGCCCCTGATGAAAGGGGTCAGCCCCTTTTTCTTGATTTCTTTGAAAAGGTCTTAAGAATACAAACATTTTTGCTCTTGCACCTATCTTAAATTGTTGTTCATGTTTGAGATACAAATGTTTGAATATTTTAGGGGCCAGCCCTGTAGTTCCCTAATGCGGACAGACATTAGTGTTTTGATAAGTGGAATCGATTTAAATCATTGATGCAAACATTTTCTTCTCTATGATGTCTAACAAAATATGTCTACTTCTCTTGATATATTGCGTCAAAGTTTAAGTACTTTGGCCCCTAAAAATCCCTAATTACGTAATAAATGGGCGTTGCAATGATTTTTTCTAATAGATATTGGTACGATCAACAACTTTGCTTCTATAATGCATTACAAAATCTTTATCATTTTTAAGCTATTTGTTATAGAGTTTACGAGTGTCTTGGCCCCTAAGTTAAGGGGCCAGCCCCTTTTTCTTAAATTGAATCGAAAGGTCTCATAAATTCTAACATTTTTTGTTCTGATATCTATTTAAAATTGTTCTTCATTTTTGAAATACAAATGTTTGAATATTTTAGGGGCCAGACCTCTAAATCCTTAATGGGGACGGAAATTCGTGTTTTGATAAGTGGAATCGATTTAAATCATAAATTCAAACATTTTCTCTTCTATGATGTCTAACAAAATATTTCTGCTTCTCTAGTTATATTGCGTCAAAGTTTAAGTACTCTGGCCCCTAAAAATCCCTAATTACGTAATAAATGGGCGTGGCAATGATTTTTTCTAATAGATATTGGTACGATCAACAACTTTGCTTCTATAATGCATTACAAAATCATTATCGTTTTTGAGTTATTTGTAATAGAGTTTATGACTGTATTGGCCCCTAAATAAAGGGGCCAGCCCCTTTTTCTTGATTTCGTTGGAAAGAACTTTTGATTTTCTACCACTTTTGTTATACATGTCTTAACAAAATATCAACTAATAAAAAGATATAAATCAAAACGTGTGAAAATTTTGAATGAAAATTCGTACCCAATTTTCGTGCCCAGGCGAGCTCCAAGAAATGGCGCAACAGGCATTAAACAACTACATGTTGCACAACTTCAAACTATCGTCTACCTATCCTGAAAATTTCATATTCATATCTCTTATGGTTTCCGAGTTTATAGCTGCACAAAATGGGTCGTCGAAAATTACAAAATGGCCGATAATTCGGTACCGGAAGTGACTACGAAAAAATTAAGAAAAATGTATTAAGTTTAGATCACGCCAAAACATCTGTGAAAAAATGGTTGAGATCGGTCGAATAGATTTCGAGAAATCTCGTGCACAAAATTTGGAAAAAAAAAATAATAAGAAGAAGAAACAGTACGAAAACAATAAGGTCTTCCGCTGGAAACGGAAGACCTTAATAATAATAAGAAGAAACAGTACGAAAACAATAAGGTCTTCCGTTGGAAACGGAAGACCTTAATAAGAAACAGTACGAAAACTCTAAGGTCTTCCGTTGGAAACGGAAGACCTTAAAAATAAAATTTTATTTTTAAGAAGCTAACGGCCTATCTACTTCATTGACAAAAATCGCTAAATGTGCTGTAACAGGCCATAATGAGAAGCTTTTCATTTTCCTTTTAAGTTAATATACAATATTGATGTAACTCTCTACCTACAGTTGTCTTTCGTTCCTCGTTGTAATAAAGTAGAGGGATTACGCGGGAAATAAGGTAAAAAAAAACTCCTAAACTATAAGTGACTTTTTTTTTACAATTAAACAAAACGAACACTAAAACATCATTCAGCGGTAAATCTAGTGCTCATTCGGGTTGACATGCCATAAAGCTACATATACATTGCTTCGACATAAAACTTGCGCTCTTTGTACTGATTAACCTTACTTTCGACAACAATCTGAACAAACAAGTCTTAGACATCGGTAAGCCAATGTTTACTAGTGGTAACCCCCGCTCTGATTTGAATTTACAATGTCATCAAAGTAAACATTAAGCAAAAAGTTGGAATTTGTTTAAAAAAAAAAAGAATCCCACCATATGGCTTGCTTAAACAAATACAATGTAGTGTGTTAAAATTTTACACAGCTGCTATTAAAAGTTGCTGAGGGTTCTGTGACGCAAATTTGTTAAAAAATGTAGGCTAAAAATAAACAAAGTCGTCATTTAACAATAAGTTGTCGTTTGATTGATACCAAATTTAATTGAATCATATGACATGTCTTAACAAAGAGTGAGTTAAAAACTCAAGCATCTGCGATTTACAGTTGTTGAGAAATCTTTGAAAAAACGTGTTAGACAGAAAGACAGATACATAAGGGCAAATCAGTCTACCCCCTTTTTCTTCGGAGCGGAGGCATAATTCATCAGATTTTTTTTACATATGATATCACTTTACTTGTCTTTAAAATTAATAAGCACCATTATCAGCACTTACAGTGAAAAGTGGGGATTTTTAAGATGTTATATGTCTTATCAACACATAAAGTAAACAATTATTTATTTTAATTTCGAGGTCTGTCTGTAAATTTCGTTATTTTTTGTCTTATTTGGGTTGAAAATTAAGTACTTACATAACGCCAATATAAAAAAATAAAATATATTCTGATAGACATTATTTAGTTTGGCATATTGTTTATTATATCTAAAAACGATTGACATCTCACTCGATAAATCGGTACTTAAGTTAAGCACAAAATATCGAGCCAATAATTTTAAAATAGTAGTAACAACTGATATCTTTGCTTTACGTGCTTAGATTTTATATTAATATCACACCAATATACATGTAGTTCCAAATTTTTGGCGTGGACCCTGAGATCCATGCAGAAAATATGTAAGCGAGGTTAAACCGGATGCTATGGGGAAAATTCATGAGCAAGCCTGGTTCCTGTGAGTAATGGGTAGCCCAGGGAACCAGGCTAACTCAAGTTGATCTGAATCAGGATCGGGATCCCATGCCAAGTTCAAAGGCGCTGTAATTGTAAAGTTGTCGGTAAACAGTAGTCAGTACAGAAACAAAGTATTCCTTTTTAAAGAAATAATCGGCATGTGATATGAACTGTCAGTATTATGAAATAAGTTAATGTTATGCCGAAACTACAACATGCATCAAATAGCATATAAATTTGCAATGTTTTGTTGTTTTCCGTATACACATGTAACTTAACTTTACTGTTAGTAGGCGAGGCTAGAGTACTTCCCGATTAAAATTTTTTTAAGCATTTAAGTGTGATTGAATAATTATGTCACTGTATAAAAGTTTAAATCTCAAGAAAAATATTTCCAATGTAAAAGCATACAAATTTTCTGGAAAGATCTAATATATTGGTGGCAACAACATATAGAAAATGTCAAACACTTAACAATGCAAGATGTCATATTTGGTATCTACAAAGTAAAAAAAGTTCCACTAAATTATTGTATTTTACTTGGAAAATGCTTTATACATCTAATTCAGTAAAAAAATTGAGTTCATTGCTTTTAAAAATTTTCTAAGAAACAAACTTCATGCAAAAGAAAATTATCTTGGTTCGAAGAATCAAATGCACATTTTTTACGAATAATGGCAGCCAATATTAGTTAACTTATAAACTGTAGTCTTTCAGTATAATATGGATTGTCTTGATTGTTTGAAGATTGCTGATTAATGCTTTCTACCATGTTAAAAACTAAGATGCATGTATATTTTAGATCCTTGTTAATATTTTAGCTCCATGTCCAAGGTACTCGTATATTGATCTGTTTCCATGCTATTTATCATTTATTCTATTGTGAAACGTTTTGAATTATGTTCTAAAAATATATGTACCATAAATGTTGAGCCAATAAAATATTCACTCACCAAAAAAAAAAAAAAAAAAAAAAAAAAAAAAAAAACGCATCAAAATATGAAATTAATTTAACCAAAGCTGTCACTGCATAGTTAACAAAGTAGTGCGAATCGTAATGTGTGCGCAAACAGTAGAATTCGCCGAATACCTGATACTATACATGCAGACTTCATTAATAAATAGATCATAATTATTTTAGAAGTAATGAACCCTTTAAATTCTGAGATAAAAAGTCAGGGCTATACATATACGTAATCCAACGTACAAATTTAGTTGTTAAAAGCAGGGGGCTAGAGTGGGTCGAATCTCTGATAATCTTAAGGCTTTCACGTTTTCGTTGGAAACACATGCAAATGCTCAACGTATTGTAGTCCTTTTTTTAAGGACAGCAGCTTGTCTTTTCTTTTGTACTTTTATTTTAATTTTACGATTTGGAAATATACTTGTTTAAATCACTCGCATCTTGTTTGAGAAGTTAGTACCTTTCGGGCCAGCTGATGCACTAATAATATCCTTTACTCTGTATTTATGCTTTTAGAGATGTGTAGGTCACCTGAATCACTCATGTGACCTATTGCAATTAGTCTTCGTCCGTTAATTTTTTTCCTTTGTACCTTCTTCTTGAAAACTATATCAATTAGTAATAAGACCTGTGTGCCTCTTGTTGTTTTGACGTATATCTTGTATAAGAAGAATCTAAATTGTGAAATTTATAACCTAACCACCCCTTATGCTTCATGGGCAATGCCAAATAGGCAAAAAGAGCCAAGATTTCAAACATCTTCTTCTCTACTTCTCTACTCTAGCACGTGGGGAAAAACTAAGAGCGAGTTCGATCACAAACTATGGTAGCCGCAGTTCGACTAAAATGAGATCGAACTCACTTTAGTCCGACTAAAATGGAACCGTGGTTCAACCAACGGAGAGACTCTGGTCTGTCTCTAGTCAGGTAGTTTAAAGATGGCTGTGGAGAGCGTAACCTCCCAATTATGCTTATTCTATTCAGCACAACATGTGTTAAATTTTAGCGCACACACATCTGATTCAATGTGATTACAATTTATTTTCCTTCTTTTTTCATGAGCAATAACATTATGAGTAGCAATTAATTAACATCTTTCTCATTTTTTCAACCAGACATCGACCAATGTGCGTTCGAACACAGACATGCTCACCATAAGTTTTCCTTACTACCGTGGTTGAACTCTAGTTAATGATCGAACTCGCCCTTTATTTTTTTTTAATAATGTTCATGAAGCCCTCGATTACATTTATGAAATTCATGGCCCCTAAATCAGGGATTCAGTACCTAACGTCTTGCCCAATTTAGTCATATAGAGAAAATATATAAAATCCTTTTTTTCTCTACTCCCCTATGTACTGGAGAAAACTACAAGCTTGATTTTGATGTTCATGAAGCCCTTTACCTACAATTTGAACTAAAGGTACTGTGAGCAAGCTCACAATTGATACCCCCCGCTAACAAAAAAAAATCATAACGCGTGTATTTTTGCTATTATAGAAAATATTGGATGAATCTATTTCACTGTCCATTTTCTATAAATAACAACTGCTTTATTTTTGAAAACTGTTAATTTTTTGCTTCTAATATTTCCATTAATACAAGACATGACACAGACAGAATTAAGCTTTTTTAAAACAATGACCTTGAACTTTCTCAATTGACCTTGGGTCAAGGTCATGACACACCCTTTAATCATAAGCAATCTTTGTGTGAAGTAAGAACTTCCATTCTTTCTCGATAAGAAAGATATGGACCGGACACAAATTTTGCATTTTTTTCTGCCAGTGACCTTGACCTTGCACGAATGACCTTGGGTCAAGGTCATGACCCACCCTTAGGTCATAAGCAATCTTTGTGTGAAGTAAGAACTTCCAATGTTTCTCCATAAGAAAGATATGGACCGGACACGATTGCACAGACAGACGGACAGACAGACGGACGGACGGACAAGGTGATTCCTATATACCCCCCCCCAAACTTTGTTTGCGGGGGGTATAAATATATGCCCATTGGGTTACGAGTTCACGCTAGCTACAGGTCGGTAGCTTTCGGTCTGAAAATATTCGGATGAACATGAGAGCTACAGTTCTATACGTGTTTAAAAAATTTGCAATTTTTGGCGCACTAAATCTTGCGCTAGTTTTCGACTGATTAATTTCATAACACTTCAAATTTTATTTTTGTAAAAATCATCGGACTCTTTACGACATGTATAATGACTTAACTTGCCATTGATACTCTATTTAGCGCCATCATCAGCCCTTATAAAGTGCCGTCCTCAGTTTGTTTACATGTAATAATGGCGACTCTCGATCGGAACGTGAATTTAACATACTTCATTATCCAAGTATAAGAGGTAATGGAAGTCTGAGTCAAGTAAAGTGACAGTTGTTTGCCTTAAGAATTTAGTGGTACTAATTATTTCCACAGGATTTGTGTGGAAATTAGAGGATTCAGTCCAAAACTAAATAAACGGCAAGTTTTTGTGCGTCGTAAATTGCTAAATTGCAACAGATACGGAATTGTAGCTCTCGAACAGGTCGTTCATCCATTTTTTTTCAGGCTAAGTGCTACAGACCTGCAGCTGTTTCATGCCAAAAGGCGGAATACCGCCATATAGAGAAAATATATCGAGATTTAGATAACCTTTTTCACTTCCAGAGTAGTTACGGATGAAAATGCAAACCTGAGACTCCCGGATAGGTCCAACTATGGGCTACGGTACTCATGTAACTGTCAAGATCTGTGGACTTAAAAAGATCTTTTATATATATATATATATATATATATATATATATATATATATATATATATATATATATATATATATATATATATATTGAAACGATATTTGGGTTGCATTTTAAGTGTTTCTTCCGGTGAGTTTTTGATACGAAAGATTTTTAGCACCGATAACATTCCCGAAAGTTTCGGACGTTATATATACAACAAATAAGTTACAATGTATTCAGATTTTTATGCATATAAAACATTAACAAGGAATGTCACGGGATGAAGCTCTACCATTCAGTCAACTGAAATGTTACTTAAAGATGACATCAATTCTTTATTTCTTTAAGCTTTACAGCTTATCAGTATAACATATGTATAACATGAGGTGGTAGTGTATTTACAGGAGAACTTGTGCACGTACAGATAATAACATTTACTGTTATATATACAGGTTGAGAAAACAAAAGACTACAATTATGTAATACAGTTGTCCCTTAATAACATACTTTTTGAGATGAATTTGCCAAGATTACAGAGATCTTTAACATTGTCAGTATTAAAAAGTTGAATTAATTTAAACATACAAGGTTTTTTATAATGATATTCTTTCATGTATAATCTGCGCAATGTTCTGTATAGAGGACAAACAAATAAAAAATGGAATTCATCTTCAACACTAATTTTGCAATGTGGACAAAATCTATTTTCTCTATTTGTGTTATTATATTTACCAGTTTCAATAGCCAGGCGATGTGACGATAGTCGTTATTTAGTTATATATTTCTGTAATTAATGGGAATAGATTTTTCTTAAATAGTATTGAAGATGTATACCATCGATAAGATATTTGTAAAAAGAACATTTTTTAGTATTTTCAACATTTGCAAATATATCTTGTTTTGTTTGATCAAAAATTCTTTGTTTTACAAGTTGTAAAATACCATTGTTTATTTTTTGGTTAGACCCTATATTAAAAAAACGAAGTCAAAGAGAATTTTCTTTACATCGAAAACCCAGTTTTTATAACCGTGTTCTTCACAATTAATATACATAACTTCGTAGCAATGTCTAATTATACAATTGTCACTAATTAAGACATTTTTCCAAAACTTAATAATGTTAAACCTTCTATAATGTACAAGGGGCACACGGCCTAATTCAGCATATAAGTAAGCAGTATTCGTACTTTTCTTCACTCCGAGAATTTGTTTACATAAGTCTGTATGAAGTTTCTCGATATTGCAACCTACATATAATTATTTCCCCATATTTCTGAACAGTAATTAACAATTCCACCAATAAAACAATCAAAAAGCGACAATAAAGTTTCTATATTAAATGACATTCCCCGTATATTCTTTCTAAGCGCAAACAATGCTTTTCTACCTTGTTCAGATAATTGTTTTTCAGCTTTGGTAAATTTGTTGTTAAAGTTGAAAAGTATTCCTAAGTAAGTGAGTTGTTGTACAATTTTTAAAACATCATTACCAATATGCCAACACTCACTATCTTTTACTCTGCCATTGTTTCTAAAATCCACAATTTTTGACTTTTCCGCATTAACATGCATTTTCCAAGTATTACAATAGCTATGTAGTTCATTCAAATGACATTGTAAACCTTCTACTGGTTCAGAGAACAGGACCATATCATCAGCGTACATTAAAAGAAACAGATTTAGGGAAGGTAACTCGTAAGACAAACAACCGGCATTTAAAAAGCTATTTTCGATATCGTTAACATATAAATTGAATAAAATAGGTGACAACACTTCGCCCTGCATTAATCCTAGATTATTACAAAAATATTCACTTAAAAATCCATCAACACCAATACAGGATTTCCCATGACGATACAACGCTTTAATAACTGCCAATAATTTTCCTTCAATGCCAACCTTTGAAAGTTTAAGCCACAAAAGTCGTCTATCAATAGAATCAAACGCTTTTTTAAAATCGATGAATGCACAATATAACCTCTCCTTTTTACACAGACTGTTACTAATAATAGAATGTAAAGCAAAAATAGCATCACGTGTTCCATAGCTTGGTTTAAAACCAAATTGTGTATCCGTTATATCATCATTATATTTTGAACATTCCAATAACCTTTTGTTTAAAATTGAAGTAAATGACTTACACATATTACTAACAAGACCTATACCGACAAGGTCACGTGACATGGGCCATGGCGGTTGTATTTAACTTGGCTCTCGTCATTTTGACAATTTTGTGAAGTTCTAGGCTAGAATGCGACTTTCTCTGTCCGGAATTTCCACCCCCCAACAATCAGCAACACTCAGTAAGTGTGATTCTTGAGGTTTTTTGCGATTTTTCGTAATTTGTAAATATACCTGTATACCTGTATACTTCTGTGAATATCTGCTCAAGTACCGTCACGGTGAGTGACCACTCTTCAGTTATCAACTTGACGAGGTACCGTTAGCTTTTGTACGTGTATATAGATACTCTGTAAATAACTGTACACAATGGCCACTGGTATGCTAAAACCAGTCTATTTGAGAAACTCTGATATTGTTCAAGGTTCAAACCCTGTTACAGACTATGAACTTCTTGAATCCGTCTTGAACTGTACTTGTGTAATCAAGTGTATTCAAAGAGACCGAGGTATCTGGAGAATTTATCATATGTGAACACTACCCAAAGTAGAGATAAACTACTAACCGAAGGTTTTGACTTTCGAAATACACAGGCAAGTATCCATATACAAGTCGTGTTCAGCTTTAATTCACATCATCTTCAGAAAGTAACATACGAGGGTCAATCAAAAAATACGAAGACTTTTGTCATAGCTATGTTACTTAACGTCATATCATTACTAAATTTGGTAGACATAATTTAGCAATAGTTTCAAACAATTTGCAAGAAAAAAAGTTAATAAATTTCTTTATTTCTAAGAATTATTTAGAATTTAATCCTGCAAAAATGAGGTCACGGCGCACGGTCAAAATGTGTGTTATGTCAACAATAAACCATATTATGTTGAAAGAAATATCTCCATAAATTGGGCTTAAAACCAAATGATATTGAAACTTCAAATTTAGAATAGTTCATGGTATTCTATGTACCAAATAGTGACAGGATATATTGTTTTGTCGAACAGATATTAGTAACTAAAGTCAGATAGTCCTCTATAGAATTGACTAAAAACATCGACGTCGCCGGACGTCACGGCGCAACGAGAAGTACAAATAAAATGTATTTACACGGGAAAAGCCGATACAAGCTGTGAAAATGCTCCGTGGTGCAAAAAATAAGTCAACAATTATTTGGAAGTTTGTGTTTTACTGTGATAAATTTTGTGGGGGTGGTGGTCATTGTATTTTGAATATAAAACAGTCCCAAAGAGAGTAGAATATCTGTAAATATTTGGTCAAAAAAGAAGTAACGTCAACCGACGTTCAGGGTTATCCTTACTGTAAACTAAGAGATACATGGTTAGAAAATGAAAACTTTGAAGAACTAACTTATGATTCTCGTAAAAAATGTGTGCAAATAAGATGTTAAGTGGTTCAGTGCCATTTTAAATTGTAAGGAGAAAGGAACAGAGACTAAGCATGATATAGAGATAGGGTATATCTATAAACTGTGCGTGTTTAATCTTGACGTCATGTTTTGAACGTTATCGTGCGCCGTGGTGACATAACATGTTGATTTTAAAAAGGGGTAACAAAAATACCGTTTCATCAAATGGACTAAAACTTCGCGTATCAATAACATAAGTGTTGGTGCACAGATTAATCTGTTAAGTATGACTTTCATGAAAAATATATGATAAACAGCCACATTGTCTTCGTATTTTTTGATTGACCCTCGCATCAATGTCTTTGAAACAAATCCTTTCTCTGCGGGAACAAACTCGCCCTTAGAGGAAGTTCTGCGAATCACAATCAAGGGAGTACCATTGTCCGTTGACGATGGTGAAATTATCAAAATGCAGGATAGCTACAAAGTTAGCCTTACAAGTCCAATTATATATGAAAATATTAGACATCCTACAACTCATAAAATGACAAGCATCCTAAATGGGAACCGTTTTGTGTATGCCAAACCTCTACAAAATGGCCAATCACTCCCACCATCAGCTTTTTGTGCATGCATTAAATGTCTCATTTACCATAAAGGCCAGCCATCTAAAAAACGAGTACCCAAATATACAAACTGTTGGGGAGAACACTGGCGGTCCCAATGCAGCGGCAAAAAGCGGTGTCGCATTTGCCTAAAAACAGATCATGAACCAGGATCAGAGAAGTGCGAGGCTTTTGTCGAAAACCAGAAACACGTCATATCCATTGCCGGTGCCGATAACCCATTATCGAATTTCTTTCCGTGTACCATACATGTTTTTGGAATCCATCATCGCTCCGCAGAACACGCTTTTCAATATGTTTAAGCATTCGCTGCGGAGATCTCTCAAAGGCTACAGCTATACAGGCAGCAGAAACGGCTCTAGACGCAAAAATGATTAGTAAAACAATCCAGATTAATGATGAATTCATTGATAAACAGGAAAAACTAATGGAAGAAATTGTAAATGCAAAGTATGATCAGGTTGAAGCTTTCCGAGAAATTCTGGACAAACAAGAACAATCAACACTCTTTGCTGAGAGTGTTTATGACGATTTCTGGGGAACAGGCCTAAACAAAGCCGGAACAGAACATACCGATCACAGAAAATGGCCTGGACAGAATGTGCTGGGGCAGATCTTTCGTAAGATCGTCAGTACGCGAAGGCCGGCGCCACCACGGAGATCCGAGTCTGTTCCTAGGAATCTACAGGCAGCCTCACAGCGTCATATTTCAGACATGTTGAGTTCGATTCGGAAATCCGACAAAAGAGCTGATAAGCAGCCGTCTACTATGCAGGACCACTCTCGGTCTCCGCGTAAATCTGTGCGAACCAACAGGCGCAAAAATGCGGGCTACAAAAACACCGATGTCACCTCTCTCGGAGAAAAACCGCTAGGTACGGACTATGATAGTGGTTAGTGCGCGCTCTTAAACACTGTAGTCTGATGATCGACCCGGACATGATTTTAAGGACTGCGTATTGTAGACTGTATATTGTTAAACATACTTCAATCTGTACTGTTTTTTCATTTAAAATGATAGCTTATTTCATACATGTAAATTTTTTAAATGGATAAGTTTGAAATTTTAACAGTTAATGCCCGAGGCCTGAACTCGGACGAAAAAAGAACTAAATTATATGTATGGTTACATGATATTCAAACAGATATAATTTTTGTGCAAGAAACCCACTTTATAGAAAAAGATGTATTAAAATATGATGCTAGATGGTTAGGAAAATCGTATCATTGTTTTAGCGATTCAAAATTTAGTAGGGGTGTATCAATTCTTTTTAAAAAAGAATTAGATGTAGAATTAATAGAAAAAACATGGGTCTGTAGATGGTAGACGACTATTTTTGAAAGTAAAAATTAACGGCATTGAACTAACTCTTGTAAATGTATATGCACCAAACTCTGCTAAATATAGAAATGATTTTTTTTATTAGGTTAAACAGTTTTTTACATAAAAGATGCGTAGCTGATCTTGATAATATAATAATGTGTGGTGATTTTAACTGTAAAACTAATAATCCACAAGATCAAAGTTCAAATAAGCTAAATAAAATTGTTTCTTCACTAGAAATGAATGATATTTGGCATACAGAATATCCGGATTTGGATGGTTATACTTGGTGTAACGCAGATAATGTTCCTAGTAGCAGAATTGACTATACATTTGTGAGCAGTAATTTTATTTATGATTTTGAAAAAAAATTACATTACGGAAAATTCCCGGAACAGTTAATGGGAAGAGAATGTCTGATCATAGACTTCTGAAAACTTCTTTTAAAACAAATATTAACAAAAGGGGAAACGGTTATTGGAAGCTTAACAATTCATACTTATCTGACGAAAATTATCAAAAAGGTATTCAAACTTTGATTAACGAAATAAAAAATGAAGAAAACACTAATCCAATGGTAAAGTTGGAATCTTTCAAAGCAAGAGCTCGTGAATTTTCTATAAACTTTGCAAAAAACTCAAAAGAAAGTATTAAACAAAGAATATTATCACTGGAAAAAGAAATAGACGACATTGAAAAACTAGAATTTCAGCATATTGATATGACTAAAAAACGCAATTTTGAGGCTGAATTAAATAAAATTTACGATATAAAATGTAAAGGAGCATTTGTAAGGTCAAGGTCTAAATGGATGTTAGAGGGAGAAAAATCTTCAAAATATTTTTTTAACTTAGAAAAAAGTAGACAAAAACAAAGTATAATTAAAGAACAAAAAACTGACAACTGTACATTTAATATAACAAATGACATTATGGGCGTAATGTGCGATTTCTATGAAAAATTATACTCCTCGAACAAAGTTTCCGACAATTGCATTGATGAATATTTATCATCTGTAGAAATTGATAATGAACTTAGTGAGTATGATGCTAATTTTTGCGAGCAATTACCGTCTTGTGAAGAATGTACTGAGGCTGTCATGAATTTAAAACTTAACAAATCTCCGGGTTTAGATGGTCTAACTAATGAATTTTATCAATGCTTTTGGAAAGATTTAAAGCAACTATTTCAAGATACACTGAAATGCATTTTTAAAAATGATCAAATGAGTTATTCACAGAGACTGGCAGTTATTTCCCTTATTTTTAAAAAAGGCGATCAAACCAACATTAAAAATTACAGACCAATTAGTTTAAATAATACAGATTATAAAATTATAGCTTTTGTATTTGCAAGAAGACTTCAAAAAGTGATTGATAACTTAATAAACGAAAATCAATCGGCGTACATTAAAGGGAGGTATATTGGAGAAAACGCAGGAATAATTTTAGATTTATTCGATTATTGCAAGGAAACAAATAATGAGGGAATTTTTCTTTTCCTAGATTTTGAAAAGGCTTTTGATTCGATAGAATGGAACTTCTTATTCAAAGCACTAGAGAAATACAAATTCAAAAATAATTTTATAAAGTGGATGAAGATTCTGTACAATAGTCCGATGTTTCGAATAAAAAATAATGGATGGATTTCTGAAACATGCTATATGTCCAGAGGAATACGACAAGGATGTCCAATATCGGCAATATCATACTTATTTGTAGCCGATATTCTAGCTTTAAAAGTGAAAAACAATGATCAAATTCTAGGAATAAACCAAGTAATTATAGTAAAGAGTTTAAACATATACAACATGCAGATGATCTGACATTGTTTTTAAGAAATAGGGAATCCCTAAAAGAGGCCATAAAGACTATAAAAGAATTTTCTAAACATGCAGGGTCTAAACTAAACATTGACAAAACAGAATGTATATTGACAGGTCGTTTAAAAAGTTGTAAAAATGATATTTTTGGAATAAAGATAAACACGCCATCCATTAAATGTTTATGTATATATATTGGACATAATAAAGATGAGTGCTATAAGAAAAATTGGATAGACAAATGTGAAAACATGAAAAAGCTATATGAATCTTGGAAAAGGAGAAAACTCACAATTTTTGGTAAAACTGAAATTGTCAACACACTAGGTATAAGTAAATTGATATAAGTAGCATCAATCTTACCATTACCAAATGAAGATGTAATTAAAAAATTGTATAGCCATATTTTTAACTTCATATGGAATAATAAAGATAGAATTAAACGAAAAACAATAATTGGAAAAATAGAAGAAGGAGGGACAGGTATTGTTGATGTACTTTTAAAATTCCAAGCATTAAAAGCAGCTTGGATTCCAAGATTTTTGAGAAATAAAGGTAGAAGTATTTTGGGTGAACACCTGGATCATCTATTAAAAAGTAACAACATAGATTTTGAATATATGTTGAAATTAAACTGTGTTAAGTTGGCTAACTTTGAAATGTTTAAAAACCTACCTTTGTTTTATAAAGAAATTTTTATGTATTTTAATCAATGTAAAAAAAATTACAGAAATATCAAGTATGAATATAAACGATGTTTTACAAGAGCCTATATGGAATAATAGGCATTTTGTATTTGATGGTAAACCTATATTCTTTAAGAATTGGATTAAAAGTAACATTCTGTATGTTAAAGACATATTCACTGACAATGGGTTTAAATCATTGTATGAAATTGGTAATGAAGTGTGCAGTAAAGCAAATCTACTTTGTGAATATAAGATAATAAGTTCTGCCTTTAAGAATATTAGAAATATTGACGGAGTTAAAGCAAAATTTATTAATATAAAGAACAAGAGAACGTTCTTGTTTTTTAAACAGTATTGTACAATTGAAAACAAGAAATGTAATTTCTTCTATGATATATTATTATATAGAAAATTTGAACCTCCAAAATATAATCGTATTTACAAAGAAATGTATAATATATTCCCTGAAAATTGGAGATCTATATATCTTCAAAAAATCAAAGTCGCTTTAGATAGAAATATTGCTGAATTCAATTACAATTTGTTACATAACATGCTGTGCTGTAAGAAAATCATGTTTAAGTGGAAAAAAGATACATGCAACAAATGCACTTTGTGCTCTGAAATTGAAAATATTCAACATCTTGTATTCACGTGTGAGAATGTACGAAGCATTTGGAACATATTATCTTTTGTAATCAATGTGAGAATTCAATGGAAAGATGTTATTTTTGGCTTTTATTATGAATGTAACAAAAAGACACGCTTATTTGACAACCTCATTTCTTTTGTTGCTTTAAAAATCTACAAATACAAGATGTTTTGCAGACTAGAAAGTCTCGATGAAACAGAATATAATCTAAGAAATCATGTTAAAAAGTGTACTATTTTATGGATAAATGTATTGAAATTTAGTAAATGTGCCTTAAGAATTGATGTGATTGAAAATGTAACACAATTGTTATAAGATAAGATTGGTTTTTTGTGTGTTTTTTTTTCAATTTATTTTGTATGATTTAGATATATATATTTATATAAACTACATGTACGAAATTGAATAAAATGATTAAAAAAAAGGAAAAAAAAAAAAGACTTATACCCCTGTAGTTGTTAGGGTCTGTAGAATCACCCTTTTAAACACTGGAATAATTATTGAGGAAGACAAACCAGGGCTTATCGTCAACCGATAGGTATACTGTACGTCTATGGGTACTGCGTACTGTATTTGTTTGTTTCGGATTTTTGGATTGAAGCTTAAGGTGGCTCTATACACCCACAGTTTATTCTAATTTTCAATAGAAGACCACAAAACACATACTTATCAAATATTAAAATGACGATAGGGATACTGTAGGTATTTTAAAAGAATTTTTTAATGTTTTTTCGTGTTTTTGTAAAATATTTTTTAAAAAGACAGCTATCAACAAATTGAGAGAAATTATTTTGTCATAAGATGGATATTTCCTTCGGACACATAAAAAAAATATATCACTTCTTAACATTCAAAAATGTTATTATTGCAATTTTTTTAGTATTTCCCCAAAACATATTTTTTCATATTTTCTTACTCTGTTGACAAATCATCTGAAAAAGTTGCTTGATGTTATAAGAAAATGTATTTTAATAAATGTGACATAAAAAATTGAATGAAAACCATTGCAAATAAACACAAAAAATATTTTAAATTTTATTTGGTATGAAAGTTCCTCATGTAAGGGTTATCGTTCCTAAGTCCCAAGGCCCAAACACCTTGAGGACTTTTCATTTCTGAGTTGAAGAAAATTTCCTAAATATAATGTTGGAATGATAAATACATACATATTTCATTATAGACTTTGCCCTGTATAAGTGAATATATTCGCTTTAATGCAAAACTAAGTCAAATAAATAAAGGGGAACATTGACTAGGCTAATAGGATTTATGTATCCCAACCTGAGAGAAATTCAACGCAACCTTCTCATCCCCGTTAGGTGTCGATATTAATGTGCGTTAAGGATGACGTTTACTCAGAATGAAAAAAAAATTCCACTGATGATAATGAAAAACCAACTATTGTGTGTTATAGACCTTACATATTAGTGTTATTCTTCACTTTCGAAAAAGTAGGTCAATGACCTACTTTTTTAGTTAATGGCCATTGAATAATTTTTGAAAATTTAAAAAATCCATAAAAATTTTACACTAAGATTGAGATTTTCTTAATTGTGAAAATAATACAAATTGCTTAACTCTTTAACAAATGAAATACTGTTTATGAATGATAGTGACATTAAATAGATACAAAGCATAAAGTTTTTATTCACAATTTTTATAGATATTCTAGTCCGAATTTCCTCTATCAGTTTTCAAATTACTACACATTTTTGATTCAATATAACAAAAAACTGAATGATGATAATGCTAAAACATTTATAGTATTAAACTAAGTATATTGACCTTTCTCTGCTTGCATAAAATTTATATGAGGTCAATGATCAAAATTTTAAGATATGGTGTCTTTTATCATTTTTAGGCATTTTTCAATATTTTTGTAGTGTTTTCCATACGATTATCTATTAGAACAAGCAAGATAAAACCAACAAAAAATATGCAAAATTATGTTGACTAACAAATAAAATCTTAACTTTAAATTTTACAGTACTACCAAAAATATTTCAGTGGAAAACAAAATCTGAAAAATTTAGTCCGAATTTCCTCTGTTTTGCTAAAAGTCAAACTTTGTCAGACCCTAATTCCATAATTTAGTAAAAATATCGATTGTTATGTCAATAATAATTCATTTCATAAAATACTTTTTGTATTTAAAACAAATTTTACTCATGAAATTGAACTTTTTAACAATCCGGATTTGAGAACTCAAACCTTGTGTAAACAACATCCTTAAAGTATACTATAATTGAAATATTTTTACCTGTTTAGAATTTTCTTTCACGGTATTCAACCAAAAAATACGTTTTAGAAGTTTTTGGAAAGTAAAAAAATTTATTGTTCTCAACGGGTATCAAACTCATGACCTACTGGTTTGTAGTGAACCCACTAATCCACTGCGCTACGGTGTAACATATCGATGATGCTAAAGAAACTCTTTAAAAATTTATACTTGATTTTATTGTTTATTTCGATAAATAATACCACACAACGTGAAGGTGTCACAAACCACATTACTTGTAAGTAATGAATTTTCCAATTATCAAATTAAATCTATCCATTTAACAAATTTTTCAAAATAACGGTTCCCATACAATTCACCTCAGTTTAAATCAGCCAGTACCGGAAATGCATGTTTCCAGATTTACTTTTTTGCGTACTGCGTCATCAAAAAGTGGTGTATAGAGCCACCTTAAAACTGAACGCCGCTCGTAAATAGGCACCGTCACACAGATACCTGTTATATAAACCCTTCGATTTCGTTACACCCGATTGCACACCTGAACCTCGTGGCCGACATGTAGTATTCCGTTCGTGGTCTTTAGATTTTATGCATTTTTTCCTTATTTTATGTTCATTTTCTGTTCGTAAATAATGCATTGACCAATTTATTTGATGTTAGTATTCTCCTGGCTTCAAAAAGTGCGTAAAATTTGATAATTTCATTGCGATAAATAATACAGTTATATATACAATGTATATATAGAGAGAGAGAGATGGAGAGAGAGAGAGAGATGGAGAGAGAGAGGGGAGACGCCCCTGTGACAGGGGCATATTATTAAGTGAAAGTTATGCTAATTATTATAAATTATTCAGTTCTTCAATCCCTCTCTCTATTTGAACCTTTATATTTGGATCGGACTATAATAATCAAGGAAGGGGAGTATCCAAAGGAATTGATTTGTTCATAAGAAATTAAAGACATACATGTAAGATTAGTTAAAAGCCATATTCCTTCGGCTGTATATGCATTTTGCTTCTGGCAAAAAAATTAAAGGGATCCGATTTTCTTCTTAGAAAAAAAATAACACAGGTGCTTGAGGACAGGACCCCCCCCCCCCCCCTGAATTTAGACCCCTGGGGTAGTTGACACTGTTTTGGTAGAAATTCCTTTAAAGTCATGTACACAACATGCTCCGATTTATTTAAAACAACCCCAACCTGCATATAAAAGATCTTTTCATTTTCATATGCAATGGTGGTGGGGGGGGGGGGGGGGGGGTTACATTAATAGTTTATTTTCCGTTAATTTTTAGATATTTGAAATGGAAGATGTGTACATGACTTTAATTAAAAGAATTTCTATCCAAAAAAAGTCAACTTCACCAAAGGTTCAGACCGGGGGGGGGGGGGGGGGTTGTCCTCGTGCACCTGTGGAAAATATTTGTGTGAAAAAGCCAAATGTTCACACTCCGCCAAATGTTCCTGCTACCCCCACATATAGCATTCATTATTTTCCCCACATATTTCTTATTGCCATTAGATGAAAATCGATATCGTCAGACTTAAAGGACAAACCTACCTTAATAATTTAAGATTTTTATTTTTTTATTTATTTTAACGGACAATCGTTTGCAACGAATTTCATGCGTCTGTCACATTTTTAAAAGTCGTAGGATAAAACTCAATTTAAATATGTTTTACTACTTCTCTTACTTAACATTACACTAATTTTTAAGGACACAATGCATGTACATATATATGTACATGTGTCGGGTCTCGCCCCTTTAATTGAAATATTTTACGATGAAAATTATTTATATAAATATTGTTACAGTTAATGTCTAACAACTCTGAGTACATTTTAAAAAATAAAACCTTCACTGAAGTAAGTTTCATGCCCACTCCAACATTACGTAGTTCAACTAAAAAATATCACAATAAAAATCTATAACAAACTCACTACATTCATGCATGACTATGCAGTTCTTTTAATGAGGCGGACCTTTTCTTGAACTATAATATTGGGTCCTACCTCTAAAATGAAAGGTCATCATGTCAAGATACTGTGAATTTTTTGCAAACAGTATTTCATGGGGCGGACCTTTTCTAAACGAGCCATGATATTACATCTAGGTCCTATCCCTAAATTATAAGAACATCGGGGTCAATCAAAGCAAGTATCAATATGAATGTTAATTTTCTGCATTGGGTATTTCAACAAGTGGACCTTTTCTGTGCCATAATATAAGGTCCTAGCCCTAAATTAAAAGATTATAAGGATAAATCAAAACAAGCATTTAAACGAATATTTATCATATGAATATTAATTATCTGCATTCAGTAATTCAACGTGGCGGACCATTTCTTTAACTTTATTATTGGGTCCTACCCACTGAAACAAAAGATCATCATTAAATTAGTCAATACAAGTGTCAACTTTATTAAGTATTTTCCTATATACCAATGATACCATTGATGCATCGAAGGATATGTAACTAGGCACTTCACCAACATGGAAGTCAGAGAGAGAGAGAGAGAGAGAGAGTGTGTGTGTGTGTGTGTGTGTGTGTGTGTGTGTGTGTGTGTGTGTGTGTGTGTGTGTGTGTGTGTGTGTGTGTGTGTGTGTGTGTGTGTGTGTGTGTGTGTGTGTGCGTTTGCATAATCCCGATACTCACTACATGTACTAGGTTACACACCTGCGACTTACTACATTTTCAAAACTCACTACTTGCACCCGTGTAGTGAGTTTGAAAACGCCGTAAATCGGGATTTTTCGACGTGCTTTACCCAGAAAATACAAAACATAGCTTAGTGTGACTTTCCGGTTTACACATGATTTTTGTTACACACTTACCGTGTCAAAATGGGGTAGTTACACACTTTCCCCTGGATCTTATTCGCGCATGCGCGAATTCAACTTCCTCTCAAAACAAGGTCGGGTTGAAGGAAATGAAAATGTAAGTGTTTATTGTTAAAAATGATGTGTTGTATTAATCCGTTGACACTTTTGACAGGTTTTCAAACGTATTATTACTTGTGTTTATTATGAATATCTGTTAAAGCAATATATCCCTTTGGTATGTAAAGAAAAAATGTTTTTCCTCAATCTGATCTCGAAATCTGTTGGTTGAGATGTATTTCTTATATTTTTACAAGGCTAAGCTTCAAGTAATCATACAGTGAGCGTTTTTATTAACGTTTGTATTTTAAATAAACACTCAATTTGTTATAGTTTTGGTAGATCATTAAAATTTTAATAAAATCGCGAACAGTTAGAATTTCCTCTAAACTTTTCAACAAATTGCATGCAGCTCAATTAAAAAATGTCTCCTTTAGAGTTTCTTGAACAATTTAAAGGTTTAAATTGTACAATTTTTGTGTTGTATTCTTTGAATACTTGTATTTAAAGAAGAAATTAAACGAAATTAACATTAACTTTGATCAATACAAATCTAGACCATATGAATTAATCGAAAGCAAAAGAATACGGGCGTACATAATATTTCTAAAGGGGGGCTTTAACTGCAAATTCTTTTAATTCTACTCTCTTAAGGGCTTTGCAAAGAACAACCCATTATTAAAAAATAAACAATTGTTTGCTTATTTTCAAATTTACACCCTGTACAGTATGCGCTTTCATTTCATTTAAAATTGAGTATATTTTTTTCGCGGTTTTCATTGTAGAGTATATTTGTAATATTCAAGAAGAAATCAGCAAATTGTTTATCAAATTGTTTATATATTATGTACCTTTTCTTAATATTTCCCTAATTCTTTTATCAAAAGCTTAAATCCTTATTAGAAAATCCATAATTTTCAACTTAACAATAAAGCATTAGTATAGTAAATCACTTAGTATAAACCCCATACATGTTTTTGATTAATATTAACACCCTCGTTTATTTATTTACTGCATAAAAACAAAGAAAATATCAACATTCTTTCCGGGGAAAATCCTAAAATTATGAAGTTTGACTCTCCTGAGTACACGCATAACTTTCATTTAATGTTATAAAATCAGTGTAGTTAAACACTTATGGAACTCCTAAATCTTTAAGGATCAATGTTTGCATCCTCACTCCTCCATAATGACAGTATTACAATGATATAACAATCATTAGTTCTAGGAAATCTTCTTTAATAAAACATTTACACCCCAACGAAGAAACCCATAATTTTCATTTTAACGTTAAAAAGTCAGTAAAGTAAATCACTCAAATAAATCTAAAATCTTGTTTGATTAATATTTGCCCTTAATTTATTCTTTCTTACATTATTGCAAAGGAAATGTCACCATTTATTAAAGAAAAAATCTTTTAATTATGAAGTTTGACCCCCATGAGGAAACCCATAATTTTCATTTCAAAGTTAAAAAAAGCAGTATAGTTTAACACTTATGAAACTCTTAAATCTTTTAGGATCAATGTTTGCATCCTTATTCCTCCTTAATGACAGTATCACAATGATATGACAATCATTAGTTATAGGAAATCTTCAATAATAAAAAAATTTCACCCCAATGAGGAAACCCATAATTTTCATTTTAACGTTAAAAAGTCAGTATAATAACTCACTAAAATAAACCTTTAATCTTTTTTTAAATAATATTTTCACTCTTATTAATTTTTTCTTACATTATTGCAAAGGAAATGTCACCATTTATTAAAGAAAAAACCCTTTAATTATGAAGTTTGACCCCCATGAGGAAACCCATAATTTTCATTTCAAAGTTAAAAATTCAGTATAGTTAAACACTTATGAAACTCGTAAATCTTTTAGGATCAATGTTTGCATCCTTATTCTTCATTAATGACAGTATCACAATGATATAACAATCATTAGTTATAGGAAATCTTCATTAATAAAAAATGTACACCCCAATGAGGAAACCCATAATTTTCATTTTAACGTTAAAAAGTCAGTATAGTAAATCACTCAAATAAATCTAAAATCTTTTTTGATTAATATTTGCACTCTAATTTACTCTTTCTTACATTATTGCAAAGGAAATGTCACCATTTATTAAAGAAAAAATCCTTTAATCATGAAGTTTGATCCCCATGAGGAAACCAATAATTTTCATTTCAAAGTTAAAAAATCTGTATAGTTAAACACTTATGAAACTCTTAAATCTTTTAGGATCAATGTTTGCATCCTTATTCTTCATTAATGACAGTATCACAATGATATAACAATGATTAGTTATAGGAAATCTTCAATAATAAAAAAATTACACCCCAATGAGGAAACCCATAATTTTCATTTTAACGTTAAAATGTCAGTATAATAACTCACTAAAATAAACCTTTAATCTTTTTTTAAATAATATTTTCACTCTTATTTATTCTTTCTTACATTATTGCAAAGGAAATGTCACCATTTATTAAAGAAAAAACCCTTTAATTATGAAGTTTGACCCCCATGAGGAAACCCATAATTTTCATTTCAAAGTTAAAAAATCAGTATAGTTAAACACTTATGAAACTCTTAAATCTTTTAGGATCAATGTTTGCATCCTTATTCCTCCTTAGTGACAGTATTACAATGATATAACAACCATTTGTTATAGGAAATCTTCATTAATAAAAACTTTGAACCCCACATGGAAACCCATAATTTTCATTTTAACGTTAAAAAGTCAGTATAGTAAATGACTAAAATAAACCTTCAATCTTTTTTGATTAATATTTGCACTCTAATTTATTCTTTCTTACATTATTGCAAAGGAAATGTCACCATTTATTAAAGAAAAAATCCTTTATTTATGAAGGTTGACCCCCATGAGGAAACCAATAATTTTCATTTCAAAGTTAAAAAATCAGTATAGTTAAACACTTATGAAACTCTTAAATCTTTTAGGATCAATGTTTGCATCCTTATTTTTCCTTAATGACAGTATCACAATGATATAACAATCATTAGTTATAGGAAATCTTCAATAATAAAAAAATTTCACCCCAATCAGGAAACCCATAATTTTCATTTTAACGTTTAAATGTCAGTATAATAACTCACTTAAATAAACCTTTAATCTTTTTTTAAATAATATTTTCACTCTTATTTATTCTTTCTTACATTATTGCAAAGGAAATGTCACCATTTATTAAAGAAAAAAATCCTTTTATTATGAAGTTTGACCCCCATGAGGAAACCCATAATTTTCATTTCAAAGTTAAAAAATCAGTATAGTTAAACACTTATGAAACTCTTAAATCTTTTAGAATCAATGTTTGCATCCTTATTCTTCATTAATGACAGTATTACAATGATATAACAACCATTAGTTATAGGAAATCTTCATTAATAAAAACTGTACACCCCTACGAAGAAACCCATAATTTTCATTTTAACGTTAAAAAGTCAGTATAGTAAATCACTCAAATAAATCTAAAATCTTTTTTTATTAATATTTGTACTCTTATTTATTCTTTTTTACATTATTGCAAAGAAAATGTCACCATTTATTAAAGAAAAAACCCTTTAATTATGAAGTTTGACCCCCATGAGGAAACCCATAATTTTCATTTCAAAGTTAAAAAATCAGTATAGTTAAACACTTATGAAACTCTTAAATCTTTTAGGATCAATGTTTGCATCCTTATTCTTCATTAATGACAGTACCACAATGATATAACAATCATTAGTTATAGGAAATCTTCATTAATAAAAAATGTACACCCCAATGAGGAAACCCATAATTTTCATTTTACGTTAAAAAGTCAGTATAGTAAATCACTCAAATAAATCTAAAATCTTTTTTGATTAATATTTGCACTCTAATTTACTCTTTCACATTATTGCAAAGGAAATTTCACCATTTATTAAAGAAAAAACCCTTTAATTATGAAGTTTGACCCCCATGAGGAAACCCATAATTTTCATTTCAAAGTTAAAAAATCAGTATAGTTAAACACTTATGAAACTCTTAAATCTTTTAGGATCAATGTTTGCATCCTTATTCCTCCTTAATGACAGTATCACAATGATATAACAATGATTAGTTATAGGAAATCTTCAATAATAAAAAAATTTCACCCCAATGAGGAAACCCATAATTTTCATTTTAACGTTAAAATGTCAGTGTAATAACTCACTAAAATAAACCTTAAATCTTTTTTTAAATAATATTTTCACTCTTATTTATTCTTTCTTACATTATTGCAAAGAAAATGTCACCATTATTTAAAGAAAAAAACCCATAATTATGAAGTTTGACCCCCATGAGGAAACCCATAATTTTCATTTCAAAGTTACACAATCAGTATAGTTAAACACTTATGAAACTCCGAAATCTTTTAGGATCAATGTTTGCATTCTTATTCCTCCTTAATGACAGTATTACAATGATATAACAACCATTAGTTATAGGAAATCTTCATTAATAAAAACTTTACACCCCTACGTGGAAACCCATAATTTTCATTTTAACGTTAAAAAGTCAGTATAGTAAATCACTCAAATAAATCTAAAATCTTTTTTTTATTAATATTTTCACTCTAATTTATTTGTTCTTACATTATTGCAAAGGAGGTGTCACCATTTATTAAAGAAAAAATCCTTTTATTATGAAGTTTGACCCCCATGAGGAAACCCATAATTTTCATTTCAAAGTTAAAAAAATCAGTATAGTTAAACACTTATGAAACTTCTAAATCTTTTAGGATCAATGTTTGCATCCTTATTACTCCTTTATGACAGTATTACAATGATATAACAATCATTAGTAATAGGAAATCTTCATTATTAAAAAATTTACTCCCCAAGGAGGAAACCCATTAATTTTCATTTTAACAATAAAAAGTCAGTATAGTAACTCACTCAAATAAATCTTTAATCTTTTTTGATTAATATTTGCACTCTAATTTATTTTTTCTAACATTATTGCAAAGAAAATGTCACCATTATTTAAAGAAAAAATCCCATAATTATTAAGTTTGACCCCCATGAGGAAACCCATATTTTTCACTTCAAAGTTACACAATCAGTATAGTTAAACACTTATGAAACTCCTCAATGTTTTCCGATCAAAGTTTGCATCCTTATTCCTCCTTAATGACAGTATCACAATGATATTACAATCATTAGTTATAGGAAATCTTCATTAATAAAAAATGTACACTCCAATGAGGAAACCCATAATTTTCATTTTAACGTTTAAAAGTCAGTATAATAACTCATTCAAATAAACCTTTAATCTTTTTTTTAATAATATTTGCACTCTAATTTATTCTTTCTTACATTATTGAACATTATCACATTGCTTGTTTATAATGAATCCTTGACTATGCATGTGGGTTCGATTCCCACCCTAGGCATAATGGAACAGAAAGCTGGTGCAAAGTGGGCAGATAGCCTAGTGGCCCCGCATAGTCAGAAGGATAGAATAATTTTTTTTCTAAAACATTCAAAGTGCTTCTTGGAAAAATAAAATATCAATCACTGTTTTTTTTTAGATGAAATCCTACGTATGTAATGATATATACGTTAAATTGGAAATAATAGATTAATATTATTATAATATATCTATGATAATTTTTAATATAGAAAACATGCATACGTGAAGAAATGTTCAAAATTCTGTCCCGCCTTGCTAATCTGGAGTTTACTTACAATCATGCATATATAGTTCTCAACAATTTTGACAATAAATGCATATTGAGTATAACTTGAAAAATTGATGTACATAAGATTGGCCCAAAACAGGACTGAGGTGTATCAAGAGTATGCTCATGTATGGGAATATTTGCTGACGTGATTAGAGCTCTCAGTACACTAATTACACTTTTGCTTTTTTAAGAAGTAGGACAAGTTGGTAGTTTATTAAGTTTATATCAGCTGCGTGTAGCATTTAACACACACAACAAAGGCAGTTAAAGTAAATACTTTTTCTTTATAATATGTATCAACAGTGTTGTGACTTGATGTCTGTATCAACAATGTAGTGACTTTGCTGTGTGCATCAACAACGTAGTGACTTTTTGTGTGTATCAACAATGTAGTGACTATGATGTGTGTACATAAACAATGTAGTGACATTGCTGTGTGTATCAGTAATGTAGTGACTATGATGTGTGTATCAACAATGTAGTGACATTGCTGTGTGTACATAAACAGTGTAGTGACATTGCTGTGTGTATCAGTAATGTAGTGACTATGCTGTGTGTATCAACAATGTAGTGACATTGATGTGTGTACATAGACAATGTCGTGACATTGCTGTGTGTATCAGTAATGTAGTGACTATGCTGTGTGTATCAACAATGTAGCGACATTGCGGTGTGTACATAAACAATGTAGTGACATTGCTGTGTGTATCAGCAATGTAGTGACTATGCTGTGTGATTCAACAATGTAGTATCAAAAGTGTATTGACTTGTTGTGGTGTGTGTCTAATAATGATAGATATCTTTCTTTGTCTTGTTGCCTGCCTTTCTATTTTAACTCTCTCTCTCTCTCTCTCTCTCTCTCTCTCTCTCTCTCTCTCTCTCTCTCTCTCTCTCTCTCTCTCTCCTTTGTTTAATGATGTTGTTTGTATACTGAAAAATAGCAAACATATACAACATTCCTATTTTGTTTAAGCAAAATTATAGTATTTTGATGAGCAGGACGTGATAAATCTCCAGGTCTGATCTGAATATGTTAATTTTATTTGACAGGTGTATTAATAGGACTTTTTTAGTCACCGTCAATTTTAAATAACGTTCATTTATGTATCTATGTAAAGAAAAAAAATATTTGAAATGTAATAAAATGAAATAATTATTCCTCTCTCTCTCTCTCTCTCTCTCTCTCTCTCTGTTCAGTAATGAATGATTATTGTTTTAAAGGACAAGAGCGTACAATACCCGACAAATCCCCTGCACCAAGAATGCTGAAATGGGATACATACAGTCATATAAAAAGAAATTATACATTTGAAAATGTACATAAGTACATGTATAGTATAAAACACCATTCTCTGACAAATTAACAAATATATATTTATACTTTGTACTTATCATAGTCTCATAGTTTGCTAGCGCTATTATTATGCGACATTGTGTGTACAGAACATAAACATTACGCATTTTTTTTTATCGTTATCTAGAGCGTATTAAATATTTTTTTCAATAAATCTAATATTAAAAGAATGTTTTGTGTGAAACAACAGAATTTTTTTTTTAAAGTCGGCTAAGATTCGAACACCCTTATTCTACAAGCCTCCGCCTATCTCACTGAGCTACGTTGATACACTAGAGGAACGGTGAATAACTTTGATTGTTAAACAGTTATTAATGATTTAATAAACGCGGAATATGTTTTATGAAAATCACGAATTTTGACCCATTATGAGTTTAGACTTTATTTTGATATATCATTAATAAAAATGAATAAAAACTTATCCTTTAAAAGCACTTTTAGGATGGAGTCAAAACCCATTCATACCTAAAATTTGCAATTTAGAACAGTATATGATCAATATTTTTGCATAAAACGCCGTGCAGCTTAATTTTGAAACCCATATTTGTCATGTTTACAGAATGAATACATTTTTTTGACTCACACCATGACATTTATACTATAAACAATGCTTATAAGCCAAATAATTATATTTTTACTGAAGTTGAAAATCGTTCGTCTTTATTGCTCCACATGGGGGGGGGGGGGGGGGGGTTGTTATACAGCGCCTTTTACACCCCTGTCCTTTCTTTTTTTGCATCCACAATCGGCAACATTATTAAATGTAGTGACTTTCAGGTAAATTGAGTTGATTTACACACTGTAGTGAATTTCCAGTGTGTAATCACAGTGAGTCATGTGACCTAATGTAGTGATTATAAGGTGTAAAATCATGAACTTACAGAGTTAGGTTTTCCTTGTTTCAAGTAGCAGAATAGTAAATAGAATCCCTATTTTACACAAAAATGTTAATATACATTGAATAGCATAACTAGAACATGGTGTAGCGAATTTCAGGTGTAAAGTCTGGTGTAGTGAGTTTCGACATAATACAAGTGTGTGTGTGTGTGTGTGTGTGTGTGTGTGTGTGTGTGTGTGTGTGTGTGTGTGTGTGTGTGTGTGTGTGTGTGTGCGTTTGTATCATGCCGACACCTACGACATGTACTAGTTTACACACGTGCAACTTACTACATTTTCAAAACCTACGACACAAATCCGTGTAGTAAGTTTGCAGAACCCCGTAAATCGGGTTTTTCGACCATGATTTACCCAGAAAATACAAAATTATAAAAAGTGTGAGTTTCCGGTTTACACATGAATTTTGTTACACACGATATCGAGTCTTAATGGGGATGTTACACACTTTGCCCCCTTGCCACATTTGCGCATGCGCAAATTCAACTTCCTATGGAAATAATGGAAACGCAAAAGAAGGTACGATCACTTATTTCTTTCATGAAAAATTAATCTTTTGTTGATTTTTACACCAATTTTCTTTCGAATATATAATTTTAGATCATTTGTTTAAATGCGACATCTGATTTTTCGTTATTCTGCAGCTAAATTGAGGAAAATTTACATGTCTTTGTGTGTGTCACCTCATAAAGTTGTAGATGATTAAGATGGTTTTCTTTTACGTTTAACTGGGTTTAATTTCGGTAGTAGTCAAACACATGTAGTGTGTGCTTTTTTTAATTTGTGTTTTAAATAATCATTTATTTCATTACAATTTTAGTATACCATTGAAATTTTTGATAAACTCTCAAAAAGTTAGAATTTCCTCTAGACTTTAACAAGTTGCATGTAGCACAATCGAGAATTATGTGCCTCCTGCATGTTCTTCTAAACATTTTAGGGGTTTTAATTGTGAAAATGTGTTGTTATTAGTTCGGGTAATTAAAGAATAATGAAGAAAAAATTAACATTAACTTGGAACTTTTCAAATTTAGACTCTCTACAGTATATACTTTTTATCAAGAGGAGAAAAATATGGATTTCCTCAAAGGGGTCAACAATTTTTCATAAGCCTTAACTGGGGAATCTTTTAATTATATTCTCTTTTGGAATTCACAACAAACAATTAATCATGAAGAAATAAACAATATGTTTCTTAACTTTCAAATTTACACCCAACACATTTTATCCAAAATAAAGAAATATTTTTGTGTTCAACGGCTTTAATTGTGGAGTTTCTTAGTAAAGTTCTCTTCAATCAATCAAGAAAAATTAGCAAATTGTTGCTCTATATTAATCACATATTAATTCTTTCATTAAATTACACCCTCATGAGAAAACTCTAAGTTTTAATTTAATGCCCCCCCCCAAAAAAAAAAATCAGTACGGTAAATCACCTATAAAAACCCTTTAATTTCATGAGCTTAATTTTTGCACCATAATTTACTCTTCCTTGCATTAAAACAAAGAAATGATTATTAGAATAATTATCAGGAAAAATCCTATTATTATTTACATAAACACCCATGGGGAAACCCAAACTTTTCATTTTAACGTTAAAAAATCAGTAATGTTAAACCCTAATTTATCCTTAATGACATTAATACAAAGTAATAATCAGTATTAATTTAAGGGAAAGGCTCATTTACAAATTGCACCCCAAAGGAAAAACCGTGTTTTTCATTTTAATGTTAAAAATCAGTATTAAATTGAAAACCCCTTTTATCCTTTTTTTTGAAAATCCTATTATCATAAACTATGACCCATATGAGGAAACACATTATTTTCTTTTTATCGTTGAAAGATCTGACAGGTATAGTTAAACATTTAGGAAACCACATGCATCTTTCAGGACCAGAATGTACACCCTAATTCCCCCTAATGACATTATTACAAACAAATAATCAGTATTAGTTTGAGGAAAACCCTTTTATTAAGAAATTACACCCCCATAAGGAAACCAATAATTTTTAATTTAATGTTTAAAATTTAATACATGCAGTAAAGCACTTAGAAAACTCTCTAAATCTTTTTTTTTATTATTATTATTATCATTTGCACCCTTATTTATCTTTCATTACATTGATACAAAGAAATGGTTCTAATAAGTTTAAGGAAAGATCCTATATGTAGATATATATGAAGTTTGATCCCCATGAGGAAACTCATTTTTTTTTCATTTTAAAATTTAATAAATCATTATAAAAACAATACCCCCCCCCCCCCCCAAATCTTTCGGGATCAATTTTTACACCATATTCATCCTCATAATTAATGACATCAATGCAAACTTGTAAAACAAAAACAAAAAACCTACAAGAGAGCTAAATAATTACTGAATCTTGTAAACACTCTCCAAAAGTAAAAAAAATATTCTTTAACAAGGTAATTATTTAAACAATTTTACTCTGCTTCATTTTCAAATTCATTGAAGTTTACCTCTTTTTTTTTTTTAAATTGAAGTTTATTGATTTGAGTGCCTGTAATACATATGAGAACAATTCTTTGTATACGAGTTGACCTGTATACGAATTGGTCTGTGTACGACTTGACCTGACAGTGTTACGACATATCCGGTAAAAAAAATGTCACAAAACAAACCCCTCCATCCTGCATGCTTTATACGAATTACTACAGCCCCCCAAAAAGGAAAAGAAGCTACGTAAGAACTGTAAGTCGTTTGAATAATTAGTGACAATCTTGTAGGAGAAGTTGAACGTGTGAACAAGTGTAGAACCTCTCTGCGTTTCGTCAGCATGTGCATGTGTTTAACAGCTGCACTTGTAATGTAACGTGATCAAGTCCAGCACAATCTCCTAATTTAGCTACATAGCTTGGTTATAACACTTTTTTTTTTTTTAAATTGACATTTTAAATAACATGTCTTTTTTTCTTGTATTATTTTCATAAAATTATTTTGCTAAATAAATGAGAAATGTTTGGAACATATTAGTATGATTTTGATCAACGAAATCGATGCAATGCAATGATAAACAATAATTATTACCGTCGATTGACTAGATAGAATGGTCTTTTCTTAAAATGACACATGTCCAACTAACCCGGTTAAATGATAGAATTTGTGCCCTTTACTGTAATTCTTAGTAGCAAATGAAAAAAGAAATATCTCGGTTGTATCTTGCTTATATTTTCATTTGATTGGTCTCAAATACCTACAATGTTGCTCATTTATAATCCCATTTTACCACATTAACGGTTTTGGCAATGAAATCACTGGTCACCATGTTAATGATAAAATCCGAGATATTTCGAGTGCAAAATGGCAGGCAAATTCAAACAGAGACACTTTTTGCCTCTGCTGGGGTTTGAACCAGGGTCCTCTGGCACGCCAGTCAAGCACTCTACCGAGCAAGATAAAGGGTTAACCCACTAGCCAGAGCTAGTAGGAATGCAATATACCTGACTCTACCACAGATATATTAACAAAATGCCTTTGTATGACCCATTATATTAAAAATGAATATTTTGTGGACTTAATTACATATGCATTTTCAAAAAGGTTTGTAATATAAATGCTGTGTTTTACCCCGGCAGATTGTTTTTAATAGACTTAAAGTCGATGCGAAGCAGATCCGCTTTGCAGCTGCTACATTGCAAGTATATGGGACGAATTCTTACTGTGACCTGAGCGTAAGCCTGGTTACGGTAAGATTATTCTTTCTATAGATTGACCAGTACTGAATAGGGTATAGATTTGGTGGTGCTTTAAATGTTCCTGGGTGTTGTTTTGAAGTCTTTTTTTTTTCTTTGGCTGATGTACGTTATATTATTGCTGATAGTAATGCAATATTGCTTTATTTAGAATTTTGTCCTAAAAACTTATATTGGAAGCCATTTTACCATTTACAAATAAATCAATAAGTTCTGAATAGCATAGCTGTTTCCATGGAAATCGAATGCAGATAAAAAGTTTTAGCCCTATTTAAACACCATCAATTGAACCTATTGAAAAAGAGGTTTGATGCATACCAACCAGCTATTGGAAATTCTTTTAACCTATACAGTTAATTTAATTTGCATGGATTTAACAAACAAGATCACTATAACAATACTTTAGACTACATGTAGTTTCTAAATTCTAATATCTTGTCGGAGTACAGTTGCCGCACCTCCATTTATCATTACTGTGGTTCAATATGATTTATTTAAGACTTAGTAAGAAAATTTAATGAATTCCAGAAGTAATTGTTTTAATCTATTTCTTCATATAATCCTGAAACAGACAAAAACAAATTGAGTTTTTGGAATTTGTAAAATGGCAGCTTAATGAGATTTTTCATCCTTCTGCATTTTTTAAAATTTATATCCTGCATGCTTATATGGGTATGTAAGAATAATACCAAAACAACTTTTGATAGAAGAAATCTTGTTACATGTGAAAATATAAGGCGTCAACAGACTATTTTATGCACATAATAACGTTGCAATGACCTGGCAAAGCAAAAGTTTAATATTGGTTGACTAATGTAAGACTGTAGTATTGAATACGTGCATGTATATGACCGCAAAAAATGAAACTACTGCAAAATCTAAACAAGCATTATAAGTGTATTATATTAAAGGTAATGATTTTTTCTCCAACTTTTATTTCCATAACTATTTGCTATTCAACATATGAACTATTCGGAACTGGTCAAATGAATAAAATTAAAGATTTACTATAAATTACAAAAGAGGTAGCCTAAGGGGACATTTACTTTTAAGTTGAAGTTTCTGACTAGCTTAATAATAATTCGGATGCTAAAAAGTTAAAGTCAAGTGAAGAAAAAGAGTAAAAATAGATATCAAAAACAGTTTCTGTGGTTAAGGAATAAGGTGCACCATCCAGTCTTTAATCTATCTTTCTATAGACTATCAGATGATGAATCAAATTGCCTTAAAAATAAGCCCCTTTCTGAGTTTCACATCACTTTATAGCAAGATACAGGAATGCCTATTGGGGGCAGTCTGCAGAAATCCAACCCAGAATATTGGTAACAAAAAACACTTAATTCCTCTCTGACACAAACAAATAAAACTATTTCAGGGGGAGGGGATTGTAGCAGCTCATCTCATGACTTGAGGGTGGTACATTTAAAGGAAAAATTCAAATTCTATATGGGGAGGGGGTGGTATATCTGGATGGAACAATGCATATAAAAAATGGCAGGTGAATAAACAAGGATGTTTTGCAAATAGGGCACATGTTGAAACATTAGATTGAAGTCATCATGGTAATACATGTAATTCATGAATTGTTCATGTCTAGTTGTCTATTTCTTGAACACCCAGCTAGCTACATGTACATCATTTTGACTATGTCTGTTGTTATCTGAATCTAAGATCAAGCAAGAGGAGATTTGATATTAGTATTGACCCAAATTGTTGTTTTAAAAATTACAAGAGCCTTTTTTATTTATATTACAGAGATAAAACAAATACATACATGTATGGAGAACTCTCTCGGTAGTGTGCGCATGATGTATGAGTTGTCTAATTGTATGGTCTAATTTCAATTTGGTTGGACTGACAATTTATGAATATAAGCATTTTTACTTTCTAATTTTCTGTCTAAAATGTTAATCAATTAAACCTTAAAATGAGTTGTTTAATCTGCGCAATTCTCATCTGGTTTAAGGTTGAGGCTGACTTTAGTTTGCATGGTTCATGTTTTTGTGCATTCTGATCGAGTAAAATACAGTGTATTTCAACCTTTTATGATTTTTATATAGATATAGACATTTATTAAATTGAACACAATAAACACATGATAAACAATTTTTTTTTAACAATTTTTCTGTGGTTTGGTAGGTGAGCATTGCCATTGATCTTGCTTTATATGTAGACATTATGATAAAATGAAGCTTTGTAGGAGTATATAGGAAAAAAGAAAAAGTAAAAATCGTAACCCTTTGAAATTGTATACACTAAATGATGGTATCTCCAGGGTTATTTTGCTTCATTTTGAATGAATCCATCATAGCAATTAATCTACATTTGTAATACATGTACCCAAAATACATGTATATAGCAAAATTTATCAACTGTTCATATTTTGAGATGACCCTCACTTAAACTAGATGGTTGAATTTAGTATTTTTTTACATATAAGGTACAAAATGATATTGCTAATCGCGATTTCACAATTCAAAGAAAATCTCTATTGTAGTATTTTTTTTAAATCTGCTACGAAGTGCGGACAATGAAAATTCTCTAAATATTCCTATAGAAAAATATACCTGTATTTTGAGATTGCCCCCAAAAAGAACCAGATGATTGCTTTTTCTTTTTTTTTAAACTAGAGCTGATGTAAATTACATATGGTTAAAAATAAAGAGGTTTTCTAATGGGTTTTTTTTTTATGCACCCCCCCCCCTTCCCCAATCGACCAGCTTAAATTATACTTGAGTTCAGGAAATCAGGGACATATACATGTATGTACACTCAGGTGCCAAAAGTAGGTCAATTTATTTTTTCTTTTCACCATATATTAATTGAAATTTTGTTTTTTTTAGAATTGTTAAAATGAAACCCTTTGACCATGTACATTGAAAAGACTTGGATTGACACATTAAGAATTTTTCTAGCTCTTTTTGCATCTTATTTGAATATTTTTCCAACCTTCTATTACTGAAATTTGATATAAACAGTTCAAAGTAAGATTTTTCGGCTCATACATTGCAAAAAATATATAGTAGAGCTCTTAAAAACTATCTCAGTGTTGTGTTTGAAATATTCAAATTTTACAAATGAGTTGTCAAAAACTAATGTACGACAACAAGTGGAAATTGAATCTACTATGCTGGAAATCAATATCAACTTCTTCAAAATCTGACCAATAATCTGACCTGAAAACCTTTTAAAAAAGTCTTGTTTTCGATGAAATATATAGGGAAAAACAAAAAATTGACATACTTTTGGCGCATTAGTGGACAATCATGTAATAATGCCTGATATTCATGGTCTGTGTGTTGCCTCTTTACCAATCTTGTGCAGTAAGTTTCAATTGAATAACATTAACATTATTTTATACATGTGAATCAACCCACCTTGTGTAATGAGTTTTCTTGCAACCAACATTTACCATTGTTGGTTGCATTGCCAACAATTTTATGTATTTCATATGCACATGTAGTATATTCTTGCCAATATACCGGGTAATATATATTTCCTAGACACATATAGCAAGTTTCCCAATTACACCAGTATAAATTCACCTCACAGATGTAGGGAGTTTCATTGCCAATTAATGTACATTCCTACACACATGTAGTGAGTTTCTTGTCCATATTCATTTAAATTACCACACACATGTAGTGAGTTTCCTTGTCCATATTCATTTAAATTACCACACACATGTAGTGAGTTTCCTTGTCTATATTCATTTAAATTACCACACACATGTAGTGAGTTTCCTTGTCCATATTCATTTAAATTACCACACACATGTAGTGAGTTTCATTGCCAATATACAGGTAACTCTCAATGGCTCGAACTTTGATTGGATCGAAGTTCTTGATCGCTGGAAGTGAGTCTAGGGTCCCGATTTTTTCCCCTATATAACTAAGCAAATTTACTATTGATTTCTCAAACTCTTGATCTCTCGAAAACCCTAGCTTGATCTCTCTAAGTCAAACTGCAGTCCCGTTCATAATCTATAGTTTCTTACTCTCGATACCTCAAAGTCTCCGTGTATCTCCAAGCGCTATACCTAAATAACACCTTAGACGCGGGACTTGTGTCACGAGTTGTTTGTTCAGGCGGCACTTGTCCTGCAAGGTGATAATTGTTTGATGACTGACTATACAAATACCTAATCTATAATTATCACAACCGTTTTACGATAATTTGGAGACGCAATGAAAATGAGAAATTAATTGAGATGAAACGATAATATTGAGCCATGGTCAAATTTTAGAATTATAAAACTGTTAAAAGTATGCTTATCAGCATCATTGTCATTGTAATGATTATATTGCTGAACAAGTTCTTACAGCTGGTGAAGGACCCTTACGGTGGGAACAATGGGTGATACTTAGTTATCACATTTATGACATGTTAATCGTCTCGCACTCCAGTAGTACTGAGCAATTTGATCTTAATATGATGCATAAAATAAATAATTATATTATGAATTTATTCAATAGTTGTTTGAATTTAGTTTTAAAAACATCCAGTTCTGTATATTTTACTGAAAAGAAAACGTTGTTTAAGCATGAGCGTAAGGTTAGCACTAATTAAATGGCTTAATCATAACATCCGGTAAGACTAATTTTAAAACCCATTGGTCAACCCAGAAAATTCCGAACTCTTGAAAACTCGAACTCTTGAAACTTCAAAGTTTTTCCTTGGACCCATGGACTTCCAGCTATCGAGAGTTACCTGTATATATCCTACACACATGTAGTGAGTCTCCTTGCATGTCCATATTCATTTAAATTACCACACACATGTAGTGAGTTTCATTGCAAATATACCTTTCCACACACATGTAGTGAGTCTCCTTGTCCATATTCATTTAAATTACCACACACATGTAGTGAGTTTCCTTGTCCATATACATTTCCACACACATCATGTACATGTATAGTGGTTTTCACTGAATTGGATTTCATGTGATAAATCAATAGTCATCATGAGGTGATAATGTTAATAATAATTAAGGTGAAAAGTTAATAATTATCCACCTTATACTGTAAATTCCTAATTAAAAGCGTGGAATCAATATCCGCGTAAAATCGCGAGAGGCCCGTTTCGCGAATTCTAAAATCTCGCTTTTAATTTTAGGACACATGTAATCTACATGAAACTATGATGAAATTTCGACATTCGCGATTTTATGTTCTCGCGATTTGATGGAAAATCGTTGAATCGCGGAATTAAGTACTCGCGTAAAATAAGGAATTTACAGTATACATTTAGTATAATATCTCATAACTCACATTAATGAAGTATGGCATCTCATATAACTCACATTTTAATTTGTATTGGCATTCATGTACAACTTCTTCTTCTTCTTTTTTCTAGATTATGTAAGTTATATAGCAGTCAACTAAAAAGATGGCAGCTTATTCAAGGGGGAAAATTGCAGTAAGTGAAATTTTTAACATTGTACATACAGTTGAACTTTTTAAGTATATTTCAAACAAAAGTACATGTGTATCGAATACCATTGATATGTTAAAGTTATTTGGGTGTGCATATCTCTCATTCTTTAAGTAAACATTTTACCGGTGATATCTCAATTAAATTCTCATATTTAGATGTTTATTCTTGTTTTTGCTTAGAGTGACATATTGAAGTTTTCTATAATTGTCATACAGTCACAATATATGCTCAAATTGTTTTATCAGCAATTTGAACAAAATCAGTTGCTCGGTCTGTTTTGTTTGTAAGTGAAATTATCACAACAGAAAAGTGAATTAATCAATGGTTTTATCAAATTTATGATTATAAAAAAAACAATGCGACAGTATTAAGTATTACAGTCCCTTAAACCATCTACTTTCCCATTTTTTCGTGCATTCACCATGCGCTCACCGTGCACTCACAGTGCATTCACTTGCACTCTTCACTCCGCTCCTTTTGTGCACACCGTTCAGAAAGCGCTCATTGTGCGTTCACCTTTGTTCACTTATCGTTCACCGTTCACTTATTGTTCGAATTCAGTCCGTTTTCATTCATTTTCATTCGGAACTTCAAAAATGAAAGAATCGATCTCAGCAAAATGAGGAAAAAAACCTTGTGTTAAGGTGAAAGGAAACTAATATTACACATAAAGCATCATTTTAATTAGAATTTAATCCGTGGAATTTAAAGTACACATTCTTGAGCAGGTCTGTTTTTTGCTGTTGTTGTTTTTTATCACTCTCCTAAACAGGCATTTTTTGGTTGATCTGAAAATGGCTTAAGTATGCAGTTACTGTGAAAATTTTATGTTACACAATACAGAGATAAATTGATACACAAATAATATTTAATGATTCATTTTAAGATAGTCAGTCCAGTCGTTTAAAAACAGAAGAATTCAATCAACTAACGATTCGACATATATATATATATATATAAATATAAGAAACAGACATTGTATTTGTGTATTTTTCACGATTCAAATAATAATTCCTTCGATTCCAAATCACAAACATATCCATGTTCGACAATAAACTGTCTTACTGAACAGATCAACTTAAGATAGTAAACATAAATGCGTGTTAATATATAGATTAACAATGGTTTTATGTATTATTTAGACATTTTTATCATTACATTACTCGATTATCTGTTGATAAAATTAATATTATGGTCTTAAATTTGGTTTTATTTAACTGTTATTCCTAAACATGCATAAATGGTATGGTATGATTTTAAAGATAATACAGGATAGATATTATTTGCAGGATAGTCGATAGGATAGGACTGTTTTGTCAACTTTCAAGATAGCAGCACTGTACGTGTAGTTTATTAGCATGTTTTTCCTAATTTCCGTCAAAATACAATGTAAGGATAACCATCGAGACACTCCGAAAAAATCGTTCATCTTGCGTTCACATATCGTTCACCGTTCATCGTTTAGCGCTTCATGTGCACTCTGCCTTCGCTCATCGTTCACCTTTCATTAGCGTTCACCAGATTCCGTTCAGCGTGTGCTTACGTAGAATGTTTCAGGGACTGTTTATGTAAAATTAGCATTCTAATTTATGTATGTAATATATCTTTTTTATGTATGCACGGTGTCAGGGCTCTACATTAACTTTTTTTCCTTTTTGTCCATTCGGACAAGTGATTATGACCGTGTGCATTATATAAGTAATATTAATAAAGTTTTTATTTTGATCTTGAAATAGTTGAAAAGGAGTTTGCAAACCAAAATGGAAGGCCTTAAGATAATTTGATTTTAAAATCAATGTGATAGTTTAAAAGACAAATTTTGCATATTTTGAAATAAAACTTTTTTCTAATGAGTAATTTATTTATGTGCTAGAAACAACGAATAAGCCCTAAAAGAGAGGCAGAATTTATGTGTCATTCTGGACTGGACTGTGATGCATTAAAAGTTGAATTGATCAACAGAAGAATTGGTGAGTTGATACACATCTATTACTACTATACATTAAAATAAAAGACTCGAGTTTTTGGGCTTTAATATCGAGAAATCAGAAGAGAACTGTCTTTTGTTCTTTATTTTTTAAACATCAGTGGAATTTGAAGATTACCAGTTTGTTTTTATTTTTTCTCAATCAAGCTTAATTTGCTTATTAATAATCAACGAAAATTCCTTATAAAAATACGGAATCATATGGATTTTTTTTATTCTACAATCTTGCGCATGTGCATTCCATTCACGCTAAATCACGGGAGGCTCTTTAGTTTATGTTTCCACAATATCACACTTGCATGGATAAACTCAGAAACGATAATACACATATGTTTAAATTTTCATTGAAAATTTGCTATATCCTGAGAGTTTGAATGTCAACATGTTGTGTAAATTCGAAGTGAGTAAAAAACATAGGTAAAAAAGTGTTGAATTCTTCATTAATATGAATTAAATTTTTAGAAGAAAGGTATTTACAGCCTCAAAATGGTTTGTTATGAATAATTTGACTGTTAATCACAATGCAGCTTCAATAATTTTCTCCAAAACCGTTTCGAAGCGATTATGCAATTTTTTGCTACGTTACGGGTATAAGAGAGGCATTTCAACTGTGGTGAAGGCCTGTCCCGAGACACAGTTAGATTATTCTAACTAAGCAGAGTGTAGTGAAATTAATAGCATTATTGTAGGCTTAAAGCTTGGTTATGTAAATATGGTGTGTCGATGTATCTATTTCGTGAATGTCCGATATCATATGTCAAACCGTGCATGCACGGGTTAGAGTCTAGTGTAATAGAAAATAGTATCATTTCTTTGTTTTTATGTACCAATCTACTCAGTTTCACACATTTGTTTCCCTTGATTATGCAGATCCTTAAATGAAAAATGTCATTAGTTTCTGGAACAATTTTAGCCCCTTGCATTTGATAATCACAATTATACAAATAATTCCATAATAAAAGGCATTTATAAATAAATTAGGTTTTGTACATGATTTGTGAACACACTGTACAATCATGTAATGCAAAATATTCACCAATATTTTTTTTCTTATTTTAAGGATATGGGGTTTTTGCAACTCAAAATTTTCCAAAAGGAAGCTTTAATTTTGGTAGAATATGTTGGAGAGAGAATTGTGCCCAAGGAAGCAGAAGAAAGAGAAAAGAAGCGCAAAATAAAACATACTAGTTATATGTTTTACTTTAAGTGGAATGGTCTGAAGTGGTAAGCAAATATTATATATTTATTGTGATTGTTATGAGAGAGAGAGAGAGAGAGAGAAAGAGAGAGAGAGATACAATTGTTTTATTTACCTATTTTAGATTTTTTGTAATACAACTTTTTCTGGTTCTTATGAGAATGTGAAATTGATATCCATATACAGTTTACTAGATGCTGGGAATTGTACAATTTAGGTCAGATTTTGATGACAGAAAATTAATTAGAATTTAATAAAAAAAAATTGTGTTTGAATATTCTCACCACCCTGGCAATTTGTTTTTAGAAATTGCAGTGTTTGCGGCAGGTTATGAGTTCTGAGAATTGGCAAAAAACCATTGTTACGTACATTTCAACTAAATATGGAGATGAAAATGATATCCTGTATAACTATTTGCACTTTATAAAGGAAAGTAAAGTGAGCATGAGATAAAAAGTTTTATACAATGATTAGGTATTTTCTATTACCATGATTACACTATAATTCAGTGAATAAATCATTCTGACATCTTTGCTTGATGACTAAAATAACACCATGCATACGTAACAGGATTGGAAATATATGACGGCCAAACAGAGATTTGAACCAGGGCATCCAGAATCACTAGATATGTACTCTACCAACTGAGCTATATATAGCCACCGATGATCAAACCAGTCCCACTTTCACACATATATGTGTAAATTCATTTTCATTAAATACCGGGTGCAACCCTGCAAAAATCTATAAAATTGCTTTTTTTGTTTGTAGCATTGATGCAACTAACACTGAAAGAAAGGGGAAGTATATAAAGGACGAGGAAGTCGGAAGTCCGTTGAATAACTGTGTTATGCGCCTTTTGGTTACCGAGAATTATCCAAGGCTCTGCCTCTTTGCAAATAGAGATATTAAAGCTGGAGAAGAGTTAAGATATGATTATGGGGAAGCCAACCTACCTTGGCGACAAGTATGTGACAATTTTAATAATTGTTGATGTGTTAATGTGATTTAAATGTCAAAAGGATTTCAAAAAAAAAAATGCACATGGTTTAACATTTCATATTGTTTTTTGCAACAAGAATTAGTATAATCAGTGAATCAATTAATTTTTAACCTGTATAATATTGAGTTTACTGCGCGAGAGTACATGTAGTTCAGAACTGCACAGTAATAAATACTATATAATTTAATAATAAATTGTTACAACTATTGTTCTGTTTAAGATTCACCTGATGATAATCCATTGGATGATAACCCATTTGATGTCAACCAGGACAGTGAGGAGAACAATGAAGGTTACTTTTACTTAATGTTTCTAGTGTTCATTTTGATTTGATACATGTACATGTATTAAAATGTATTTAATATTTATGTGTAACATATGTCATAACAAACACATTTCCTGCACATGTGGTGAATTTCCTTTCCATTTTGAATGCATTTCCCACACATATGAGTGAATTTCTTCACCAGTGTACATTTACTACACATGTAGTGAGTTTCCTTGTCCATATTCATTTAAATTACCACACACATGTAGTGAGTTTCCTTGTCCATATTCATTTAAATTACCACACACATGTAGTGAGTTTCCTTGTCCATATTCATTTAAATTACCACACACATGTAGTGAGTTTCCTTGCCAATATACATTTCCACACACATGTAGTAAATTTCCTTGTCCATATTCATTTAAATTAACTTTTTCAGTGTTTTTGCTTGTGATAACATATGATAACACAGTTGATTTTGTATTATACAGTCCATTAAACTCAAATAACGTATGATTTGGGCGCAAGCAGAGTTTGCTTATTTATATTCAAATAATTAATTGTACAACTGCTGGAAATTGTCAAATCCATCATAAAGCCCTCAAGCTTCATTGGATTTGATCATGCCCCGACCAAAATTATCACCCCATAATACATGTACTGAAAGAATGATTTCTTATTCCTTAATAACTACCACACACATGTAGTGAGTTTCCTTGCCAATATACATTATCTTCACACACGTAGTGAGTTTTCTTTTCAATATACATTAATCATGCACATTTAAAAAGCAGACTTTGATGAAATTGATTTGGCTGACAAAGGTGTGTTTATAAATCATGTTTTTATTTTCTGTCTATTCCCCAAGAATTTTCAAGGCTGTTTATTGATGTGTCTTTTCTTCAATATAGAAACTATTGATACTGAAACAGAGAGTGAAAAAGAAGTTGATGATGATTCCAACACTGCATCCCCTATGGAAGGTACTTTTCATTCAGTTGATTAGATCCAGATCTTTTTTAATATTCCAGAGTTAGGTAGCCTATTAAAGTAGAAGGTATTGCAACAAATTTTTCAAATATAAGTAGGGTGTGCACTGTTCAACCTGCCAACTGTGCAATCCGGTACACTGGACATTCTGACCTCATACTTGTATTTTATTCCCAATTTTTTTTTATAATGTATCTAGGATAAAACACTACACTGTAAGTTTCATAACCTGAGGTTTTATTTGGTCAAAGTACTTTAAGTAATTCAACACATTACATAATGTACATGCACAGTAATTGCTTGTTGGCTAGGTTACCGGTACAAAGATGTCCTGTAAGGTTAAAAGTTATGGTCGTTTTAGAGCATAGTTAACTACATTTTCTAGTTAATAGTAAATAGTGTATACGGTGTAATTTCATACCTTTTGTGCTACTTGAGGTGAATTTTTATCGAGATGTAATTAACATTGTATATTGTATTGCAGTTCCATGTAAAAGTAAAAAGCTAAGCACAGAGAGATCATCATGCCCACCCCATGCAAAACCGGAGGCTCAAGGACAAGGTATTATCTTTGATTATATAAATTTAAAACTTTTTACGGACACCACCTGCCAGTTGCCATTAGTGACAGTAACTTAATTGCATATAAATTAGGTTTTGTAGATTCAAGTTTGTTCAAATTATGGTCCATGGGGGTAGGGTGGGGCTACAATGGGGGATAAATTATATATAGAGAAAATCTTTAAAAATCTTTTTCTCAAAACTATTAGGCCAGAAAAGCTCAAATTAAAATGGAAGCATCCTCAGGTAGTGTAGATCCAAGTTTGTTCAAATCATAGTCCCTGGGTGTAGGGTGGGGCCACAATTGGAAGATGAAGTTTTACATAAGGAATATATAGAGAAAATCTTTAAAAATCTTCTTTTTTAAGACTATTAAAAGTATTTGGCAAGAAAGGCTTAAACTTGTGTAGAGGCATCCTTGGGTAACTATGTAAATTCAAGTTTGCGAAATCACAGTCCCTAGTGGTAGGGCGGGGCCGTGATGGCGGTTTGGATTTTTACATAGGAATATATAGAGAAAATCTTTAAAAATATTCTGGGAAAGTTTTCAGTCCTAAACTCAGTACTTAGTGTGAAAGCACAGGTTATGCAGATTTAAGTCTGATGAAGCCCTGATTCCATAACGAAAAGTGGTGCCACAAAATGGGGGGGGGGGGGGGGGCTATTTAGGAATAAAGAAAAATCTTCTTACAAGCACAACAGCAAAAGGGGCTTGGTATTTACCAAAAATAAAGAGGTGGATAAAAATTGGCAGATTCTCAAGTTTTTACTGTACTTAGTTGTCAAGATATTTTGATACTGTTATGCTAATTTGATCAGAATTAAGGCAATTGTTGCTCAGGTGAGCGATGTGGCCCCTGGGCCTCTTGTTTAAATTCTTGGATACAATGAATGAATGAATATCTTTTTACTATATTTCATACAGTTTTAACATTCAAAGGAAGGATACCAATTTTTGAATAAAGACTGTACATTTGGGCTGAAGAACAAATAACCTTAATGACAAAAATATGATAAAGATACAGCAATTTTAAGATAATAAAATCTTATTTTTTTCACAGCCAGTGTTCAACGTCACACATGGACTGCTGTAGAAAGGCATCCTTGGAGCGACAATTTAATAACTTTATCAAACTAGGGAAAACTCCTGGTCAGCTTGACTGTTTAAACGCCATTAGGAAGGAAAAGGCATTATCAGGCTTCACTTGGCGCAATGTGAAGTTTGCTGTCAAAAACATAATACCTCTCGTCAGAGAAGTTGCAGAAAATGAAATTCCAGGTGGTCGCAACGTTAAATTTCTATGTATTATAATTATGTTATCGTAATGAAGTTCGAATGCATACTGTTTGTGCTGTATTATCAATTTGTTAATAACATTATGCCGACCAGTATCTAAATTTAATACAGAGTGCATGCATTTGTGACAAATGCTTATTGGCTTATACAAATGTACATTTATTTTTTTGTCTGTTATTCTACTTCCTATTCCATGAAACATTTTGAAATGGCAGAAATGGGTAGACATTATTTGACATTTTAATTGATAAAATGTAATCAGAAATGTAAAGAAGGGCATGCATCATGCATGATAATGTCAATAATTGATTGAAATTATTTGAATTCATAAACAAAATTCCATATATCATGAATTACTATGAAATGATGTACTTTTAAATTTTAGCTTAAAGTTGTTTGATCCTAAAATAAAATGAATTATAATTAAGATTCTGTAGTTGATTTATGTTTTGTTTGAAGAAGTATCAAAGTCCACAGGTCTAGATTCTACAAAGCAAGTGGCAAATAGGAATTTATTTAATTTAAACAGTATATGTTTTTAAAGAAATGAAACACACGTGAAGACTTTTCAATTCAATTAGATTTTCTTATAAATTCAGTCTTGATAGGGTGCGTAAAAATTAGCAAGAAATCCTAATTATTTAAGTCATACAGTGATAGTGTAAAGTGTCTTTTATAGGCAAAACAGTTAATAAAAGCATACAAGTTGCAATGGTACTAGACTGCATGTCCTTTGACAAGAAATATTACTGTCTCGTATATGTTTCAAATTATAATACATATAACATAAAATGTTGAATGAATTTACATAATTGAATTATATATGTAATTAACATAAGATTCTTTGTATCGAAGTAGGGTCTGGTGCTAAATATAATGTAGTTTAAATAGAAAACGTGCATATGTGGAGAAAAGTGTGAAATGCAGTCTAATCTTATTTATCCAGAATTCACTTAGTATATATTGTTCTCCACAAATTTGACAATATATGCATCTTGAGTATACCATAATGAATTGATTAGATTAGCCTGAGTATTAGAATTAGTATTAGAATAATTCGTCTTGCAGCTTGCTGAAATTATTAGACCTCTCTCTCTCTGTTCAGTAATAAATGGTTTATGTGGTAAATTTCCTTTGAATCTTCAATCGATCACATGACTAGCTAGATGTATTGACTTTGGGGTAAATTAGGAAGAAATACACACTGTAGTGAGTTTCTGGTGTGTATTCACAATGAGTCATGTGACCTCATGTAGTGACTATCAGGTATAAAATCATAAACTTTTACAAGGAGATTTTGCCTATTTCAAATAGCAGAATAGTAAAAAGATGTCTTATATTTTTTAAAAATATTAATATATATTGAATAGCACAACTAGAACATAGTGTAGTGAATTTCAGGTGTAAAGTCTGATGTAGTGAGTTTCGGCATAATGCAAGTGTGTGTGTGTGTGTGTGTGTGTGTGTGTGTGTGTGTGTGTGTGTGTGTGTGTGTGTGTGTGTGTGTGTGTGTGTGTGTGTGTGTGTGTGTGTGTGTGTGTGTGTGTGTGTGTGTGTGTGTGTGTGTGTGTGTGTGTGTGTGTGTGTGTGTGTGTGTGTGTGTGTGTGTGTGTGTGTGTGTGTGTGTGTGTGTGTGTGTGTGTGTGTGTGTGTGTGTGTGTGTGTGTGTGTGTGTGTGTGTGTGTGTGTGTGTGTGTGTGTGTGTGTGTGTGTGTGTGTGTGTGTGTGTGTGTGTGTGTGTGTGTGTGTGTGTGTGTGTGTGTGTGTGTGTGTGTGTGTGTGTGTGTGTGTGTGTGTGTGTGTGTGTGTGTGTGTGTGTGTGTGTGTGTGTGTGTGTGTGTGTGTGTGTGTGTGTGTGTGTGTGTGTGTGTGTGTGTGTGTGTGTGTGTGTGTGTGTGTGTGTGTGTGTGTGTGTGTGTGTGTGTGTGTGTGTGTGTGTGTGTGTGTGTGTGTGTGTGTGTGTGTGTGTGTGTGTGTGTGTGTGTGTGTGTGTGTGTGTGTGTGTGTGTGTGTGTGTGTGTGTGTGTGTGTGTGTGTGTGTGTGTGTGTGTGTGTGTGTGTGTGTGTGTGTGTGTGTGTGTGTGTGTGTGTGTGTGTGTGTGTGTGTGTGTGTGTGTGTGTGTGTGTGTGTGTGTGTGTGTGTGTGTGTGTGTGTGTGTGTGTGTGTGTGTGTGTGTGTGTGTGTGTGTGTGTGTGTGTGTGTGTGTGTGTGTGTGTGTGTGTGTGTGTGTGTGTGTGTGTGTGTGTGTGTGTGTGTGTGTGTGTGTGTGTGTGTGTGTGTGTGTGTGTGTGTGTGTGTGTGTGTGTGTGTGTGTGTGTGTGTGTGTGTGTGTGTGTGTGTGTGTGTGTGTGTGTGTGTGTGTGTGTGTGTGTGTGTGTGTGTGTGTGTGTGTGTGTGTGTGTGTGTGTGTGTGTGTGTGCGTGTGTGGTTCTGCCAAACTGGGGGCCTGCCTCAGATACGCAAGTCGTAAAATGGGGACCTCAAATAGTCTGGGGACTTCATTTAAGTCCCCATATTTTTTTATTGCTTAAATCCAAAAAATAGCATGTTCTAAACCTAAAAAATATCGAAAAGTATCTAGTCCCATTTTCGGGTTTTCATCAGACATGTGATTACACAGATACCGTGCGGATTGTAGTTGCCATCTTCACTTACGCACCTCTGACGATACACATGTTCGAAATGCGCATGCGCGTGTGTATAGAAAACGGAAATGCCATTTTGTTGAAGCGGGGGAAAAGTATGTCGAGAAGAAGTCGGAGGGAACGGGGAAGGCCAGGTCAACATGGTCAAAGAATCATTGACCGGGATGCCTTTTATATTAAAGAAACTCCGAATAAAGGTATGTTGATTACATGTTTCGATGGCATTTATGATGTAAACTTGAAATACGATGTGCTGTGGAAGGGGGGGGGGATACTCGCACTCGGTGATTTTCTTCCAACGATTTGCATAACATTAGAAATGAAAATCTTATTAAGACGGGTTGTATAGTGAACTTTCCGAGAAATGCACAATGTATACTTTTTAAAATCCCCTTGCAAATCATGAAAGAAATATCTTTGTGCATAACGCTCAAGTGCGATCCAGGATTGTTTCTCGGTTGTATGCTAGGCCTAGTTTTCCCTGGGGTTGGGGCGGAGGGTTCCAAGGCATACATTTGGTCATCTTACTGTGTGAATTTAAGAAATTTTAATTTCCAGGGGGGGGGGGATAGGCCTTAGAAATTTATTTAAAACGTTTAAAAATTGTGAACATACCACATCTATCTATAGTTTGTCCAAATATATTTATGCAGTACATTTGGACAGTTTTTAATAGAAATACACATACCTGTGATAAAGGTGCAATTAAAATAGATGAAAGGGAAAATAGTCAAGATAATTTAATTGAAACAATATCATTTGTTACTCAGAAAAATTCACAGGAACAAAACTTATTTCTTAAGGCTTATACAGCTCCAACACAATCTCCTGATTTAGCTATACTGGCGTGCGAACAGTTGTCGCTGAGTACTTTTTCTCGCAAGTACATTGTGAAGTCATTTTATCAAAACAAAAAATAATACCGGTATATGAAAAATGATGTCGCAATGTACTGGCGAGAAATGGTACTTGGCGAGAATTGGTCGCACGCCAGTATAGCTTCTAAAACTTATGTAGATAATAAAGCTATTCAGAATAGCTTGGTTTAGTTATTTTGACATACAATTTTCATATATGTGTATTTTTTTCAGCATGTAAACAAAATCGCTTTTTAGAGCAGTGATAGTTTGCAACTTTGAACTGTGTCTGTAAACAATGCAATGTAAAGATTACGGGTACTCATCAATTTGTGTCTCTTTCATAGACTTTGCATTCAAACTTCTAAAAGTTTTGGGGCAATTGTATAATGGCCTCCCAGTTACTTCTTGCATGAAATATAAAGAAGGTCAGTTATGGTAAACAAGATAATTATAGGGCCAAATGGGGAATGTTAACATCCATTCGGAAGTCACTTTAAATACCTCACAGAATTTTCAACATTGTCATGCGGGTCACTTTGCAGTACAAAATCCCCATAGACATCATATTTTTTAGCTGTGTGTTGAAACCTGATAAGCTAGTGGGGGTGTTTCAAAGGAGAAAACTTGGAAATTTTTCATACTGTTGAATGAATGTCATTAGTTTTGAACCCAGAGGTTTTAACAAATATCAAGTAAATAAGCAAAATGTGAATCAAGGATATCTTTAGACAGAGATAACAAATCTAATGTTAAAAGCATGCAATGATCACCTTTGACCTTCAATTATATTTAAAAATCTCATTGTTAACAATATTTTTGAGTTCCTATTGAGATAAATAAAATAATTATATATTTAGTGAAATAAAAACCGTTGCAAACTAGTTTTTTTTTTAATCTCAAAAGATATGTAACACTTTCATTGATAACAATACAGCATACATCCTATTTATTAGCTTTTATTTAGTGTTTCATTTAAATGAATTGAACACAATTTGTAATGGATTCAATTATTTGCCGATCATCAGTTTGTAAGAGACAACCGATTGACCGATTAATCAATTATCATTTCCAACCAATTTGACAACACTAGAAGTGATGGATCATGACCATGCAATCCCACTGGTTTGAATCAAATTGCACGAATAAATATATATTTTTTATGGTTCTCAACTCTCAGAAAATAATGACGAGATTATAAATTCTGCGGAGGGGGCTTCTTGCGATTTTACGCGGATATTAATTCCTCCATTTAATTAGTAATCTATGGTATTTGGGCAAGGGAAAGAAAGCTTGCCAGGCGTTCTTCATGTTTTTGGACTGAGCCCAAATATCGCCCATATTTTAAGACGTCATCATGTATTTTGTTTATCCTGTAACATAATATCACATTTTGCATCTCAAATAAGCTTAATTCGTCTGATTTTGCTGCCTATCTGCAGTTGAAACCATGACACCATGGCGTAAACCAAGCAAGAAAAATGATGTCATAGTGTATTTGAACGTTAGTTAAATGCATGAGGCTATATTGGGGCATTTACCGAATATAGCTTTGGTTTATTGGGTTACCTTTATTTGGTCAATGCAAGAAGTAGTTGCAGGATAAAATATTTTAATTCAATTTGATGGTTTACATATTGATAGGTCCCATGTTGATCTCAAGGGTCTAGAAACCCTAAAAATGTTTAGAAAAAAGTCAGGAAACAATGAAATTATCTTGGGAACTTTGTAAAAATATATAGGCCCTAATGATTAAGTACAACAAAAATATTCTGCAAAATAATTTAAATTTAAGGAAAAAATGTTTTCCACACATTAGACCAATCCTAAAAATTGTTTATATCATTAACAATTAGATACAATAAAGTGATTTTGAATTAGGTTGCATTGGAATAAAATCTTTTTTTTGTATAATTTGAGGAACCCATTCTTGTATATAATTTTAAAATTGATCATTTTACTACATAAAATAATAAAATGTTTGTCAGATGCCTAAGGGGCTGTGAAAAATGCAGTGATATCATGATTCTGTATTTGTGAAGGTATAAATAATTTCTTAACCTAACAATTTGTACATGGAAACAGTCTGTCAATATTCCAACATTTGAATTCTATTTAGTATTTCTGAGTATAGTTTGAACTTGTTTGCAATTGTGAAATTCAATGATTTTAGGGTTTGTATTGAGACTTTGTTTTAGGATAAAGATAGAAGAGAACAACTGATTGTGTTTAACAGGGTTAATTCTGGGATAATTCAAAACACCCTAACTAATGTTTCTACATCTACAGTTTCTTTAGTGTAAGCTTCTGAATGGATAATCATAAACCTCAAAATCCGAAAAAGCTAGACCATTATTTTGTAACTCGCAAAAGTTGGCAACCACATGTCTCTTTTAGCGCCCAATTTCATTTTTTAATTTGCATACAGCAAGTATATCTTGTAAATTTCAACCCCTAATGGAAGTTCTTTATTTATTTTCAGGAAGAGGTGTATTTACAAAGAAAGAATTTGGACAAAATGAATTCCTATTACCGTATGAAGGAGAGTTATTAGAGAAAGAACCAGATGTAGATGACACATATATTTTTGAATTTACATTCAAAGGAAAGCCTTATTGGTAAGAAATTTTTGCTGCTTAATTTGTACATCATGTTCACCATGTTTAATTGTTTATGTTAAGAATACAAGGGCTTGGTTGTTGGAGAATGAGTTTCTAGATATTTTTTGAAGGAAAAATTGATTAAAATTGGTAATCTAAGGTGTGTGTATTGCAATAGATATAATTCACTGAAAACCCCAGTCTCAATCATGTTAAAAAGTAAATTCAATGTAAATTAGAAAAAGTAAAAGGACGACACCCGCCGTCTTGGATTTATAGGAGGTCCTCACTTCAAGCTAGTGATAGGAATCGGTGAGATTTTCATAATCAATAATCGACTCTCTGCAACTAACTTATTATCGATAATAATCAAAATTTGTCATATTTCTTAGTTAAGTGTTAAAAAAATGTAAAGAAACAAGATACAATTAACTGACTTGTTAATAGGCCTTTGATATTTCAATTTATTTAATATTTCTTGCCATAAAAATGCTGTATTCAAAAGATGTTCTTTAGTAGCTAGACGGTTCAACACTCAATTTCTTGAAACAAAAAAATGTCCAAACAAGAGATTGTGCTTTATTTCACGGGTAGGGATAGCGCACGTCTGACATATCAGCCATTTTTAAACCGCAGCTCCTTTTTGGTGTATTGATAGTTCGGGTCTCAAATATTCTGCTATATGATATGCGCTTGTTGAGAGGGAAATAAAAACCCAACCAATTAATTGTAATGAAACTTTTTATAATCGAGCACTTAGAATGCGGTAATAATCTACTAATTTTAGATTATAATCAATGATTAGAACATCACTACTTCAACATATGTTTTTAAACAAGTTCTATATTAATATCTCCAACAATTTCTGATGAGATCTAGGTGGGAAAATGATCAAATGAATTATCCCTATCGTCTAACTACATCTGTCTGTCGCATAATAAACACATCGTTCCAAAATGTACTAGATACTTGCCAAACTTGTCGAAAGCAATAGGAAGGTTACTTTTGAGTGACGTAAATTCTCCATATAATCACTGAGATGTTCTGAAAACGTATGATAAATCCAGAGAGAGCAAAAATCTGTGGGCTGTGTGAGAAACCTCTTGGTTTATTGTATTTTTTTGGATCTCCTCAGTGTTTACATGGATAGTTTGCATCAACCTCCGTTGCTTTCAATAAGTCTAGCGAGTATCGTAAGGCCTAAAAAAAAAATAGGTTTGTTTCCGCTTTCAGGCTGAAAAAAATTAGGGTCGGTCGGTCGGCTTTTTTTTTTTTAATCTTTTTTTTTTTCCCTCTCCATCTGTTCAATTGTGCATATTAAACCATTTATCTATTAAACTGGGTAAGATAAAAAAAAACAAGTATTTGTTGTCATTGTTTAAATGATGTGATGAACTTTTTCCCCGGCTGGTGGGAACATTTCTCGAGCTCAACTGGCACGACATGTGCTGCCATTTGTAAATAACAAACATCTACACAACACTGATGACATCTCAATAAATTCTATAAGCGTTTTTACGACTTAAATTTGGAGGACACAATAAATTTTTAAATCGGATAAAAACGAAATTTTAACCAAAAACGGATAAAAACGGAAATTTACGAAAAAACTCGAAAAAAAATTTTGGGTCGGCGGGTTGAAGTTAGGGTCGGTCGGGAAAGCGGAAACAAACCTATTTTTTTTTTAGGCCTAATGTATCAGAAAATCTTTACCAATACACAGCCCTAGTGAACTGTGATTATCTAGCTCTAAAAATGTTTCAGTATACCCTTTTACGTATATAAAGCCTTGTTTTTATATTTTATTACATACACATATATATGTAGAACTTATGAAGTGATTTGCAATTTTAGATATTTTGTCTTCATATCTTTCACTGTGACAATACCAGTTATGCAAGGTTCAAATTTATGTTGCTTATTTTATTTTCATCAAGGGTTGATGCTTCAAAAGAAGATGGATCATTTGGACGTCTGTTAAATGATGATCATATCCATCCAAATTGTAGACCAAAAGTGATGGAGATTGATGAAAAGCCAGTCATTTGTTTTTTCTCTCTAAGGCCATTATCCTCAAATACAGAACTGGTATATGACTATGGCCCAGGCAACATCTATCCTTGGAGAGGAAAGGTAATTACTCCATTGCATATGTTGATTGTGGAAGTTTTTGTGATTTAATAGTCGATGAAAGATTTTCACATGTTGATGTTTAAATTTGTATGTATTTTACACTTTAAGTAATCATAATTATACCCACACTTTGTAAAGAATGTTATTGTTGTTACCCCTGTTAGTCTGTCTGTCAATCTTTTTTTTGAAAATCTTGATATTGCTTGCTCTTACTGTCTGCACTGTTTCTGAGAAGGCAACTTTTAAACCTTTGATATGCCTGACGTCATAAAGTCAGGCAAAAACTACCAGATATAGCATGTGGCCTTCTTTTTTTGCTGTCCAATGACAACATATATTTTTTTTCTGTAGATGTCCAAAAGAGGTGCATGTAATACACATCCTTAAAACGTTTTTCATTTTTTGTGCATTATATTCTGTTATTTGTTTTGTTACAGGTTGTAACTCGTTATCATTAGACTACTGTGGTATTATTTGAATTTGTGAGGGCCAATTTTCATGAACTATGGGTTATTGCTCATTTGTGGGGATGAAATTTCATAGATGCATCGGTTTTCAGTTTTAGTATCCCTTAGAGAAAAGAACTGGCTTCTTTTCATTGAAATTCCATTGAACTTTCATTGATTTTCCAGTTTTCATTGAAACACCATTGATTGTGCATTTATTTTTCTTGTGTCTTCATCCGACCAGTTTTATACCTACCAGTTAAATAGCAGTTTTCAGATAACTGCATTTTCAATGACCTGCAACTCTCAGTGAAACACCAGTTTTCCATTTCACTTAAACTTCAATGTTACTGTTTCCCAGTAAAATACCATTTATTTTCAGGAGCAGTTAAATGGAATTCTGATACACATTTCTAGATTTACATTGTATTTCAAGCTGAGTTGCCAATCTGGGTCACTGGCCTCTGCCAAATAAACTGACCACTAAGAATTAAGATTACTGCATAACAGGAAGTTGAGTTGCAAATTTTTAAATGTTCATCTTGGAGCCAAAATGTGATGTACATTGTAAGGAAAATGTGTAATTGTTGGGCATCCTGCTCTTTTGTGGCATATATATACAGTGAATTTATGGAACTTTTTGGGGGGATATATTCTTGATCACTTGAGGTAATATTTTTTATATTAAATTCCTACACTTGTATGATTTGATACAAATTTGTGTAAAGACTATAATTAACATTTACACACTATCAAGTGATTTAAGTGTTGCAAGCAGCTAGTGCATGGATGTATTGAAAAAAAAGAGTTATGTAATATAGCTTCATGTCTACCATTTTAGATTGTATTTGGAAGTCAATAAACTAGTAAATAATTTAATTATGCATGTAAGTATGCATGTGCATGCATGAGAATATTTAGATAATATTTACCTTTTTTATACATGTATCAAGTACAATTAAGTTGTCCTTAATTATTGCTCATATGAATTATGTACAGTTACATGTATAACAAGCATTATGGGGAGATTTGAATTGATCTATATTGAGATTTCTCTGGGTCAGTATTCTGCAAAATGTTCAGGGTCATCTTATGATGCAACTTGATCTTGACCTACTTATCTTCTATAAAGCAATCAAATACCGGTAATAATCAATGGAAAATCAATGGGTTTTCAATGGGTTTTCAATGCATTTGTGTAAACTGTCCTTTTTCCATTAATTTAGCATTGAAAGATGACATCATTTAACTGGTGCAAACTAATTTGCATAAGTATTCATTTTCAATGGTGTTTCAGTGGATTTTCACCAAGTTTTCACTGTGTTTTAACTGGAAACTGGAAATTCAATGGTTTTTCTTGGTAGACAATATGTAAAGCCATTTTATGTGACATCTTGGTAACTGGAAAACCAATGGGGTTTCAATGGCCAGAAATAAACTGCAGAAATAATGGAAGTTCAATGGCATTCTTTTCTGTAAGGGATGATGACTTACCCAGGTACTCTTTCAAAATGTGTTTTCGTCAAGAGTGTAAATTTGTGGGGGAGTGCTACACACAAATACTACAAATATTTAGCCACCACAAATTCTACTGATTTCACAGTACTTGTCCTTTGGAGTAAAGTCAATCTATATACAATCTAGACTGTCTTATGTGACAATCCAACATTAATCATTATTAACTTAGTACATTGTTTCAAATAGATAAAATATTATGTACGGTATCTTTTATCTTAAAACTAGGATTTAATTATTAGCTGTATTTTAAAATTCATGGCCATTAGGCAACATAAAATTACTTTTTAGATTCTCATCCCCGCCCACCTCTCTGAAAATGACCCGCTCCAGTGTATTTCAGGGAAAAAATATCAAGCTCGGTACATACAAACATTGCAATGGCTGCTTAACATGGATAAACGTTCGATTCCAGTCATGTTTTTATAATAAAGATACAAATGTCTTTCTGCATGTGCAGTTAAGTTGAAATTAAAAGATTACAAATGGGTTTGTATACTCATATTAGCATTAACAATTTAAATATTTCAGGAATAGAGCAGTTGTAATTTCTAGGACATGAATGGTGAAAATAATAGTTTTTAAAAGATAATATAAAATAAATCCACCCACCCGCCCCATTATTTAATCCAAATCAGGATGAGAATCTAGATACCGAGGGTTCCACTTAATCTGATAGTCAATTTGCCCGAGAAAAATTATCAGATTAACCATGCAATTATAAGATTAGCCGGTTTAGCATTTTTGTTGTCTTTGATATTGGTATAGAATAAGATATAACTTGTTTCAAGACATAATTTATCAATGAAAAATATGTTATGTGGGTCTTGATATGGTTGCATAAGACAGAGAGTTGCTATGGCAGTCTAGACTGTATATGACAATTTGAAAGCTATATATGCAGTAGCAGTCTAAATCCTGCTGAATTTAAAGTTTTTAAGCATTGTGAAGAGTTTTTTTTTTCTTTTGATTATATTTGCATGAGTTTATTTATTTCATCTGATTAACCAATTGCTCAATTTTGAATTGTTTCCATCATGTTGAGTAACATTACAACTTTGGGGACTTGCACAATGAATATAGAATACACTAAACTGAGGACTTAATACACACGGTAAAACTTGAGGATTGGCACATAAATATAGTATACACTAAACTGAGGACCTAATACACATGGTACAACTTTGGGGACTTACACATAAATATAGTATACACTAAACTGAGGACCTAATACACACGGTACAACTTTGGGACTTACACATAAATATAATATACACTTAACTGAGGACCTAATACACACGGTACAACTTTGGGGACTTACACATAAATATAGTATACACTAAACTGAGGACCTGATACACACGGTACAGCTATGGGGACTTGCACTTGAATAAGCTGTGTTATGTACCAGGTAATTAACTAGTTACCAATTATCACCCTTGATATAAATCCCGCCAGTTCATTTTAAGTTTTGTCAGTTTAATCAGTTACCATTAAGACATGTAAAAAAGATTCAGTTGTCCACTTTGTTGTATTGCAAGCATACAGCTGCTATTAGAAGTCATACATACATGTCCATTTACAATAAATTGTGTAACATTGAAAAAAATGGAAGTAATGAAGAATAAAGACTTCAGGGATTTACCGGTATATTCACAACTATTCGATTGCTTGGGGCACGTAAAATCTTATTAGAAGCAAGTGAAACTAGGAACTTCATTGACCAATTGGTTAAGTGAAAATTTAAATAGAAATATTAATAAAATATATTTTGTCAGCTTCAAAATAAACTTTCACTATACAACTTTGCAATCGGATACTCAAAAAGACCCCTGTCGATTTTAGATATTCGGATACTTAAAAAGACCCCTGTCGATTTTAGATAAGTCCTCTTTATTAATTTACATAATTAGCTATTAAATTTGATTTTTTCTTACCATGCCAGTTAAATAAATAAAGCCCTCATCTTATAATTATGTTGCATTCTTTTTTATAAAACTGTTTATCGTGATTGGTTAGACAACCTTAGTTAATTTTATTTTTGTCCAAAAGTGACATACATATATTCTTTTTTTTAGTTCGGAATGCTACGGAATCACCAGAAAAACTTAACAGCAGTGTACCTAGGAATGCCACAGATTTTCTAGAAAAACCTGACAGCTGTGTACCTGGGAGTGCTACAGATTCTTCAGAGAAACCTGACAGCAGTGTACCCGGGAATGCCACATATTCTCCAGAGAAACTTGACAGCAGTGTACCTGAGAATGCCACAGATTCTCCAGAGAAACCTGACAGCAGTGTTCCTGGGAATGCCAAAGATTCTCCAGAAAAAGTTGACAGCAGTGTACCTGAGAATGCCACATATTCTCCAGAGAAACTTGACAGCAGTGTACCTGGGAATGCCAAAGACTCTCCAGAAAAAGTTGACAACAGTGTACCTGGGAGTACTAGGGATTCTTCAGAGAAACCTGACAGCAGTGTACCTGTGAATGCCACATATTCTCCAGAGAAACTTAACAGCAATGTACCTGGGAATGCAAAGGATTTTCCAGAGAAACCTGACAGCAGTGTACCTTGGAATGCCACGGATTCTCCAGAGAAACCTGACAGCTGTGTACCCGGGAATGCCAAGGATTCTCCAGAGAAACTTGACAGCCGTGTACCTGGGAATGCCACTGATCCTTCAGAGGAACTTGACAGCCGTGTACCTGGGAATGCCACAGATTTTCCAGAGAAACTTGACAGCTTTACACACCATGATTTTGTTGGTGATGATGATGAGTTTTCTTTTTCGGATTCCAATGATTCTGATTATTTACCTTCAGAAGATACTGATCAGTAAGTAGACACTTCAAAAAATGGAATTTTGCAGATTCTTTTTTTTCTACCTGATCATTATTATACAAGAATAGGTTCTGTAAAGTCTATAAAGGATTGTATAAAAATAAGAGTATAATTAATGATTTGAATTTTATACAGAATTGGGTTCATCAGTCTTAATTTGTTGTTTAGTAATCACTATAAAAATTAACATACCTATAGCAAATTCAATATTATTTATATTTATAAATTTATTGGTTAAAGTACACCAGTACTTTACTTTTTAGAAACAGAGTTTTGCTATTTGTCAGATGGAATTAATGCAATTCCTTTTTATAGGGGTTCTAGTGATACAGATGACAATGCAGTTTGTTCCTTGCTACATTTAAAAGATTCATCCCATCCTTCCGATTATGTCAGTGACAGTAATGATTCTGAGAAAAGTATTGATGTTCCAATATCTATCCCTTTTGAAACTAGGTATGTACAAAAACAAGAATATACTGTAGATTCCTTATTTTCAGCTAATACCCTGATCATCCGTCACTTCTGGTCTGCTAAAATGGCATTTTTGGAAAACTGTTTTAAAAAAAATTTCAAATTAAAAATTTGGATTTTTTTTCTTCATCAAAATATGTTTTAAACTTACCAAATTTGATTATGGGCAGGTTGTCCGTCACTTCTGAATGTCACTGGAAGTGATTCCAACACATTGCAGAGATATTGCCTCTTAAAAATGACCTTTTTTGGAAATCTTAATTCTGCAGTGTTGGGCCAAAAATTAGTCTGAGAAAATTAATATAGTAACTCGTACCAAATCTGATTTAGAAGAATTGTTAATTTGTACCTAGTAAAATGATTTGTTTTATATTAAGCCTTTTAATTTCCAGTTTTTGTTAAGTAATGCATAAAATCATTCGGGCTTTTAGTTAAGCCCTTCTTAAGATTTTTGGATTTTAATAAAATTATTGTATTTGTTATGATTTTGCCCAATTAAGGTGGATTTATTAAATTTTAGAAATGAAATAATGTCAACATATTAGTTGAACCCTGTCATTAATTCATAATCAAACAGAAAACCTATTTGTTGCTCGCAATGAGATCATGTCTAGTATTTCTTATATTTTTATGAATTTGCTAAATTTAAGTACATCAGTAGTGAACTTTATAGAAACATGAGTTTTGCTATTTGTCAGATTGAATTAATACAATTCCTTTTGATAGGGGTTCTAGTGATACAGATGACAATGCAGTTCATTCCTTGCTACATTTGAAAGATTCATCCAATCCTCCCGATTATGTCAGTGACAGTAATGATTCTGAGAGAAGTATTGTTGTGCCAATATCTATCCCTTTGGAAACTATCACTGTACAGAAAACCAACACAGAGAAAGGAAAGCAGAAATGGGACAAAAAACATGCATGCAAATTTTGTGGAAAATTGTACCCAAAACTGGCTAGACACTTGGAAACAATGCACAAAAATGAAGTTATTGTAGCTAAGGCTCTTTCCTTACCCAAAAACAGTGCAGAAAGAAAAGAAATTTGGAAAACATTAAGAAATGAAGGAGACTGGGATCACAACTTCAACGTTCTGAAAAATGGAACTGGAACATTAATACCGAAGTATAGAGAGCAGAAGACCAGAGCACATAGTGAATTTATACCATGTAGTGGTTGCAAGGGTTTGTACTCCAAAACTTCATTGAGTGATCATTTTAAGACGTGTTAGTAAGCAGACTGATAAAAAAAATCAAGGAGTGAAAGAAGGTCGTTTTTTACTACCTATTCCAGAACATATTAATGGAGGATTTTACAAAGATGTTTTATTATCCATGTCTCAAGATGACATTTATATGTATATATATCGCGATCCACTCATACTGAAATTTGGAAAGCGCCTGTATGAAAATAAGGACATCCAGGAACATACATCTAACCACATCAGCTGCAGAATGAGAGAACTAGGCAGACTAATAGGAGAAGCCAAAAAGACACCTGAATGGGGTATCCAGAAGATTGAGGATTGTTTTAGTCCTGAGAAATTTAACAATGTTGTGTCATGTGTGAAGTCCCTTGCTGGATTTAGTGAAGATACACATATGTATGCAACTCCTTCCCTTGCACTGAAAATAGGGTATAGTCTTCAACGATGTGCAAGGATTTATAGATCAGATGGAATTATTGAGTCAGATGTAACAAAACAAGAGAATGGTTCAGCTTTCATTCAGTTGTATGAGTCTGATTGGAACGATCTCATCTCTTCCCGTGCACGACAAACTTTGAGTGAGAAAAAGTATAATGCGCCAAAAATGTTACCTCTATGCGAGGATGTGTACAAGCTTAATTCCTACCTAAAAGAAAAAATCAAAGAACTTTTGATGAAATTGTCGAGTGATTCAGCTTTCTACATTGAGCTGGCAAAGATGACGCTATGTCACATAACTCTCTTTAACAGGAAGCGTGGAGGCGATGTGCAGCGTATTACTGTAGACAATTACAAGCAAGCTATTGAAGCACAAAACAGTGTTCCCTACGATGACGAACTTAAATCAAGTTTGTCAGACGTGGAAATTGAGCTTTGTCGTTCTTTGACTCGAATTGAACTCAAAGGCAAACAGGAAAGAAAAGTTGCAATATTACTTACTCCAGAGATGATTAAATGCATTGATCTCTTAATGCAGAAAAGAAGTGATGCAAATGTATGTGGAAAATATTTATTTGCTAGACCATCACCCTCCACACGAACACTAAGGGCAAGTGACGTATTGAATGAAATATGTGGGAAAATAGAATTGCGCTATGGAAACATTATAACCTATACAAACCTCAGAAAACACATTGCCACAATGGCACAAATCCATGAGCTTAGTGAAAACGGTCAGGATCAGTTAGCCAAATTCCTTGGCCATGACATAAGAGTCCACAGAGAAATTTATCGGCAACCATTGGATATCATTCAAAAAACAAAGATCTCCAAGATGTTGATGCTAATTAACGAGGGGAAAAATGTCACAGAGATGCTCTTTAATAATCAGGGTGAGTTGTTTTCTTTGAATGATCATAGGCATATAGACAGGGAAGGATTCAGTGTTGTGAATAGATTATTAAAATGAACTCATTTGTTATATTTCAATGGTGATTATTTATTCCTCTTGTGCAAGTTTGATCTATAGACTTTTGATAACATTTGATTTTAGATTTGGTTTAGTATAGTATGTTTATTGTGGACTGTTGTACTGTAAAATTGTGAAATTCACTGGGAGTGGGGCAGGGGTTGGGGCTTTTTCGTGGGGGGGGGGGATAAATTAATTTGGCCGTATAGTGAATGACTTTTTTTTAGGTCAATTAATTCACATGGGTACATGTAACATATTGCTGCCATAATTTAGGAATTAACTGCACGTGTGCATTATTAGCAAAACTGAGTGTTATAAAAGTTTACCGTTAAAGTCTGCAAGTTTCTTTTAACCAAAATTTAAATTTGGATTAGGGTTTAGACTCCAAAATGAAGCTTAAAATGCAAAAACGAGACCCTCAGCCAGGTTAATCTAAATGATATGGTACTCAGGTGACTGTCAAGGCCTGTAGGCCTCTTATTAGTTAATGAAGGTAAGAATTCTAATTTCTTGTATATATGATATAAGAATTAATGTTCATAACTTACTCTTATCGTTTTTTGATTATTTTTTCCAGAGGAGGTAAAGGAAATTGACGGGTCCTGTGCTGATGAGAGTGATGGAGAAATGGATTACCAGACTGATAAAGACAGTCTTCATAATAAAAGCGCTCAAGGTCTGTACCCTTATTTCAGTACACATTTATTTTTGGTATATTCTCCTTTTCTGGTATATTATAATTCTACTTTAAACTACCGGTAGATGCATGAAAAAAAAAGGCAGTTCTCAAGATTAAATGTTGGGTACATTAACAGTCAAGCTTCAGTCCACACAGGGTCATTGTTTTAAACTAAATGTTTATTGAACAATATGCATCTTTGAAAAACTTCTTACATCTCCCCCATCCATAACAAAACAGTTCCCAACAGATGTATTTAATTATCATACTGACATTTTTCCCAAGAATATATTTGTTAGAAAATATGTTTCTAATTGAGTGGAAAGATTTCAAATTCTGATTTACAAAAAAAAACACCAATTTTCTTAGTTAATTTGTTTTCTTAAAACAAGACAAAAACAAAGCTTAAATACGACTCATGAATAAAGTTGACACTGGCATTACCATATTTTCTGTCTGCTCATAATGTGAAGAATTTTCAGTCAAAAATCAAGTACATGTCAAGACCATGTAATTTATACGGAAAGTTTTTATATACTTAGTATCTTTCATATTACATACACATGTATGATAGATGCAGATGACAAATTCCTTTTTACTTCTCTAAAAATATTTAGCCAGAATGAGGAGATGAAATTATGGTACCTGCAAAGTTATTTATTTTAGAATCCTTTATCAATGTATGAATACTATTGTATCGCGCGTGTAAACTGTTCTATCGTACATTAGTCCTATCCTAACGTATAGTAATCTTATCAGGTTTATCGTTATATTTTATCAGTTTCTCTATTTACATGTATCCTATTGTGTTAGCTGTATCCTGCCTTTTCGTAAGCAAGCTATTTTATTTTAAAGTTATAAGTCGTTCATCGCTCCGTTAACAATAATATTGGAACAAATAATGCAAATCTTTATCAAACATTCCATCAAATTAACAATATTAAGCTATATGTATTGAAGTTCTTAAGTCGAAAGATATTTTTAAAAAGAAGACATAAGTAACATTTGGAGATGATAGGGTAATGTGTACAATCGAAAATTCTTTGGAACAAGATAACATATGTAACTGTATGTCTGACATATTAAATCGTACGCAGAGAGTGTTTTGAATTACTGTGTAAACATTAACTTGCATGTCATCTAATTTGTTTATTTAATTCAATAAAAAAAATGATAATATTTAGATAGATTATATATTATTAAAGAACACGCATTGTATTTTGATTATTGATAAAGATAATTCATACATCATTTTAGTTTATTTTTCCAATGAATTTATTCTAACGACGCAGCTCGTAATAATTTGACTTTTTTAATAAAATGAAATTCTGCATAATATTTCTTATTTCCTACATTTTCTTTATCAAATTATGCCATTTTCGGGTAAATTGTGAAGATCATATATCGTGATTATTCGTTAATTATGAACATGCATAGTATATCCTTTCCTATGGTGTATAAATCCTATTGTATCATGCATGTATCCTGTTCTATCATGCATTAAGCCTGTCCTATCATGCGTAAATTCTATCATTTATCTTGTGAAAAAAAATGTTGCGGTACTGTATGTCTTCTTAGTTATTTGCATTTTTCACATTCCAACCATATCATCAACCAATTTATATTGTAAAACTCGTAATTTTAGGGAAAAGAAAAGCACCCTCTGATGGCAGATCTACAGATGAAAATTCTGCAGGCAAACGTCACAAAACACAGAAAAAACCATGGAATCCATCTGAAATGAATTCAGTCAACAAGCATTTTTCCCATTTTATTGCAATGTCCAAAGTTCCTGGCAAGAACGATATCGAGAATGTTTTAAAAAAGGATAAAATCCTTTCCAAAAGAACTTGGAGAAATGTGAAAGATCAAGTGTACAACCTTATAAAAAAACAAAGAAAATGCTGATTTTTTGTCTTTATTTACTTTGATAATGAAGTAATTACAAGTTCATTATAGCTTGTGGACATCAATTTTCATATATTGTATAAAGCACAGAAGTGTGAGGAATAGCAAATTTGTAGAAAATACTCCATGTATAGCTTTACCAATACATACTGTTGTCATGTTTGTTGCTGTGATGAGCATTCACCTTTGTAAAATAACTAAGGAATAAGGGCCATGATAACTTTAGCTGGAATTGATTAATACAACTGTAAAACTAATATGGTTTTGTGTTTTTAATTTGACATTAACTTGAAATGACAAATTTTTTTTTTCCAGATATTTTGGGTATAGACCTTGATTAATTTTAGCATTTTCATTGAAATACAGAGGGATTGGAATAAATATTACAGTGACTGGACATGTAGTTTTAATGAGCAAATTGTGTACCGGTATATCTACCTTCATTGTTGGTTGTATGAATGACTATGGTTACAGTTAGCAATTGTATGAATTATACAATAATTGGTAATTGATTTGATTTGATGTTTGGAAATAGATTTTGACAAATATATAATGTACTAGAAATTAAGAAAATATTTAGTAACTTTGCATACTGCAAATTATATTAATGAGCTAGATTTGCTATATAAAAATTAATTGTACTGTTGATGTGCATTGATGATAGTTGTATGAACAACAGAATGTGTACTGTATTCACAAGAATTGTAGATTTGTTGAAATGTTTTAATGATAGATATAAGAATTGGTTATTTTAATCAAAATGTAGAGAATATGTTGTATGTACATGTATATATATATAGTGTTTTACAATTTTGGTTTTGGAGTGAACTGACAGCATTAGTAAACTCTGAATAATTTGAATTTGTAAATTCGCAAATTGCACTGATGAAATGTTGGAGAAGTAGATATTGACATATTTCATACTGTTGAAATGAATTACTTCATTGTGGATGTTGAGAGTTGACAATGATATGAATGATGCATCGTTTACAGCTAGTATGCACATGCACTATACATACGAGGTATTTGATTGTTTGGGATGATTTGGAGATTTGGAAATAAATAATTGGCTGATTTTAAGTATTGTAATCAATATGCAGAGAATGTTAATTAACTGTTAAGTACTACAATTTTATCAATGATTTATGTATGATCAAATAGTATATTGTTTTACATAGAATTTGTTAATTAATTTGGATGGAGATGTTTTTTTTTAAAATTTAAACTTCTTACAGCATTAAATGCTATGTTTAAGTGGAGTTTTAAACTGACATGAATGGATTGAAAGTGTATGATAAATGATAACTATAATTGCAACTTTAATTGCAATTTTATCAATTGTATGAAAATATTTGCCAATAAATTTTGATTACTTATATTAGTGTTAATTTGTTGTAGAGCAGTAAGAAATTTATTCATTACATCAAAATGTAAATATGTTAATACGAGGCTCACATGAGCTGTAATGTTCAGAAATTTATTGTGCTGCAAAAACGTGGTATTGTGATCATGCTGCGTACAATTAAAATTTTGATTTGAATGACATTAAAATACTTATTTTTGTTATAATAACTACGGAAGAAGAATAATGCAACTTTCAGCTAATACCTTGAATAGCCTTTAGCACATACTCTGAACAAAAGTTTATAAATTATAATTTTTATTGCCATTTAAGTTTCGCGCAATACTGTAGTTTCTTATCAGGCAGATTTGTAAGCATAATGAATGTGGGGATGTTGACAATCCGTGGATCCAAGTGGAAAAGAAATTACAATTGTACATGTATGATTTTTTTAAATTCAGTATTAGGACCAGAATTAGATATCTCGGAAGGTTTTGCAGCATAATTTGTCATGTTAATGTTCTCTAAATGCACACTGCTTCTAGTGGTGAATGTAGGATCGGCGAAAAAAAGGTGCAAAATTGCCCTGGAAACGTTTGAAAGTTCAGTAAATTGTGACTTTAATCGTCTATATTTCATAATTTCAATATAAAGCTTAATATTTGTTAAAGTCTGCAATGTTTACTTTGTGTATTCTATATTCATGTGTAAGTCCCCAAACGTGTACCGTGTGTATTGGGTCCTCAGTTTAGTGTTTACCATATTCATGTGCAAGTCCCCAAAGTTGTACCGTGTGTATTGGGTCCTCAATTTAGTGTATACTATATTCATGTGTAAGTCCCCAAAGTTGTACCGTTTGTATTAGGTCCTCAGTCTATGTGTATACTATATTCATGCGTAAGTCCCCAAAGTTGTACCGTGTGTATAAGGTCCTCAGTCTAGTGTGTATACTTTATTCATGTGTAAGTCCCCAGAGTTGTACCGTGTGTAATAGGTCCTCAGTTTAGTGTATACTTTATTCATGTGTAAGTCCCCAAAGTTGTACCGTGTGTTTTAGGTCCTCAGTTTAGTGTATACTTTATTCATGTGTAAGTCCCCAAAGTTGTACCGTGTGTATTAGGTCCTCAGTTTAGTTTATACCTTATTCATGTGTAAGTCCCCAAAGTTGTACCGTGTGTATTAGGTCCTCAGTTTAGTGTATTCTTTATTCATGTGTAATTCCCCAAAGTTGTACCGTGTGTGTTTTGTCCTCAGTTTAATTTAAATTGGATTCATATGTCAATATCAAAAGGTGTACTGTGTGTGTTATTGGCTCTCAGTTAAATATATTTAAAAAAATAAATAAATAGATTTATCATGCCTAAGTTCCCAAACTATACATGTAGATATGTGAGGATTAGGATTTCAGGTTTTTATGTTATCAGTACAAGTATTCCTCGCGATTTAAGATTTTAATCACATAACATTTTTCAAACGTTTTAAATCTCATTTGTTGAATGTTGAAATGATCAATTATCAATTAATCATATATCATTGTATGAATCCTCAGAAAATGGGGATCCATGTGGGATATTAAGATGGCGCCATTGCAGAAAAAATACATAAAACGCTAACGTTGGTAGTGTAAGTTTTTTCTGCAATTAACGTTTCCATTATTTTTTTAAAGAATTTAGTCTAATCTAGATAAGGTCCTCAGTTTTGTTTGATTATAAGGAGCAGGGTCCCCATACTTTACACTCAAGTCCTCAGATTGGCACTTCCGGGTCCCCGTTTTCAAAATCCATTGATATTTCGTTTAAACACAACGATTCACTTTATCTACTCAAATCAGGATACAAACAGAATAAAATGAGTTGAACAATGTCAACTATGCTGTGAAATCTCTTGGTCCCCAATTTGAGATATTTTGACAAGGTCCCCAAAAAGGGGTTGATACACGTATGTGTGTGTGTGTGTGTGTGTGTGTGTGTGTGTGTGTGTGTGTGTGTGTGTGTGTGTGTGTGTGTGTGTGTGTGTGTGTGTGTGTGTGTGTGTGTGTGTGTGTGTGTGTGTGTGTGTGTGTGTGTGTGTGTGTGTGTGTGTGTGTGTGTGTGTGTGTGTGTGTGTGTGTGTGTGTGTGTGTGTGTGTGTGTGTGTGTGTGTGTGTGTGTGTGTGTGTGTGTGTGTGTGTGTGTGTGTGTGTGTGTGTGTGTGTGTGTGTGTGTGTGTGTGTGTGTGTGTGTGTGTGTGTGTGTGTGTGTGTGTGTGTGTGTGTGTGTGTGTGTGTGTGTGTGTGTGTGTGTGTGTGTGTGTGTGTGTGTGTGTGTGTGTGTGTGTGTGTGTGTGTGTGTGTGTGTGTGTGTGTGTGTGTGTGTGTGTGTGTGTGTGTGTGTGTGTGTGTGTGTGTGTGTGTGTGTGTGTGTGTGTGTGTGTGTGTGTGTGTGTGTGTGTGTGTGTGTGTGTGTGTGTGTGTGTGTGTGTGTGTGTGTGTGTGTGTGTGTGTGTGTGTGTGTGTGTGTGTGTGTGTGTGTGTGTGTGTGTGTGTGTGTGTGTGTGTGTGTGTGTGTGTGTGTGTGTGTGTGTGTGTGTGTGTGTGTGTGTGTGTGTGTGTGTGTGTGTGTGTGTGTGTGTGTGTGTGTGTGTGTGTGTGTGTGTGTGTGTGTGTGTGTGTGTGTGTGTGTGTGTGTGTGTGTGTGTGTGTGTGTGTGTGTGTGTGTGTGTGTGTGTGTGTGTGTGTGTGTGTGTGTGTGTGTGTGTGTGTGTGTGTGTGTGTGTGTGTGTGTGTGTGTGTGTGTGTGTGTGTGTGTGTGTGTGTGTGTGTGTGTGTGTGTGTGTGTGTGTGTGTGTGTGTGTGTGTGTGTGTGTGTGTGTGTGTGTGTGTGTGTGTGTGTGTGTGTGTGTGTGTGTGTGTGTGTGTGTGTGTGTGTGTGTGTGTGTGTGTGTGTGTGTGTGTGTGTGTGTGTGTGTGTGTGTGTGTGTGTGTGTGTGTGTGTGTGTGTGTGTGTGTGTGTGTGTGTGTGTGTGTGTGTGTGTGTGTGTGTGTGTGTGTGTGTGTGTGTGTGTGTGTGTGTGTGTGTGTGTGTGTGTGTGTGTGTGTGTGTGTGTGTGTGTGTGTGTGTGTGTGTGTGTGTGTGTGTGTGTGTGTGTGTGTGTGTGTGTGTGTGTGTGTGTGTGTGTGTGTGTGTGTGTGTGTGTTACATGTATTAATCTATACCAATATAATACAAGATTGCTACTCTAGACACTATCCATTTGATAAGGACGTCAATATTTTACTCCATGGAGATACAATTTTTTTCTTAAATCAACAAGGATTTTTTAAGCAGTTTACAAAATTTATATATTTCTGCATTAAAGCGCTTTGTGATATAGAATTTAAACATTATCGATGGAAACGGATTTACTTATAATAAGACTAGTGTTTACTTGTTTTCAAATCCTTACTTAATTACATGTATGCATCATTATATACATATAAAAGTATTGTACGTTTGATTAAAGAAAGAGGGAATAAGTCTTTAAGAACAAGCATTCTGAGAGTATTGCATAAGCAATACACGTCCCCTACCGGTTTGTGGAAATTGTGAAAACAATGCACTGTTGTGTAGGATATCGAACCCGAACATTAAAAAATTGGAATATAAAAAATTAATTTTCTCGAAAATATGTTAACCACACGCTACAAAAGTGTAAACTTGATCTGTAGTTTGACATTTTGAAGCTGTTCAGCAAATTTCATATTATTCCTCAAACGCATAAAGAAAAAAAGTGTGGAAAACTGAAGTGGGACGGACGGACGGATGGACGGACGGACTGACGGACGCAGGTGAAAACCGGTAGGGGACTAATAATGAGGTGATCGAATATACTGTATCACAGTACGTACATGTATACACTATATTGTCAACGTATACCCTCTGTTACGGTAATCCACATCTGCGACCTTTTATTAATTATCTTAAAACTTGTGATAAATCTACCTAGAGACGTATAAGTTATTAGTATATTATCATAAGTTTCTGATCTACTGAAAATTAAACAAAGCAAAAGCTAAAAAGCCAATCTTAGTTGCGTAGAGCACACAGCGGAGACATTGTTTCTCTCTCAGTTAAGGGGTGTATTCTAATTAACACAGGTGTGAATGCCTGCAGGACTTAATTCTTTTACCCGTGTTTACCTGTCATGAAACCCTCTGCTTATACATATACACCGGAAGAGATTTAAAAACAAAGGGACTAAATGGTGTGTACAAATTATTGTCAAAATACTCTTGGTTTTCTTTTTTTCAGATTCTTAAACAATTGGTCAAAATCTAATCCGCTATTAATATTTGATATTCCACAAAGTAATACGCAAATGGCCGACTGGATTATGTAAACAAATACATATTTAAAATACAAGTACACGAGCAAAAAGAACAATTACTTTAAGAGAAATTTTAACAAGTGACTACGGGTAGGACCTTTTCTTATAGGGGAAAGCCGGACCTTAAATGTTAACATTAAAGGTCCGGCCGGACCATTTTACGGGGCGGACCTTAAATTATACGACACCGGGTAACACGGCGAGGCAAAATGTACGTCCACACAGGTGAGACCTCTACAGCGAAGTATTTTGAACTGTTTAGAGGTCTGCCCCTTATATAACGGTTGTAGGGACAGCAGTGATTAAAGAGAAATATGGCGGACAGTGCCTATTTACGAGCGGTGTTCAGCTTTAAAATGTTGGCCAAAAGAGGAGTCTAACAAATTAACCAGTATTTGTAAACGTTCGTCAAGTTCGTCTTGTGACGTACATGTAATACACTCAAAATTTACGGTATTGCTGATATTTTCACATGCAAAAAGTGATTCTTTACACAGTTCTAAGTAACAAGGATCCCATTTAAAAACATCACGGGATCTTAAAAAATCATTGTTTACAATATTGTATGCATCCAAAAAGCAAAAAGAGTGAAGTTCAATATGTAGTGGAGCATGATCAGAAAACATTGTAAAATTGCCTACGATATATTTACTAATGGTGTCAAACATGTCAGATGTTGTTAAGAGATAGTCAATAGTGCTTAGTCCACGCGCACCGTTAAAAGTAAAGTCATTCGAATAGCCTCCTTTGTGTCGCCCGTTCACAATGCGCACTCCTGTGGTCTTACATAGGGACAATAGCCGTGTTCCATACTCGTTGTGACTTACATCTGGGTTGATCCGCTCAGTCAGCTGATCGTCATTTGAATACGACAGCACGGAAACAGAATCATGAACAGCATCATTTTCAATGTAATCAGGCTTATTTTTTGTTCTACTGTTAAAATCCCCAAAGAGAAACACATAACCAAAATCTATATACTTACATAAATGTTTTTCTAATTCAAAAAATAAATCTATATCATTTTCTTCAAAAAACACAGAGTTACTAGGAGGTAAATATGTAAAGGCTATAAACAAATCTTTCTGAAGTTTTACACTTTTGCTTAGCTTAAGCCATATTAAGGTATCATATAAGGATTCAACAACAGATATGTACGGGGTATATTCAGTTTTAATCAAAAATAATTGAGCCTCCTCCTTGTGTTGATTTGGATTTCCTAGAAAAGATATATGCTTTATAATCTGGATTGTGAATTCCTTGTCGATCCAACACTCGGACAGACAAATTGTGTCGTACGTACACAAAAAGTTCTTTCTTTCCATTTATTTTCAAAGCCTCCGTGGATATTCCATCCTATGATTTTTAGGTCCTTTAGGTTGTTCTCCTGACCTCCTTAGCGAGTCCTGCGTCCCCTTCCGCCACCTCTCGTATCCCTTCTCTCCCAGCTTCCGCCCGGAGAGCTACGGCCCTCAGCTCCATGCACCAGTACCGGTGCGTCCAAGTGGTCGGCTTCCGTTGCTGGAGGGTAGTATGGTTTCCTCTATGAGGACCGCTTTTCGCTGCCTATCTTTTGCCTCCTTCATCGCTGGAAGCAGTTTCTTTCTTCTCACTTGGATGATTTTGGGGAATTGTTCACCAATCGAGATATTAGAACCTTTGAGCTTTAATGCCGACTTTCTGACGACCTCGCGTTGTGGAAATCTGGAGAATTTGGATACGATAGGGCGTGTTCGATTGTCATTGGGTCTGCCGATTCTGTGAGCTCTTTCATCATCTGCTATATTCAGAGAAGAACGACATATATCAAGAGCAATTTTTTCACAGTCTTCTATTTCCCCCCTTAGGGCCTCAGCCACCCCGTAGAACAACAAATTATCCCGCATAGATCGGCACTGGAGGTCAAGAATTTCCTCGCTTAACTGATTGTTGGCTCTTATTGAGTCTTCAAGTGAAGTTTAGAGATTGTCAAGCTCATTAAAGCTGAACACCGCTCGTAAATAGGCATTGTCCGCCATATTTCTTTCCAATTCGCCTTTCATTCCAGAACCCCTATATAAGCCTTTTGTTAGTTAACGGTCCAACGCATTTCGATGTTCGGGTTTCACCTGTGTAGGTGCTACCCACGCTTTGCCGTCGTAAATAAAGTCCTCGAACACGCTGACCGAGTACTCGCGTACCATTTTGCAATTATAGTGAAGAAAGACTCCAAGTAAAAAATGGCATCAATTGCACAGGTTAGTGCTATGCAACAAATACAGCAAAATGCCATAAATGCAGTAAAATATAAGCAAAGTAGCAATGCAAGATAACCGACACATGTTCACGACTTCCATTCGACTACAATGGTCAGGGTCAACAAAGTGCTACTTTCGTTTTCTATTACACATGCGCAGTTTAGTCCAATGACAAATATCGGAGGGATGGATGTCAGTGAAACGTGGTGTCTTTGAAAACGCGAGTTTGTGTACATTTTATTGGCATTGGAGAAATATTTTCTATTTAGATATTTATATACCCTAACTTCTTACCTATTGTGGAAGCTTTGCAGATATTTGTCGACAGGCAGCCGTTGTTCGAAGTAAGCACGTGGGACTTTGCCGGATGAATATTCCAACGTTCAAACGCGTACAGTACTACAGTTGAATAAAGGTTCCGCGAGAGGTCTGTAACCCTTTTAAATGCAGGAGAACATTTTATTGCTGTGCGCATTTTACGGAAGAGTGATATAAAGGGTTTCTTTTTCAGTTGTGTTTTTTATTTTTTCATTTTCATTTCATTACCCCTCTTGGTGCCCCTTGAAACACGAAGGTTTTGTCACGTCGATAGTAGTGACTTGAAAGCAATCAGGCGTAACGAAATCGGAGAGTATACCCTAGTGTGGGATATCGGAGATAGAAAACTAATATGGCGTATGCCTATTTACGAGCGGTGTTCAGCTTTAAGGGCTATAGCATTGGTTTTTGTGTTTTCATCGTAAGAGTTTGAAATAAATTGTTGACTTTTTTCTACTTCTAAGACACGAGTGCTCAGACTATTAAGTTCGCCCTGCATGCAGGAGAGAGAAGTTTCAATGAAATCAAGCTTTTCAAGTTTTTTATGTACACTCTGAATTTGTAGGGAAATATTTTGGGCCCACGGTGGGGGGATATGGGAAGTGTTCAGAGTGTTCGAATAGGTTGAGTAAGGGTGGTTTTGAAATGATGTAGAGCACTACATAGCTTGCTGCATGAGTTGTATAGGTTGCATCGGCTGCATTTGGTGGTACGTTTCGTTGCCGACTTGAATAATATGCTGCATGGGACTACATGATGGATTAGAAATGGGAGTCGTATCTTGGCACTGTGCTTGTCCTTGTCCCTGTCCCTGTCCCTGAGCGGCAGCCATCTTGACTTGTAATTTGGTTTTCTGGTTTTTTTTCTTTTTTGGTGGTTTAACGGGAGACGGGGTACCCAAATTCATTAGAATAGACAATTGACGCACACTTCCTCTAACCTCCGACTATATACCTATCATAGGAGACACCAATTGAAAACAGTCCTTAGATTCCAAAACACTGAGCAGCACTCCAGAGAAACACGTCCACCTCCATGAAGGTCGACTTGGATGTTACTGAATGGCACAGCTATGACCAATCAGTCACCTTTTCAGATCTCTGTTACCTTACAGTTGACTGAACGGCAGAGCTTCATCCTCTGTGTGTGATTTGGCCCCCATTTTTATTTTATTTTCAACATATAAAGATGAGATGGTATCCATGTCCCAAGTACCTGTGGTTTACAAAGCAAAATAAAACGAGTTTTTTATCTTGCTTATTGCTCGACAGCTGACACTTCAGGTTTTTGATACTTATGACTATATATTCATAACAACGCATGGACACAAAAAAAAATGGGGGGGGGGGGTAAAGATTTTAGTTAAATTCATTACTTTATTCCTTTAAGAAGACTGGGAGATTGTGGCAATTTTTAGAACGTTGGGATCTCCTTTTAAAGGAGAACTTTGTATAAATATTTAGAAAATATTCAATTTTTTATCTAAAATATAAAAAAATAATTTATTAAAAAATAATTTATGGCTGAAAATAACGTTTTAAACTTTTAAGGTAAATCTGATAGTTAGTTTTTTATACCATCTATATTCCTTAAAAGCTGTTTATCAAAGGTTTGATACCGCCAAAACATTCAAATTGTATTTTGTATGTTTAATACTCTGATCATTAATAAATAATGTTCTAAAGATTAATGATAAGAGTATAATGGTTTTGTCTTTAGCTGTGAATTTTAATACAAGTAAAGTTAACAACCTGTTTAGATTGTCTATGAATTCGTATTTAGTTTAACTTAATAATTGACTATCCAATCGGAATAGAAAATCTTATTTTCGTACAAACAATTAAATGAATTTAAACAAAGCTATTATGGTAAAAATATATATATTTGTTTGAGCCATCGTGTTAAAAGTACATTTTACATACGATCTTACAAATTCATTCTAAAAACAGACGTTTTAACAAAACTTAGATGTTTAAATTTTTCGGCAGGCACACATATGCATGAAAACGGTTATGGAGCCCGATATCTATAAGAAAATGTCAATTTTGTTTCGATTTTAAGAATGGAAATGTCGTTCTTCTGATCCATTTGGTAATGGGTTTTAGATATTTAATGTTGTACAGAAATAGAAAATAAAGAATTGTTGATGAACCCAGCTGCTCTAATGGAATTGGTCAGAAAGATGTGTAAAGAAGTAAACAGTTTGTGTACATATACTTGACATACAACAGATGTCGTTATTGCAAACCTTAAATATTATACAAATACATTTAACAAAAACCCAAACACCCCTTTTCAAAGCTCAGAATCGTCAGAAGTGTGTCAAATTTGAAAGTTCATCTTCTCAAGAGCAATCCTCTGTCATTTTATATGAGATACGGCGACAGTTCCAAAGTGAAATCTACTGTTCTTTCCCCCGTAATGACCACACTACACATGAAAAAGAGTAATCTAGCAAACATTTATGGAAAATTACGCTGGGGTAGGACGCATGTCGGGAGATTGCGCCGTCGATCCATGATAGGTGTATCGCCTGGCAAATAAAGCGGAGGGGAAATCGATCCCCTCGTATTTTTAATGGCGTAAATATGGCTCAGTTTAGATTCATAATTACATCAAATACGCGTTTTCTCACAGCAATTTTTCATGGTTGATCTTTTTTACGAGCGCTTTGCATCAGCTTTCAAGTTCCGGATGTGAAGAATTGCGCGAGGATAATCCGGAAGTAAAGCTTGCCTGATTTTATTAGAAAACAATTGTACATAATAAGCAAGTTTCCGGAATGATCGCTGTATGTTTTTAAGAAAGCAAGTTATTTTTATCTTTAAATTGTTTGATAAATTTTTACACAATTTTGCGACAGTTTGAGAGGTATTTTTCTGTCCATCAAATTTCAAAGCTAGGGAATCACGGAAGAATAGTAAACATTTGAATAAAGAAAGGAGAGTTTCCTCATTTTCAAGCCAAAGTGAGAATCATCACGCAGTCTTTCGTTTGTTGCGACCATTCATTGTGCAATTGGAGTTTGGGAAAAAATTCAAAATATCGAAAAAAAATCACACAAGTGATATAACGCTAGTCTTCTATACAGAGGGAAATAGAACTCTTGTAATATTTTTCTTAACACAAGACTTCGTATGAGATGAAACTTAAAAAGTAAAAGTTGAATCTTTAAAAATAACAATGAAAAATAATATATTTTGAAAAGAAAAATAAGAATTATGCAATCTTATGATTCAATAGAATATATTTTTTGTTAAAAGAAAAATACTAAGTATACTTTTATCCTTTTTCTGCAGGGAAGGAAATATGGGTCAGAAAGTGGATTGAGCGATTTTTTTCTTGGCTTCTACTTTATAAGAAATACCTTGACTTCTTGATTTATATCGTAGCATACTGACGTATATCATATTGAAATCATTTAAAGTTTTACAAACAGATAAGCATTGTTGTCAAAACCATTTCAATGTTTTATTGCCCCTGCAGACACTATAATCGAATAATTGCCATCATCGCATTAGAAAACGTCCGATTTACAAAATATTTTGACATCTGTGGCTTGCTATCATTTGATTTAATGCTGTTATTAATTTCTTGCATATCAATTTTATGTTTCGCCTGCAAAGCGCTTGGAGAACTATATATGTACCAGTATAAATATGTCTGTCTCTAAACTAGCTCTGTTTTGGACGGGGAAAAGTATATCTTTTCTGCATTAAGCAGGTCGCTTGTGTCTCTTAAACGACCAATGTTTTCATCGTCACACTGACTATGTTGGAATAAAAAAAATGGGTACCAGTTGAAGCCGTATTTCTTCAACAGAGTAGATTTAGTGGTTTCTATTGCATGTATAATATGATCTTATATTGAACGTACATCGGATATTTTTTTTTTAAAAATCTTCTCCACTCCCATACGCTCCCATACACATTTGAGAAAATCGAAATTTATAGTTATGATATCCATGAAGCCCTCTACCTAAATTAAGAAATCCATGGTCCTTGGGTCAGGGGTTAAGGTCCTAAGGCAGCTTGGTCATATAGTGAAAATGTATCAAATATTAAAAATTATCTTCTCTACAACCACAGCAGAAGGAGATAAACTGAAGGCATACTTATGAAATTCTTCAAGCAGTTCTACCTAATTTATAATACTACAATGTAATGGTAGGACCAATATGGCAACATGGTAAAAATGCATTGAATTTTATATTTTATTCTGTACTTTTATTGTCGTGGGAGATAAACTAGTAAATGCATTGTTACATGAATTATGTACAAAATCTTCTATTGTGAAATTCACTGCCCATGGGGCAAGAGTTGAGTTTTTATTTGGGTGGATGGATGACAAATATTCCTGGAGTTTCGGATAAGTATTTTGACTCAAAAAAGGAAGATTAGTGCAAAAATGATACCTTCTAAAAGCTCAATCTATGGGCTATGGTACTCAGGTGACCGTCAAGGCCTGTAGACCTCATGTTTTTTTATGTTTATAATATGTGTAAAATTTTGTTACATTGTTTTTCATTTTTTTTTTTATTTTATGAACAAAAACGATTACGTTTATACAGCCATTGACATATAACCAGATATACATGTATTTAATTGGTCCAGTCATGATTATAGGCATTCAACACTGATCAAATTAACCTTTCGAAACTGACTTCTTACACTTTTTAACTTTTTCAGAAACAACATTTAATCAAATATTTTTACCAGTGTAAAGCAGTGTCCAATTTATATACTTCTGAGGTTGTTAATAAATGCGTTGAAATTTCAAAAAGTAGCTACATCGAAAACATGGACTGACGTATTGTGCGAGAGAGAATTTGTTGTCTTTCAGTAAAACGAAATGATCGATACATTACGTACTTTCATTCTTTTATATGCATATGGTTGGTTTAAGAAAAATTCTGAGAGATTTGTTTACATGAACAGTAGAATGCTGTCTTTAATGCTTCACACGGCTATAAAGGTAACGATAATTGCAGGAATAATACATGTTAGTATGATTACTGCAATGTTTGTCACCTTCATAACCATCAAATAAAGTATATATTGTCAAGGTAATGATTGGATTGACATTGATTTATTAATAACATGTAATATATGTTACTATTTTTTCTAGGAACAGACGGTCCTGATAAATGTGTTCATGATTTTGTCATCTGCCATAGATCCTTTTCACGAGTTTACTATGCAAAATGACAGATCCATAATTTAAATATATTTAAGGGAGCGAAAAGTTGGCATCAATAAAATATAATAATTTCTGCCCAACATATTTCAAAAATGTAAAGAAATCTCGACGTTTACAATCGATAACGGATTATATAAGCTCTGACCATTTCTTTGACCTTGTTAGGGTTTTTCAAGGACACAAAATTGTTCGAGATAGATTAATATTATGACAGGTTGATTTATTTCAAAGCAGAAATTGGTTAATTAAGAATCTGTAGTACAAATTTTGGAAACTAGCACGTGCTGGACCGCGTCATTACACCTGGCTTCTAATCAACGTCTAATCGACGTCTGTAAATACAGCCCGCGCTATAAATCATTTCCGGTGTTTGGAATAATCAATGGTTCGAGTTTTATTTTTATCTCTCTGGTAAGACTAGCGAAAGTGGGTCTGAAGTTTTTTTTAAGGTCTGTGATATCAAATAGAGATAGTCCAGATTCCCTCCTATAGCGATGTAGCATTGGAGCATGGCCACACCTCTTTCCTTTTCTCTGACTCTCGGTTTTTACTAACACTTCTTTTTTCTGAATCATTAGTTCTCCGCGAATAGAGAGAGGACCTAACGTGGGTGCACTAATTATGAAGACAATATGATACGGAGATTTAATGATAGTAATTTATATTTAACCATTGAACATTAAGATTACAGGTAGTTGTTGGTTGTATTCAGATCAAAAGTCGCAGTAACTAAGGACGTTTTTTAAACTGCCGACGAGATTTGGGCTTGCGTCATTATTCCATCCGAAATGTTTTCCTGGCATGTTTTTGCCTGGCATTATAATCCTGCGCTTTAGTAACCGGGTTTAAACATTGTTGTCGATTTTTTTGTTTTGTTTGTTTGGTTGTGTGATGAAACTCATTATGTCTGGAACAAAATTAATTCTACGCATAGAACTTAATAGTGCAGAAAGACTTTGTCCTTCATTTCTCTAAATTCAGTCTGTAGCTTGAGGCATTTCACAGACATACTGGGTTTTATTAAAAGTACTTTTATCAAATTATTTTTTTAATACAATATTTTTTTTATTCGACTGTAGTTTTTTTTTAAGTAATAGTTTTTTGTGCAACTGAAAAAAGTAAGCAGTACATAATTTGTTGTTTGATAATTGTTGGTTTTAATTTATCAGTTTGTATTCATTGATGCAATAACATTCAGATTTTATTATTGGACATATAATTAGTTTTAATATATATTATTGGTGTTTATTAAAGAATATTTTGAATTCTATAGCGTCGCTTTTTTTTCATGCTATCATTTACCATCGAATTCATGGTCTCAAAATTAAAAGCATATGGTCATTTGGGAAAATGAAACTCTACCTTATATATTCATAAATAAGACACGAAATAAAACGTTGTTGGTCACGCAGATGCAAGTCGCTATATTAATAAACCATATTGCAAAGATGCATGACTTACTCTAATTTAACTTGAGTACTCAGTTACTTGCCCCATTGCAATTTCAATGAAGATTGAGGTTGTAATGCTTTTAACCTTTTCTTATGTATCTGTCCTTATAATCTATATGTCTGAGGACATTCGTATAGTTCAAAAATGTATCATGTATTTATTTATCAACATTCAATATCGATCCTTCGAATGTTCTTAGGTCATATACCCTTCTATCGGGGTTTTTTCTTTAATATTATTGATCATATTTAAATGCGACCCCGGCAAATTTGAATATTTGGAAATGCTGAGCAGAGAAGCCAGGGAGAGAGAGAGAGAGAGAGAGAGAGAGAGAGAGAGAGAGAGAGAGAGAGAGAGAGAGAGAGAGAGAGAGAGAGAGAGAGAGAGAGAGAAGCAAAAACTAATCAAAGTACTGAAGAACTGACGGGAGTTGATTTTATTGATTACTAGTATTATTTATTTTAGAATCAACGATATATTATCTTGCATGGCAAGTAGTTTCCTGTATGTATTTGAATTATGCACATTTAAAAAAAATGAATTATTCTCCGACAAGAATGTCGCGAAAAACCCCGTATGAATCATGTTCTGTAATATTTAAAGAATTAATTCCAACAAACTACGTATCAGTAATCGATATTTCAAAGAAATAGTATAGATCCAAGCAATATTGGACTCTAGTCTCGTTCAACAAGACGCTCGGCTGTTTCCGTTTATCTACGATATGCAAGAGAAACTCTCTGCTTGTCGGAGATTTACAAAAATGTTGAACTCTGGCGTAGGAATACATACAATGTACGACTACAACAAATATCTAAATTGTTCGTACCATTTAAAAATTTGACTATTTACAAAGCATCTATAAATAAGTTTTCCTTGAAAAAAAATGTTTTAGAATGCATTACATCGAATTTATCGATTATTTTCAAGGACCAAATGTTATCAGCGTTGTTAGTTTGTGCTTAGGTCCAAACACTGTTTCACTTTCGGTTTGCCTGAGTAACTGCATAGGAGAGTTGATTTAAAATCAACTCCCAAAAATCATTTAGAAATACTAGTAGACCAAAAGTAGCAGTAAACGTGGACAGGTGAAAACTTTGAAACTCTGCTTCGTTTGTATCAAGTTGGTTCAACTAAGCAGAAGGGCAGCAACGTGATTAACACGGCTTGAATCTATTTTAGTGAATTCTTAAAATATATTCACAAAAACTGCATTTTTGAAGAATAGCAATATGACACAGATGCTCTTTTTAAATGAGGACATCAAGTTCATATTCCCTTTTTGCATATAACAGTTACTGCTCATAGTCGTTAAATAATATGATGATTTTATGTATTAATAATTTGCCATAAAATAGCTTCTTTTATCAGATCATGGAAAATTAACATGAACATAATTTTTTTTATAATTAAGTATGAAAAATACATGATTTAGATCAGGACTGCGGTTTTACAAATGAACTTAGTACGACTAACGACTAAATGAATGATTGCTAACAAATCAATCGGTGTTTTTATCAAATGACTGCAAGATATGACAAATACTTTTACATACATTTTATTCGTTTAAGGTATCCGATCAATAATAATCAATGTTCTTGAAGAGTTACCCCCTTTGTTTTTTTTTATTATCTATTAAAATCAATTCTAAAAAATATATCCGGTATAAAATCTGTTTTCTGCAGTAATCTATTCCTAACGATTAAATACATCTTTCCACCAAAGCATTTATTGATATCCTTTGTATTTACTTTTTTCATTTTCAAAAATTTGCTTGTCCCCATAGACCTTAATGCAATCTTCATTAAGTAATTACTGTTTAGGTAATTACATTTTGAAAATTTCTTTTGTTAAAACCTTTTCTACTCTAAATGTTTCGAATAAACGTCAGCGTATTTAATTCAACACAGATATTCAAGGTTAGAAAATTTGGTCCTAATATGGATTGTGGATACATGTACCTTAAGATCTTTCCAATAGACAAAAAAATATTTTACGACTTTCCCGTAAGTTATTTTATTAAACACATTCCATGAGATTATTGGAGATAACACTTTTAAAAAGGATTTCTTTTCTTTTTAATCGGATTGCCTCAAACATCTAGTACGGATACCACCCTTACAACACCTGTCCAATAATTCACATGAAATGTATATACTAGACCCTAAAAGATTTTTTAAAGCAATCAGTGCTAGAATTACCACTTGAACATGTTATTTTGGGGTCTAGTTTCCCCTTCTCCTCTGTTTCTGTATAAGGGATGTATCACTGTGGGATGCCATGTCGTAGTTTTCCCCCTTGGCGCCATGTGGTGGTTTCTTGTTCTAACTGTGAAGGATAAATTGAGTCAGGTGTTGATTATATAAATTAAAAGGATGCAATAAAAGTTTGGTGAATTTTGTTATATATTTTTATTACATCCAAATTCATTTTCATTCTTTCCTAATTAACCCTTCCTCCATTAAATGTTTCAACTCTTTATCGTGGGACACTTTGTCAAGTAAGCCCATTGGTTCTGTAGAAGTTTATAAGAGCTTAGCAACTAGAGCTATGAATTCCGTCTAATGTGATCGTTTGGGGTTATCTGTGAAAACGAAAGAAGTAAGAAACGCCAAAATTGGGGGGGAGAGGGGGTGCGTTTTAGTTACGTAACTTGTTTGTAGAAATGGTGAAGATAGATCGGGATTCGAATTTTCTGATTAAATCCGAATAGGTGTAAAAAAAAAATCTTTTTAAAGTTGAAAACAAAGTGCAGTTAAAAATTCGAGTTTGGAAACTAGAAAATATATAATTTAGAATTCACGGTGGCCCTTCATGAGTATTTACCAATTCATCTCTTTTCCTTCCACACAGTATCATTTCAACAGACCATAAAAATGATATATTTCTTATTTGTTGCAGTTATCGTCAAATTTTATTTGATTTACAGAAAGCATTGACGTGATTTGAAGGATTAAGATTACAAGTCAGCGATAAGGGGTATGCTAACAAAGTTAGTAGGCAGGGGGAGCCGAGGATATCCGTCTGCAGCAAAGACATACCAGTTTGATAGAATCACATTCTACAAGCACTAGTTGTCCTAGGAAAAAAAATGCTCTCCAATATAAACATGCACGTTAATACCGCATGTTTAACTTAGATTTTTAGTTTTATTTTTGACCATGTTTTGCACTGCATGCAAATTAGATTAAAAAATATATTCGTCATGTTATATCTTGCAGACAGCTATCGTTAAAAAACTCACATGCGTGCAAAAAAACACTTTTTTTTTTTATTTTTTATTCCGCGATCTCTTTTACAGATCTATTACAGTTTTGTTTACCCAAACTCTTCTTTTTTTTCTTTTTTGGTGATATGAAGTTTATTTGACGGTGAAATCCATATGACGTACTTTAAAAGCTGCACTATATAGTTATGATTATCAGAGATTAAATGATTAAATCTGACATAGCTGGTGACGTGGGAGGGAAAATAGGATATGTGTTAAATATATTTATTGACACAGCGATGCGGAACATTTATCCAAGATCACCCTTATCTGCAGAACTCTACCAAAGAAGCTACACCGCAAACGCGAAATTCCTTGTCTCGTTTTCGTCCAATTGATATAAAGAAAAAATTAAGCAATGGTGTCATTATAAAAGCTATTTCGGGTACTAAAAATAGGTCAGTTGAAAAGAGTTTTTAAAACAAACCCGTTGTACAATGTACATGTAGAATTAGATTACTGATCCTCATTTATTGGGCCGATAATTCAAACTTTGAAAACGTTTAATTTCATAGAATTTGCATGTAGTTATAAGGTTTTACAATTGGTTTAGTGGATAGTGATTGTTAATGCATTTAATGTAACTCGTTATTGGTTCGAACCACGGTATAAATAGAAGGGTTTTTCTCTAATTCCTAGTTAACCGTTACAGTATAATCTATGAGGTTTTTATGACATTTCTACCCCGTGTGTCCTTTACACTGCCAATTCTTTTAAGATGGGATATGATGCGGCTTTAGGTTAAAACGAACATAAAATGTAAATTTTATGACTCTTGGTTTAAAGTCAATTGTTTAAAAAAAAATCTTCTCTACTTCGGCAAATCTTACAGAAAAAATGAATTCGTACCTATTTATACCAACCCTCTACAAAATTTTTTAAATTTTATGCCCCCAGGAATAGGGGTTTGGGCTACAGGGCGGGGTCAAATAGTACAATTGTTTATATAAAATCTTATTTACTTTTGCGGACACTAAATGAAAACTGGCTGCATATTTCGCAAGACTTAAAAGCTTAGTTATTCTATCAAAATTTCAAATATCATGAATCCCGTGCTAGGAGTTCTGATTCCAGGTCAGGCCCAAAACGGTCCTACAACTTGTATAGTGTAAATAAAACTTCTTTACTTCTAGAAATGAGTAGAAACTGATTGCATATTTGAACGATCATTTGGCCCTCTTCCAAACCTCTTAATTTCATAAGGGGGCTCTGACTTTAGGGCGGTGCTTAAATTGTCATATAGAATAATATATGACGGGGAAGGGGTCGTAATTCCAGGGAGAGGCCAAAATGGTCATGTTTATTAAGAGGAACATTTACATCTCAGATGTAGACAATGCTGAATCTTGTCAAATTGAAAGTCTAAACGCTCTGATACATGATATTAACAAATAATAACAACGATTTTCTTAACCCTCTAAGTGAACTAGATTAACGGTAATTTTGTAACGATATTTCTTATTGCTCTTGTTTATATGCTGTCAGAAAGAGATCTAACGTTACGTGACGCGGTTGATCTCTTACAGCAACAGTTAGAGAGTAAAATAGAACGATTCTGATAAGGAAATTATTTTTAAAAGATATCTTCAAAGTACCGCTTTCCCCGTAAGATATGAAATAATATTGATAAAGAGCAAGGACAATATGACGATGAGGTTTACGTAGATAGAGAACACAATGACATATACTTTTAAGCGACAAAAATATCATTGAAGTGATTGTTTTATCACGTACTTTACTCAAAAAAAAAATAGCATTGATATAGCACAAAATATATCCTCTTGCCGGAAACAACATTGGAAACATTGGACTATTATTAGGGCAAATAGGTTACATTATTAGGAAACAACATAGTGCATTAATGAATTTAATGTAGTTTTAATCCAAGATCAAATCATTACATTAGGTCATCATCGGCTCTCCAGGGCATTGGCAAAATGCACCGTGGCTGCTGAACTTAGTATCACATATATTTTAAAAAGAAAAGAACATGTATTTTGTTTTCAACTCCCTTCACTCAAACATTGTACAGAACACAAGGAATGTTGTTTGCGCAAAGTTCAATCCTCGCAATATAAAATCCGGCCTTTTAAGTTTTTCTTTAGCTTTTTATCATACCAATAGAATTGACTTGATGTGTATCTTTGTTAAGTAGAAAATTTCTCTCTCTCTCACTCGAATGTAAAAAAAAAACAAATTTTCCTTATCCATTACATTTGATTTCTTAGAACCATGCACATGAATACATGATATCACACCTGGCGGTCAAAGTGTATATGTGTCTCTCTGACATTCCGTCCCTAACTATAGGTCCAATCGATCTCACTCCTTTCCTTTAAACAGTAATTCCAAAGCTTACAAAGATGAGCCTTTATTTGCTATGAAACAATTGCAATTTTGGGCGATTAGCAATGTTTAATTTGATAGGGGGCTGAATACAAGAGGGTTCGATTAAACAGAGGATCATCGCAAGATCACGGCTTTGAACGCGTGTGTCGAGCCGATGACGCTCTAACGTCAGTATAAATTTCGATCATTTCCAGAACTAATCAAATATCATTGTTGTCTTACTGAGGGAAAACTGCGAGGGGACAAGCAACTGTCACAAGGGAGGTAAGTGCCAAACTGATAATATCAAAACTAAATAACTGAATTATTTAGAAGAAGACTTTTTAGTAACCGGATGTACTTTTCAATACAAAATACGGTTGATTGGTCGTAGATCATTGGCGATAAATGTTATGATCGAGTTTCAGCCGAAATATACATTTTTCATTCATTGTTTGTTTGATTTAGAAATTGGACCGTAATTTTGTGTTGGTTTTGAAAGATGTTTTTCTCGATTTTAAGGAAGACTGCCTAGCAATGCTCCTCCCTAAAAACTTTTGTCGTTAAGAATTATAACAAATTACAGTTAAAGAAGACTGTGTGGTCAACAAATTACCCGTCTGATCTGTCTGGAACTTTTGAATATGATATTTTCTGACATTATTTTGTGAATGCTGTCAAAATTATTTTAACATCGAATTTTGAACATTTTCTTACTTTTCTCGTATCCGGACTGAACCATCTAACCCTCCAGTTCAATCTTCAATTGTTCTCCTATCGAATTCTTTTCAATTACAGAGTTCAATGAATAAATTATTGTATCTTCACAAATGAACTGTATCCTTTCCTTTTGTCGTGATTCAAACAAAGAATTGATAGAGACAAAGTTTTGGTAACTAAGTCATCTAGAACTCTGGTTTTAATTTCACCTCAAATCGGCCTTTGATGACAATGTTTTGGTGTATTCATTAGCGCTTGCCTAATCCAAGGATTGGATTTCTTTCGGTTAATGTTATCTTGTCGTATATCGGTTTGTAACTGTCTGCTCCAAATGGAGGAAAAAAAATCCTGAATAAATCTATACTTTAGTAAAAGCATTGTTCATCTGGATGTTTGAAGGAGTTTCTTTTCATTTTTTTAATCAATCTTTCGACAAAATAGAACTTAGTATCTCTTCATATGTGAGCAGTTTAGTGAAAATAAAAAGTAAAAAATTTTACTGGTATCGGCAATATAAAACGATCTAAAGAATTCGATTCAGAATTTTGTCACTGTGCACCAAGATTTTTATTTTGTATTGCCTAAATAACTCAAAAGATGAAGATATGATTAACCAATGCATGTTTCACGTACCCATACATTATATATATCAGGAGAGAGAAAGAGACCCAATGGAGTACATTCCTAGATGTGTAATATATTGAAATCGTTTTTGCACATTGTAAAGGTCGGCAAAGTTGCATTCAATAAGTCAACCAACCAATTGGTTCAATTGTGCATTAGATTAGTTTACCTCTAACAAACAAATAACTTTAATTTTTTAGGTAGATTGCTTCTGAAACTGTTTTTGGTTAAATATCATCCCGTTGTTTTGATGACCATTGTCAGTTTGACAAAGTGACTCCTACAATCTCCATTTTTCGTAATAGGGACTATGCCTGAATTTTCATTTGTATAGATATTTGGCAATTTTTAATAACATAATGATATATGTTCTTGCCATTTCTCTCTGTAAAGGTCCTTACAAATGCAGGCATTTTCTCTACATAAACTAAAATGCGTTAATTTAATTGCTTAGAATTTTCTTTGTGACGTCAAATTTTCAAATTAGTTATGCCGAGCAGTTATCTTGTGTACTTAGTAAGATCGTATTTTGTCAAAATTACACGGTAAGGAGACTCAGTCGATTAGGTCCCTCTGTACCCTCTCAATAACTGTATTTATATAACTTACTTAATTTAATTAGAATAGTTGTAGTCAACTCCTTCTGATATAGTGATATGCACAACGGGTGCTATTAATTTTCAGTTTTATATATGCAATTAGTTTATTTGCTATAAGTATAGGTTTCAACCAGAATAAATTCCCATTTATTCAGTGGTTCTTCACTGGTTGGGGGAGGCTCCCTTCCGACGTTTTTATTAGTTGTGGTTGAAAGAGATAACCCTTTAGCTGCATGGATTACGTTTGTCAAGATTAATCATAATTGATAATCAAATATCCGGAAATGTAGGGATATCCTATTTAGACCTACGCCCACTGGTCAGAGATAAGCAGTGATTTTAATTCACCAGTGACCCAAAGGTCTTATAGTCGAGATGTTTTTAGAATTGGATCGGTCAGCAAAATTGTCCTTTGCTATTTTTTACCATTATAATTTGCCCGGCATGGAATGGTTAAACATGGTCGAAAAATATACTTACAATGAATATCTCACTATCTAATGATCGCGTTTATATTATATTAAGACATTATATATAAATTTTGTCAATCTACGGATGCTGCTGCTTATTTTGGAATAACATCTACCCACAGTACAACACTTAATACATTCGGAATTTCTATTTCAAACATTGATTTCAAGAATAAACCAAATAGTATCTCACGACTTTTATTTCATGTAAAATATTTCTTCTTATATAATATTAATTGTGTAAAAAAAAATAAATAAAAGCGCCAATTTACACTTATAATACGTTCTTAATACTCTTATAATATCTTTTTTATAGATATCCCAGTCTTGAAATAAACACGATACTTAAGTAAAGTGTTTTACAAAGTTTCAAATTCATTAAGATTTTGCTGTCTTTTTTTTTTGGCTTTCTTGCTTTTCTTAATATTAAGTGGGTTTTTTTTAGGTCTATGTTTTATCATTTTTTTATTGTTTAAAGATAAGAAAAGTTTATGAAATGATTTTTAAATTCAAATCTTCGTAACATGTATCTACTTTGTCTTAATTAAGTAATCTCAGCAAAAAAAATATATATTTATCCCATTGCCGTTGCTTTGGCAGTGTTTATTTGGTTGGGTTTTTTTTCGTGTTTGTTTTACTACACATGACTGTTGTCCATAATATCAAAGATATAGTGCTTTTATAATTTAAAAGTTAATCGCCAATATTTAGCATAATCTATTAAGCTGGCATCATATTACTTTTATCTTAAGGTAATCCTTATAGTTAAGGTTCTCATCCAAAATTGCAATGATAGTTAAAGCGATCATCCAGCAAAATAGTAAATTGCAAACATGTAGTAATAATGCCGGTTAGTCATTTTATGCATTTGTTATTATTTAGAGTATTTTTCAACACTAACGCCATGATATTGGCACACGATATACTTCTTCATGGAAACTTTATGCTACAAAGCAATAATTATTGTAGAATAGGAACAAATTACTTTTTTCTAATGTTTCGGGGTTTATAAAACATCTACTTATATATTAATATACGACTTTTATTAATCAGTATACTAGATGAACGTCGAAGGAGAAACATCAGATTTATCAGAATAATGTAAATGTCGCTGACAGAAACATTAGCATTTTGTTCCAATTATTCAAAAACCTAAGTGCTTGTCAATGCCCACAACGACAGTGTTTATGGCAAATATATTAAATATCAAATGGTGGGTTACGTAATATGTGGTGTTAATCTTCTAGCGTTTAACTTTCATCTGTGCTGACTGATCAAAAGTAGTCGTCGATTTTGCGTGATCAAGTATGATCGAACTTGAACTGCAATATCATATTTATGACTTTCTAGCAAAGGGAAAACAAATTAAAACAGAATGCCAAACTGTCCGTGAATCGAATAATAACTATCTCAGGAAACTGTTTTCCTCCGAAAACGATCACCTCTCAATAACACTTAATAAAACGAAATACAGGCTTGATTGTTTGTATTGAGTAAATTTTCAATGTGTACATGTACTAGTAATAAACTGTCATTGTACATTATAAAACATACAAGTAAGAACATAAATTTTGTTTCGTTATGATAAGAACTCGGGAACCATGGACGCAATTTCATATATGCTGATTATCTCGATGCATATAATAGGCCCCTAGCTTAAAATTGCCACAAAACACTGAAATGAATAAAATCGTTAGGGAAAAATTACATATTCACAGAGTTTAGAAAGGGACTATTTTGTGGTGGACGGTTTTTATTTTAAGAAAATGAACTTTTTGCTTGTTGAATCGTTAAATGGATAAAAATAGCGTTTTATCAGTGCAAAAAGGTAAAAAAAAAATCAATTAGGTGAAGAAATTGCAAACTTTCTCTTTATGATTATTTTAATTTTATTAATTTTAAATGATATAAATTTGTATTTGATTTCATGGTTCACTCCGATGAAAAATTAATTATTGATGGAAAAGCGATTTATATGCAATTTGCACTTTCAGTGCAGAGAAGTCATATTAAATACACTGTAGCGCCGAAAGGAGCATAAAGACACCAAAATTTTGCTTTGAATTTTGGTTTAGCTATGATTGTAGATTTTTAAAACATACTTTTAAAAAAAAATTAAAAGACTTATGATAGCAGGATCCAACTTCCTTTATAATAATATATTCTGCATAGTACATATGTAGCTGAGTCAAAATTGGTCAGTTCAAAGATAAAAATGAAATAGACTATTATAGTTTCTGTTTTTCTGCTCTGTTGACTATGATGGAGTCTGGAATACATAACTACTTTACTCCTTCGCCTATTCAAGATTGTTGAAGGTTCTGTAATCAGCCTCATATATAGTTCACTGTGACAAAATATAGAGATGTACATGTATGTTTGAGAAGTCCACTCAAAGTATGGGCAAATTGGTGATTTTAGTTCAAGTAAATTAGGTTTATTAACTCAAAACTACTTGAATTCGTTAACCTTTACATCATTAAATCGAAAATACCATTTCTGCTTATATTCTCCTACGTAACCATTCGGTGCAACATTTGTGACAATAGACGAACACGGCAGACACCATAACGTTGATGAATGTCTCTGGTTTTAGTCCTTAAACTGAATTTATCGGAAAGAAATGCCGATAATATGATTAATTGAAACGTGGGAAATGAAAGGAACGGTGTATTTCATGGTTGTAAAACTTATGAGCGGCAATGATTGAGCAATTCAAATTAGATCTGAATGAAAGGGTCACGTGGACTTACCGGAACAGGAAGCCACATTTTGTGCATGCTCAATTTGGTCCAATTTTGTCACATTTAAACCGTTCGTCAACACGCGCTACTGCATATTTTCAATTATCTATTGACCAATTTCCGAAAAGGGATTAGTATTGATTGATAAGATATTTAATAAGTTCAAATTTTATCGTTCACTAATACTAAATAAACGTTGCAGATCCTAGATTTTCTAAACCTTGATGGACAGGTTCAACTAGTGTAATATGAAAGTAATCCTGGTATAAGAGGTCTGTCAATTTTATTACTGTGATGCTCGGTCTCCGATCTGTTGTCAAGAAACGTTAGTATTTTAACAGAATATATAAATAATAAAAAAAATTCTATATATTGCCAGTTTCCTAGGTTTATTTTTCAAATTGAATAATGCACCCTCTAAGCACAACATATTATATGATAAAGACATATTCATTAAATTGAAATGTTTAAGAAGACGTAAAGATAGATCACCAAAATCATCTGGGTTTTGGGGGTAAAAAACTTAGTAAGAAGAAATGATCGCTTTTAAGAAAAGTGGTGAATTCGCAAGATACACAAGTAGATTGCAAACAGAGCTTTTCTCTTTGACGCAATATAAATCAAAATGAAGCTGTTAAATTAAAAAAAAAAGTAAGTACAAGGAGTAGAGGTCTACTGGGATTTCTCCCTACACTGTATTTAGATTTTTTTTTGTATGGCAAGTTGCAATCCGTCTGTTTGATTTTAAAAGGTTGATGAGAGAAAACGATCATGTATTTCTCGTCGAAAGGGATGGCGTTAACAATTCTCCTCGCAATTTAAGGCGGCTGAATGGTCGTGACCATTTTATAGACTATACTGATCTCCTTTAAAGAAGAGCTATGTGTAAAAACATATAGTGAAATATTGCTTTTCAGTTTAAGAATAATTTCTGAAAATCTAAGGTTAATCTGATGGCTAGACTAAATTGTGATGACCACCGAACCCCCTTAAACTCCCCAAGGAAAGAATACTTAAAGGTACTTATATGACGTTTATTGAGTACAACAGTATAGTCCATCGCTTTTTTTTCGTTTATCATCATTAATAAAAGAGAAATCAGTAACCAATCATTATCTTTGTTTAAGAATAAAAATAAGAAAAGAACAAACTCAACGGAATGCCAATAGTTTGTGATAATCTTACAGTATGTATTTGATTAGGCTATTTTGTTATAAAAAGTTACAACAAATAACGTCAAATAAAAATGCAATAAATGACATCGCAAGCCAATATTTGTGCAAAAAAAATCGAATGAAGGTTACAATATCATGCACATTTTTTATATTTTCCCAGTTTGTTAGAGAATAAAATGACTAGCAATTGAGTAGAATAAAACAACTTGTAATGCTTTTGTGTCGATAGGCAACTGTATATGGTAATGGGCTGGATGGCTATACTGTTGGGCGAAGTGTGAATTGAAATAACAAAAGCAAGTCTCGTATGGTGTTATATACCTTATGCAAGCACTGTGCATTCGTTTTTTATCAAATCATTATTGATATACATGAACTTATATCCGGTCACTCAACGTCGGTAACTGTTATTAGTAGAAAGCGCTTTGTTTGAGTGTGTTTTGTATCGTACATATATGCCTGCTTTGTTTACGTGTGATCTAATATATAAAATGGCAAAAACGCGAATAAAAGAAATATTTGCAGGAAGTATATATACAATCGTAATTCGGTTTTTCGCTCGAAATTGAAATAGCAGACATTGACACTGCTGACGTCATCACTAAAATAAAAAAATTATAAAGTGTACTATGGAAAACACTTCTTAATCCATCGTAGAATGTAAAAATGTAAGAGCTATCTGGTTTTAGTCAGAGATATTTTTAACTTTTTCTCTAGAAAATGGCAGAAAATATACAATTGCACTCCAAAATGTGAAGTGCATTTGGCATTAACACTTTCTCTGATAGCCCTGTTTTGAACTAATATAAAACATTTTTTAAATAACATACGTTCAAGAAACCGATAGGTTAATTTAGGGTGTTAGGGTGTTTGAGATAATTAGTTAATATACGCATAACCAGCCATAGTTTCTGGAATTAAAACTACTTATGTCCAAAGGATTGGATAGATTTTCCATATGGATGGACGGCTGTAATTCAAAAAAAAGTTGTTCGATTAATGAGCTGTTCTATTTAACTACAAAGATAACGACTAAAAGAGGGTTTTTTTGTTCTCAGTTAAATGACATGTGTATGAGAATTAAACAACTTCAGAAAAAAGGATGAAGAGCTTATTTTTAATCATCAGTTTCCTTAAACTAAGTAGACTTACTAACGTTTTGGTGAAATGGCAATATAATTGTGAATGATATCATTGCTTTTATTTTTAATCAGTTTTAAAATGGTGGGTTTAAGGTGATAGTGAATATAGACAACTGTGGTGTTGGATCAAATAAGCACTTTTTTATTTATGATTGTTTTCACATAAAGTATTAAATTACACACATGGTATATAAAGGCTTAAATGATTCGTATGGAATAAAAGCATCATGTTTTTCACGCGTCTTTATTCCATTTATTACATGTACAGAAGTAGGAGGAGCCTGGTAGGAAATCATATAAAAGAACATAGAAAAATGTAAATCAAGTCTGGATCACTGTTCACCACACATTGCCACAAGTCAGACAACGGACTTGCGGAATAAACTAGAAATATGTGTCGCTATTGAGTGTAATTAGCTTTTCAGATTGTGATTTATTCTATATAAGAAATACGGATAAAGTAAGTATATGTTTATAGTCTAATGTTAAAAGATTTTTTATATGTTTTCAAACTAATAAAAAAAAATAGTTATCTATAAAGTGGACATATTCAAATTGGGTGGTAATTTTTTAAAATTCTGGGAGTCAGTCATGTATACGTACAATTCATGTCAATATTATTGCATTTTAAGGGTACTCAAGAAAATTCATTTGCCCATATTATCCCTCACAAAGTATTTTAGATGTATCACAAAAACCAGCTTGCTTTTGCAGAAGGGTCCGGTTTTTTTAATAATATCTTGTTTTGCTTAATGGGTTAAACATAAACGATGTAATGTTGTTTTCGAAACATTTGAAGCCCGCCATAACTTGCTCAAAGATCCCGATAATTATAATTCGTGTCCGCCCTAAAAAGTCGTTTAACAATGGGGCCATGAACATAGCATAGCGATAATGGCACTTGTACTTGGAAGTTATGCTTCTTCGACAACATTATTCAAAACATTTCTACTCGACATCCGTTTTATTGTGTTTCATTGTTATTCTACATAACATCTTTAACGTATTCCAAGCCGCTAAATCATTCATCGAAGGCCATAGTCACCTATGTCCTAAAGAAATTTCCTTATGAATAATGACAGACTATCGAGTATGGATCTGTACCTGACCAAAATAATCCCAGAAAAGGTGTACATGAATTTCCTTAGCCCTAGAAACATGCTTTATTGTGTTTAATCTACAGTGCAATTTAAAAAAAATCGATTACTAGTATCTTGTCTAGCGGTTTGCATGTCTGTTAATTGTTTAATTTTAACAATTTGATTTCATATTTTGTACTATTATCTCATAATTTATCGGTGATAAATTCAAGCATAAATGGCATATAGAATTTCCACATTAAGCACGAACCTACGCAGTCATTATGAAAGGGGGGGAATGAACATGGTGTCCGATTTTGGTATTTCGTTCCTTTTGACAAAACGGCATGAATAGTCCCTAAATGTCATTAATGGTTTTTTCGTGGGATTTTTTAAAATCTGTTTACAGAGAACCTTTAACAAATTGTGCACAGCCTTTGACATCCATATACCTAACCCCTTATCCCAAAGACAAATCGGTAATTTTTGCCATCAGCATGGAGTTCTCTTTCTGTAGATAATCCGTAATGTTCTACCCTTGAGTGATTAATATATTTTTGCATAATGCTTACTGATACGGTGATCTGAAATCCTGGCGACTCGTATATGATATTGTTGTTTCAATGTTGTCTCCTAATTATTTCTATCTATAACATTTATCATTTATTCTCCAAGTCTACGAGTGCTGATAATCAGAGCTATTTTCTCCCCATTCACATTACGACATAAATCTTGGAGAGGCCCAACCGGAATCCAGCTCCGGTATCGATTCTGGACTTTAGCTTTTTTAATTCTTTTTTTCAGATTTGGTTTGGCTTTGCACACTGACGGTAACTTGGGCTCCAAGTTGGAAATGTATCATTGGAGTAACTGTTGGACTTTTTTAATATACATAATTTTCACATTAGCACCGTCCTTGGGGAATTCGGATCGAGCAGATGCATTTGATGAGTAAGTTTTTTTAACAATGTTTCTTCGGTAAACTTAAATTAAAAAGAAAAATGTTTACAAATCATTAAAATATCTGTTTAAAAAAAAGACTGTCACTGTTCTAAACAGGTTTTAAATAAATTTACTTTTTAAAAAAATTATCTGATGTTTTTCTATGTATTAAGCAACATATTTCCTTCAAACTTTAAAATCTTCTCTTTTTATTCGATGCGTGTATTATACTGTTGTTTTCTGTTGCTGATACAGTGTTTTATCGTGCCTACGTCTCTCAATGTTTGGCCAGTTCACGTTGCCTTCAATTTTGATCAGTGAATGATATACTACATGTATTTTTTTTTCTTTCTACACAATGTGTAAAATCTATGACATTTCATATTAAAAGTCAAGTTAGCAGTTTATTGCTAAGCTAATTTTCAAAAAAACTAATGTCCCATTGCATTTTGCAAGATAAGCTCTGACTGTTTTTTATTTGCTGAGTGAAAGTTACCTTTCAAAACAGTTTCCAGGTACATGTAATTATTCGTAGATGAATCTACTTGAGGACTGGATTAGTTACAATCTGTCACAATTAGGGATATTTTCCGATACAGCTCTTTATTTTAACTAATTTGTTTCCTGGTTAAGTTTCACAGTGCCATCATATGCAATAAAATTATTTTCTTATAGCGCAAATTTTAAAGTAAAATTATATGATAAGTTTACACCACACGATAAATTGAAATAAAATTTTCATATTATTTTATATTTGAACATTTGGTAAAAATCGTAAAAAATGTTTTATGGTAAACTTTGTTCTGGGGAATGATTTACATGTTAGCACTTTATAAAGACAGGAACATATGCAAGAATTTTTTCTCTGCGTCTTTTAAAGCAATAAAAATGAGCTTTTGGTCAGTCAGTAATTTCATATAAACTTTATTGAAAGTTGCACGTCAAAGTAATACCCGAGACAGCTTAAGAAGGTAGAAGCATGTATCAAAAAAACATTAAGATACAGAGGACAGAACCGTTTATTTCATGCGGAATCTTACTTTTTATAACTTTCCTACACTTGGCAATTGTTTTCCTGTTCTTCGATAATTAGAGCCGCGATAATGAAATTAATTTCGTGGTGGCGGACTCCCAATACACCGTCCATTGATAAATCCTTTCTAAACAAAGTAACTCTACGATCAATACATTTCGATAAAATCACTGATATAAGGGGGAAGGATACTTTGATAAAATGAGAGAATTTCAAAATTTCTTTCATCACGAATATCCCACTGATTAATGAGTATTTCTCGTTCTAACAAGATCTAAAGGAAGCGGTTAAGCATTAAGTGTCGGTGTTGGAATTCATCATCCGGGCACTAACGACACTGAACAAATTTAAAATTGTTTCTGGCCCAGAACTAAAAAAAATATGACATACTTGCTTCAATAACGTACATTAGGATTTATCAAAATGGTTCGGCGGCAATCCTACCCGGCTAAAGAGAGAATGAAAGTCTCATTCATTGTAGAGCTTTTTTGAAAAGTTTTTCCATCAAACGCCACTTTATATCTATATTGAGACGACTTTATGAAAAAAAAATCTAATATAGATCTATTATATGGATCCCATTTAATGTTACACAAATATTTTAAAATAGTTACAAAAAAGACAACTGAAGTATCCCTTTATCAGTTGAATGAGGCGCCTTAATAGTATGATTTTTCAACTATGAAAAATGTTCACTGAACAAAAATTTAGGATGAAATAAAACCACAAAGGCACGTCTATCGACAATACAGTAGGATCATCAAATTTAATCTGATATTTCATCTGACGTTTAATGATAAAAACCGCATCGACACTTTCCGCATCCTCAGGCACTTCAAGAGAATATTGACCTTTACACGAACGCATAAAAAGCAAACTTAAATAAGAGTCGGGTTTGTACTTCATTAATTGCGAATAAAACAAATAATAACACAAGTGCATCTAAGCTTACATGTCGTAAGGTTAAATCTGTTCACGTTTTTTGCAATCATATAAGATGATTCTTTTCCTACCCCATTCGAGCTGTTTAAAAAGAGAATCTTTTATTTATATAACAAGAACAGAACATTTCTTAATAAAATCCCCTTGTCTTACAAACGTTCCTCTGATAGAATAGTTACTGACAGTGACTAATCTAGTATCTTAATCGCCACTGAATGGTTTTGATGAGAATCTAATCTCAAATTAAAGATAACGCATCCTTTGGATGTATTGTCATATTTATTTTTTAAGCAATTGTACCCTCAAAATTGTATTCGCGTAACATTTTTGCATACCGTTGCATAGAGTTATCTTGAAATAAAACAGTTCGTGCGTCAAAATCTTAATTGACTGTAGCTCCAAGGCCATATAGCATGTTTATAAATGTAACCTTGCTTGTTTTGTTTAGATTTCCTGTCATTCTAAAATTTAGATTAATCCTATTTCGGAACAGATTTCTGATGCCATACACACACAATAAATGCCATCTGCAGGAATGTACTTATATCAATGATGTGTAACCCTAGATTTCTTTGCATCACGAAAAAACGGTGAAATGAAAATGTCGAAAACCCGTGTAAAGTTTCTCGTGATAGAAAAGCGATATTGTGACATCAATAAATATAGCCAAGAGGTGTCGATAAACAGGTAATCAACTTATAATTCTCTGATTAAAAATAGCATTTTTATTGCCGGTCGATCTGCTATTTTAAAACAAATGAAAACATATTCTCTTTCTTGAACACCCATCGGCCGTTGATCGATATGTATTCTTTGGCTCTTGCAATATAAACACCGCCATTGCCTTACTGTACGTAGCCAACGGAAAAATTGTCTAAACTTAATTATCAAATAAGACAAAACGATACATTTTCAAGATTAAAACGATCCGAATTACACTTCCATTTGGCGACGTTCCGAGTTCTGTTTGTCGTATAGAACTGGTACAGCCACTGACGCCGACTGTTCAGACGAAAAGAAGTCGTACGTCACAAAAAAGTGATTCGCCCCTCGTTTATGGGGTCTAAGTGCATGTAGTTTGCAAAGAAAATAAGCACAAAGGTGTTTGATTTGCAATTTGCACGTCAACTCTCAAACGCGGTCGCGGTGACAGTTTAAGTCTTGGCTTGTTTTGCAGTGAAAGGTGGTGATATCTGTGACCGGATTCTGATTTCAAATGGTGCCATTTTCTTTTTGGCTTATCAAACTCACATTAAAGGGTATTTTGATATAAACAGACCCCCGCAGTCCTATAATTTGATTTTTTTTTTTTTCGTTTTGGAAAGGTTTGAACTGAAAAGAAGAATGGGTTACGATTGAACTGTGTTATTTTTATATTCTGCTTATTTGACATCAAAGGATTTGTTTTCTGTATTCTTGCAAAATCTGCATCAACGTTGATAGACTCGCACAACAAATTGTTTAATTGAAACAATATTGTGTCAATTAACAATATCATTCATCATGACACTTAATACAAATACTAGTAACGCCTTGAGTTGAGAAATGTGTACAAATTGATGAATTAGTCATGAAGAATTATTGCATTGAAAAGTAGTTTGGCAGAAATATTTATTCAAGGTCACTATATAATGTCATTTATTGGTCAGAATAACCATTAATATATGTCAAGTAAAAGAAGGAACGGTGATTGGAGATATGTGATTTCTCTTCCAGTGACATCATTCCCTGATTGTTAAGTTCTGTGTATCGCAAACTCTATAATAGATTCGACAGTACATGTATAATTATTTGTCCATTATGAAATGAATTCTTAATCCGAATTTTTTTTAAATGATATTTAAGATTTATTTGACGAAGAATTATTTTAAAAGACTGTACCCTCAATTATAATTCATTATCGATCAATGACTTTATTTTGTCGCTAAGGTCGTGAAATTAAAGTGAAACGAAAAAACCGGTCAAATGATTTTGAGAATTAATGTGGTCGGCCAAAGTAATTGTAACATTTCTCCATTATTTACATCAACTCAACAACATTACCTGATGGTAACAGCATCATGTAATTGTTAGTAGGTCATCTGTTATGAAAAATAACCTTTTAAAATGGTGTATCATCTGACATTTTTCAATCGAAAGAAAAAAGAAGCAGTAACCACAATTCAACGTACACAAAAATAGGAACTTCTTTTCGAGAAATTTTGAGTCTTCTTGGACACGTTTTTTTTTTGTCTGTATATTCTTTATCTACATATAAGTAGACAGTTTAGCTAGCAAAACTGCACTTACAATGGCCGCACTAATTTACCTCGTTGCGCAAGGTTACTGGAAAAGCTAATTAGGGAATACGATGTAATCAGTAATCATTATATTTGTTGAATTTTACTTAAATTAAATAAATATTTGTTCTGTATATGTGATTGTCTTACGCATGAGCACTTCATTCAAAAGTAGCTACTTTATGACACGCATGCGTATACATAATTAATTTTAATTTAAACTCATTGAATATCTCATCTAAGAGTATCGTATGGAGGTTGTATTGTATTGTATTGTTTATTTGCTAAAATGCATATGAATTATAAGCAGTTGAAACGTATGTACATAATTATAAACATATCCATACGTCACTCTATCTAAGCAAAAGCACACGTCACTACTAGTGTTAACGTTATACAATATTCTACAAAAAATATTATTCATAAATGCACATTCATAGGAGGAGAGACCCTATAAATCAATAAATCAAAAAGTTAGGTAAATACTAAAAATAATGGTAATACATTAATTGGATTTACAAATAGTCTGGCATTCCCGTTTTTTTTACCAGCCTCACGCAGATACATTGCGAGATGGCACAATCGTTTGCGATTATGAATGGCAAGGAGTTGAACTAACTTATACATTGAAGGACGAGTCCAGTAATACTTTTTTAAATACAATACACGTAGACATTTATAAAAAGGACAGATAAGTATAAAATGGAATATATGCTCGACTTCACTTAAAGTACAATATTTGCAGATACGCATCGATCTGACAGTTTCATTATAACGGCCTTGCTCTACCAAAATCATATGCGATGACAGTCAATATTTTGTTAAAAGGACAACAAGGTTTTCCGAAATATTTTTACACAGATAAAATTGTAAGGAAAAAGTATCAGGCAGATACTTGTACAATAAACATTTAGAGGATGACTCGAAAAATGCGTCTCTTTCCTGTATAAAAAATATCACACAACCTCTGCTTTACAATTTTTAAGAAAACATTAGTGTTAGCCACATTCTGTGAAAGTTATGATACTTCATGCATACCCAGTGATACCAAAGGGGCCAAGCCCGTTTTAACATTAATTTCAATGTGACCATTAATAAAGAAAGGGGTCGAACTCTGACCCAGATAAAACACTACCAGCTCGCTTCAAAAGCCTAATAAACTTTTTTTTCAGAATGATTGCAGCGTTCGACACAGATACGAGACACATACGATCTGCAATTTCTTCGATAGAGGATGTAAAACGAGAAAGTCTACAAAGACAGTAAGTCTCGTTATTCCAATTTCCAGCCCTCTAATCAGAGTATAAGCCAAGGGTTTATGATCCGCTCCAGTTTTCTCCAACAAAAGGGATAATGAGCAAATCGTAAAACTCTGGCTTGCGAAAATGCATTTCTCTGTCCCAAGATCCTTTTACATATGTATATTGATTTAAAATTGAGTGTGGGGAGGGAGGGGGGGGGGGCTTTCTGCTCTGTCGGAAATATATCAAAAAGGTTTTATGATAAACAAGATACTTAAAAATTGTTTTATTCTGATTAAAGCCACGCCCGCTTGTTTCAATGAGCTATCATCGTAAGCACCTGCTGTATACTACATGTAGTATATGTGAAAGTTCTGAAGTTCTAAGTGATACTAAATGGTTATCGTTACTATGGTAATTACATCTGTAATAATTGCTACATTTCACATCTGAAACTCTGTAAAGCACAGTGTTTACGGAAATAATGATCAGTTTCAATGATGCACTCGAACATATAGAAAAAAATCCGTGAATTACGTAAGTATGAAAAAGTCATACGTACACATTCCATACTAACAAGGGATAAGACCACTATACCAAACAGTATCAGTTATTTTCTGACGAATTCAAATCTCTTCAATGAACTCGATACAGAAGAGCAGAAACGCGATACTGCTAACGAGGAATACCCACATAAACAATGTAGGAGTGTGAGACTCACCTATTATATTAGTTGGACAGCAAGTTTACAATTCTTACATTTTTTTTATCTCGTTGAAATCCATAAAGCACTAGTTTGCATAAATGCTATAAAATTTTCCTATAATTCTGAAATCAATTTCTATATCTATTACTCTTTTTTTTAATTTCAACTTTTTTTTTTAATTTTAAATTTATTTATCATTCTTTTCCATTCTTCATCCTATTTCATTCTTCTGCTGTACTTTGTCATACGCTTAATTATATCCTGATGGGGATTGCCTTTAGAAAGCAGAACTTCAAATCTTTGCACTTGACACGTACAAAATTGAAAAGAAATACTTACATTGTTAATAATGGATCATGCATTTCTCTTCAGGAATAATCTGTGTAGAGGGATGGGACCCAACAACCATCCTTGCGGACTAACGAGTTTTGATGTCAGGAATGTAAGAAGAGGAGACGATGAAGACATAGAAGTGGAGACGCTCAATCGAGGGACACGATCGTTAGAAGGTAGTAGACCGGACAACCCACCGACCGAAAAGGAAAGAATGGCGTAAGTCTCTCTCTCTCTCTCTCTCTCTCTCTCTCTCTCATTCATTTTTAACTTTTTTCCAAAATTTGTTTGAATTGGTCGTGTCCGTTTCTTATCTGAGATATATATTAGATGCCAACGTTTTAATGTCCTTTCATTGTGACTGCCCCCCCCCCCCAAAATGATCTAAATTTTAATGACTTAAGTCTACGACACAAAGAGGGATGATATATAAGCAAATTATAGTCTTTTAAATTTTTTTTTCTAGGTCTCTAATCTCAATAACAGACATGTCCACCGCTGTGTAATGTTATGGTCCAGACACGAACGATACAACTTTTAATGTGCAAAAGTAATGCTTGTAAAATCTAACTACTTTGATCGAGAAGTAGGAAATCTATGGCTGCAATCGGGCATTCATTGTTCCTTAATTATATAGCACCGCGCGCATTTTCGATTGCCTTGTTTTTTATTGAGACTCGCTGAGATGAAACATTAAGTTTGAAGTCAAAGCGGCATGAAATAAATTTTTCATTGCAATACAAAACCTGATCGTTTCTCTTTAGAATCTACCTACATTCTGTCAGCTTCACTTAGAAAGCTTATTGATCACGTACGTAAAATATTAGCGGCGTTAAACCATAAACATTGTATGATTACATGATCAGCGCTTGCACATTCCATTAATTATGGATATCGAAGAGGGGGTGTTGATTACGGTATAATTAATTTGGCATTTTTTGTCTTCATTTATAAAAAAGGGAAATGTGTTATTCTAGTATGTCCAGTGTAGGCGTGCTTGCTACATACATTTTAACTGTAAACGTCCGAACGACAAGGAGTTCGAGAAAATATCCAACTAAATAGTAGTTCCAGGAAGGTCTTGGAAAGAAGAAATGTATAATTTTGTTCAAAAACCTGGAATGTACAATTTGGCCAGTATTCCCAGTGATTAAAAAAATTAACATCTAGGTTTAAGAGAAAATGTAAATATATAAGAAATTCGTATGCGACTAAATTCTTTTTTATTGAGGGAAGTAGCAAGGTCATTCTATGAACTAGAGCATGTCATTTATCATTTAAACCTATCACGACACAGCAATGCTTGAAGCCATTGTCTACGACACAAAATCGTGACGGTTACCTCAATTACTGGGATAGTACAAGCCGAGAAATTAAGTCTGCAACCTTTTTGTTCCCGGATACTTTGCAAACTCAGGCATATTCAAAGGGAAATGGCAGCAAGCAACATAATATCATAATGCATTTTCTACAAAACCCAAGTTACGCATAAAATGGGTGATGAAATCATAGTTGAACAGAATACAATAAAATAGTCAATGGTGATAAAACCATAGTCAGTATAGAGTTGTCAGAATGTTGAAAGATTTAAAGGAAAGTATTAACAATGCAGTTTATGATTGCGTGTTCAGCAGTAAAGCAAAAGAGACAATATGAGATAGTGGACATTTTTAGTCTATGAATGTAACCATAATTAAAACAAATGTTCTACAACTGATAGCGTTGGTTTCCTTTCAACAGTCTGCATATCCCCAAGACATTTCAGCCCGGAACTATCATCCCCCATTAGATGAATATCGTGTACTATAATTGACTGATGCCAAATTCAAAAGGGAGATATTTTGTTTCATATGGTACTTTAAACCACTCTTATCTAAGTTTGACACTTCTATTTTGGATATGTATATTCCTATAAAATAAAATTATCTGTTATCTCTACGTGCCAGCGTAGATAAAGATATACCACGTCCGATACTGGTTTGATTTAATGTAGATCTTTTTTTTTTCAGCTACATCGCCAAATTAGCAAAAAGACGCCAGGACATGGATAGGATATTAGAGCTCCTAAATGAAAAGGAAAACAACATTAGACAAATAAGGTACTTGTATCACGCATGTTGCATTTTTCACAAATCAGAAGAAAACTCACACCTTTAATTACATGTGTGGCTTTTGTTATGAACTTAAACCCGATATTTTGATAAATGGATTCAGGAACTAATTACACGAAAATTTCTCAATCACATATTATTCATTTTCTGTTATGTGTGAGATACAAACAACATAGCTAAAATTTTGTTAGAGGAAGGAAAGATCAGACACTCTACATGACCGTGCGCGAACCGTTGCACATTTGAATCAGCAACGCAAAAAATTATGTACATGTATTTGAAGAAGTAATTAAATGTGGGGAAATATTTGGCCCATCATCTGTGTGCTACCTCAAACATTAGATATATTTATGATATGTTTATAGATATGTTTCAACTGAGACATGTTACAAGGATATTGCGCACTTTTGCCAGTAAGCGGCTAAAGATGCAAAGTTTTACAAATTTAAAAACATAATAAAAATTATTCTTGTTTCCTATCTTGTCCAAATATATAAAACATGACCCTGTAATGATTGAATACTTTGCAGAAAACGGACATGCGCTGTGGAGTTGGGAGGGGCCTGTCGCACGGAATGGGCATCAGCCATTGCGGATCAGTATTATTACCTTATGGGACCCCATGGACCCGGCAAGAGAAGGAGGAGGTCGCTAATTAACGTACTAACGGGGAAATTATCGCATATATCCACCTCAAACAAAGGTACGAATTATTCTAACTGTACACAAAACATTGATATTTAGAGGACCGGGGGATATATCGGATATACATGTGATTTTGTTTCTCAGTATATAAACTATCCATTTATGAATCTGTAAAATCAGTCAATATAAAACCAATTACTTCTCATCATAATATTTATTTGGTAGTTTCAACAATTGTTACAAGTAAATAGAACAATATATATAAACATTTGTGCATTTCTTTCGGTGATTCTTGAATATCTGATCCATTATCGCTGGTTTCCTTTCATTTTCAGGGCATTGAGTTTCTGAGAAACAAGTGATGTGTGTCAAACATCTGTGATCTCCTCTATACAGAAGCGGCTTTAATGAATATCATATATGGAACTTTTCCTGTATATAAAATCATCTTGTTCACGGTTTTTTTCCCTTCATCTTCCCTATACATGTACAGTATGCACGGTTTGTGTGTGTTTCTATAATATTGTGTCATGTTTATTACATGAAGTCTCTAATTTCCTCATTCTTTTTTTCAAACTTATTTATTGAATTAAATCTGAATCTGATGTTTGTTTTAATAAAGTGTTATATTTGGCAACGTTGTATGTTGTGTAAATCTTCATTGTGTTTCACATTCAAATAGTTCATCTTGAACGCAGTAAATAACAACCAAAAAAGTATATATTATTTTAATTCGTAAAAAATCAGTAAAACTATAAACGTTTAAACCTCTCTACCATAAAATTTTACACAAAGAGACAAAATTGAACAATCTTACAAAAAAGTTTCTACATTTCATTTGGAAAGTTGCTCGAGTGCTAGGTTTTTAGCCAATAATATTTATCAAAGATGGCATCAATAAAAATGTTTGGATGCTTGCTTTCATGATTGGTAGGCGGAATTGGTCACATAGGAGAAATTTAAACTGGAATTTTTGAGTTCGGTATGATAATTATCACTTCTCTTCAGTATATTTTAATATCACAAATTAATGAAATTATAACGATTCCCAAAAGTAAAAATTACCCAAACCATATCAAAACCAATTCATTTAGCCTTTCCAGTGCTGCCGTTTTAAATATTATCTAGTGCCTTTGTGCTTTAATACAGTTCTATAGTATAACTACAAAAAGATTTGAAAGTAATGAAATAATGCAATAAACAAATATAACTAAACGTCATATTGCTTGCTTCTTGTGTTTTCGTCGCCGATATAAAATCCTCCCCCGGACGATTTGGGATCGATGGCAAGCAGACAACTGTCTATAGTGGAGTCTGACTTTAATCCTACTCCTAAGGATGTATCCGGGAGAAAAGTCCTAAAGTCGGGAGAAGACGAGATCCCATTTCTGATTTCCTGTACTTTCTCGAGGTTCTACAATGAATCCCAACATACTGTCATGTAGAAAAATGTGTTTCACTGTTTCAAAATAAACACTGGAAAGCATTATTTTCCTTTGATGCTTCATTTATTACAACAGTAAAGGCGTTCGTGCTACTGTGTAACTTTCCAATCCAGTCAAGTTTCCTGTTTTTGGCTTAAAGTGGTTTGAAAGAACGAAGGTGATGAAGACGTCCATTAAAATATTTTTAGGGATTTTTTTAGTTCATTACTTGGTAATTTTTTACTGCAAACATGCACAATGTGTTCACTGTTTTTCAAAATTATTACAAGAATACAAACCTTATTAAATTTTACATAATCTTCCCAATTATCACAAATGTAGACATGCTCTTAAAACATTCAATAAGTCTCCTAACAATAATCAAAATATAATGATTAACATTTATAAATGCTTTCGTTAAACTGACTTTTCGGATATGAAATGAATTTATAATGAACATACCTTCCTCGTCGATTCAATCATGTTGTGAGTCATAGCAATTCGCTCACTGTTATTTCGTGTTAAGAAATCGTTCTCCAACTCACTTGTGTCGAAATTGTCCGTAGTGTTACGTCTACAAAAATCATAGTCACAAAAATGTATAACCAGTTGATGATAAATTGACATTTAGATTACTCTATTAATCTTGCAAAAACCACATTGATTTACATGTACCGCTTTCGTCTGATATTTTGTCTCATAGGTTTGTTTCTCTGCAAAACCTCCAATGGGGCAGAATCGTCAACTTCTTCTCCGGATTCGTCCGACTTGGAGGAATCTTCTCGATCGTCCAGATGCACGCTTTTCATGGACGCTGACCGACTTTCGATTTTCTCCCACAGCTTAACTTCAGAATCAGCAGAATGGATATTGCTCAAAGACTTCGTTTGCTGGTATGAATTGAGACTTCTTTGGTCCTGCCGAATATCGTCATCCAGAATATTGTCCAAAGACTTGCAAAGTCGGCCAGTGAGTTCTGAAATCGTTTCTGCTGGTGTCCCATTTCGATGTGGATTAACAAATAATACATCACGGTAATCATCATTGAAGTTCGTAATTCCTTCATCTTCATCGTTGTCCTCATCTTCGCCATTGTCCATAGCAAGGAGAACGTCGGAGACGAACTGCAATTTCTTTTCACTGGTCAAAGCCCTAGATGACGTGATTTTATAAATGAAATCAACGGCACTGTCCGTTTTCATCGACCAATTGCCAGACGACTGGATCGATGACGTACTCTTAAAGCTGCGTACTCGGTTTGAGAATGGGTTGTTGTTTTTATTATGTTGCTGCCAGGAGTTTGCGCCATTCAAAAAGTTCCCTGGATCATCACCTTTTCCAACGCTTCCACTTTCAGAAGAGAAACCGAGTGCATCGGTATCAGAAGACTCATTTCGAACATGTCGTATTTTTCCATCGCATCCAATCCGGAATGAAGACTTGGTTTGGTTCTTCTGATGGTTGCTCCGGGATCTGCATATTCTTCGCCGTAGTCTAGAGGGTCTTTGTCTCTTGAAAGGACTTAAGAGAACGGGGTTGATTTCGGCCTCGAATTGCTCTGCTTCGTGTAAATGTATGTTTTCTTCAAAAGAATCCTCCTGTTTCCACGCATGAATTGCCTTAATGCAACTGACATCTAAATATGTATCTTGCATGATCGAAATGAGGACACGAAGTCTAAAATGAAATTTATTTGAATGTGTTTTGAATCTAATTGAAACTGCAGCAAAAGAATATTACTTTGTCAGTATGGAATCGAAATTTATAAATTACCTATTCGCAAGCTTCCTTCCTCTTGTTTTTGTTGCAATGTCTATTTCTCTGGGAGCATTTTTATCTAATATGGCGATGGGGTCCTCTTTAGGCGCTGGATGCTTTTTGAGGAAGGTCCGGACGCTGTACTTCCAGTCAGGCGGAGCCGAGAGAAATGATACTTCGTCCGGGTTTGTTTCCATAGCGAGGTTACATAATGAATTTGGAATAAAGTTCAGGGACCGTTTGTACCAAGTCAGAGACTACAAATTGTCAAGAGGCTGTTAGAAAAACTACTAGGCTAAGTACATCTACTTATTATAACATATCAAATGCAAAACATAACATATACAATTGCAAGGACAATTAGTATAAAATCTAAAGGGACGAGGAATTTTTGCATACCTTCTCATAGATGAAAAAGAACACATGAATGGATGTGTAAATCTGATTAATCGAATTAAGCTGATGAGTAAATGGACGAATAGTGTTGGTAAGTCTTTTGACAACCGCCTTCACGTTAGATGAGTGTTCACTACTTTCATTCTGGACAAACCGGAGATGCTGTAGAATCTGTGTGGCAGTTGACATCATTTGCTGTAAGCAAAAAGTACATCCAGATGGCTTTATACATGTGCATGTGTTTTGATGTTTTGCTACTTGTTGATGTATTTTCTATGATAATAGACTGTGTTTTGATACTCCAAATATTGATGGAATGATTGGTTTGTTTATTAAAAGGGGCGTTACCGTGGCAGGGTCATACAGTGTTGTTGCAAAATGAGTCCTGTACATCTCAGCTTGCTTTAAACATGACGCAAGGGTTGGATGTTGACTAAGTATCGGCCAAAAGCGTTCCGAGATATCCACACAAAGCTATGCAAAAACATATTAACATAGTCAAAGATATAACCAAATGCCATAAACTAAATACGTTTCAAAACTCCCTAGTCGTTAGACTTACTAGTCGTTAGACTTACTAGCTCTGCTTCTTCTCGTCTAGTTTTGATGTCTATTTCCTTGTCTAGGAAACAGTTTAATTCCTTCCATATTTCGTCCAACTCCTTCTGAAGTTGCAAAAGCTGGTTATACATTGTCCGCACATGCGTAGTGACTTCCATTATAAGAATGGGATGAAGATTGCCCAGCGGGTCGTTTTCGGAGCGTTCGTCCAATAAGTGCAACGCCTGTTTGCATTTCTGAATCGAAGTTTTGATATTGCTTTCTCTAAAAAGATACAAGTTTCAATAAAACACTATGTTTTTGCAACTCCATCAACGTCTTTATTTATGTAATGTCTTTTAAACGATGATTCAATTAAATTTTGAAACATCTCATTCTGATTACAATTTTCATGCACCCACCCTTGGAGATTTCGATAACGCTGGTATATATCCTTCTTGTGCCTCCTGAGTTCTTTAGAAGTGTGTCCATTGGTTTCATAGTCCTCTAGAAGTAAGGTTTTATCTCGGATATCTGCCGATCGCTCCAATGTTTCTTCGGATAGCGCCACTGTCGGAAGAATTTTCTGGAAAAGAGAAACAAAAATCTTCAGTGCTGAAAAAATAGCGACTTAACCATAGCATGTTTATTTAGGGAAAAAAAGCTATTTGCGAAAGAATATGTATTTGATATGATATTATGCCAAATAGTGTTCTGATCAAAAAATATAAGATGACTTGAGGCCCATTAGACAGAAAACGTTTCATATTTCTTGCATAGTACCTACGTGTTTTGGCATATATCTTATATAAAACATTGCCTTTTATTTGTAATTCTAACGACTGATGCACTGATTTACTTATGAAGGTTCCATTTTAATCAAAGGACATCGGTAATATAACAGTCTGGTGTTAATTGTAATGTCAGACTGGTAATGAGCTCATTAATATTATCAGACTAACGATTGTGAAATGTTAAGCTGTAAGAACAGAGGAAAGACGTCACTGCTGTGTTTTAACCTTAAAGAAATACATCCACGAGTGCTGGTCGTAAGCAATCGTCCCTCCAAAGTCTCTGGTCAGTTGGGAGGGTTCAATCTGGGTATGCAGAGCAGTGATAGACTTTAGCAAAATAGACTGCAACGGAATAAAAAGAATCAGTGACTTTTAAGATAGTTCTTTGAAATACATGCATTACTTTTATCAAAATAAACTGCAGTTAAATAAAACGAACACTTGTATAGTGCCGGTATTACTTACAATATAAAAGATTAAGTCGACTTAACATGGATTGGAACGAACTAGATTTTTTTCTGAATTAACGATCATTGTTCTTATTTAACATTTACTACATAAGTATATGGGATAAAGAATAGGAATATCAACTGCTTACTTTGAATTGGCTCGCAAAAGAAACTTGATCTCGTTTTTGCTTGATACCAAGAAGTTTCTTCAGTGCATGGCTTTTGCCTCTTGATTTAGGTTTCAAGACATACAGAACAGCAACGGTGCCTTTCTTCTCTAACTAATAGAACAATAGACGATTGACTTTTTATTACAGAAGGCCTCCTCTAGTTATAATGATACAGTGATTACTCATAAAGAATCTCTTTACCAATATTGACAGTGAATACCTCAAGGGACTGCAAAGCTTGTACTAACAGAGCCATTTTCTCTTCGCTGTAACCTCTGTGAAAGTCTGCCAAAAACGCCATTGACTTCCGCTTTAGAATTAATTCGGCGATGTCTGTCATGTACAGAAGAAGTCGGAAGAGATTGTCGGATGACCAAGCCGGTGTCTTCTCCAAGGCGGGAAACGTTATCAGAGGGTTCCCAGCCATATCTAGGCCGCCTTCAAGTTAATTTGAAAACAGAAAGGAATCAACGTTTAGAGTATTTGTTCAATTATTTACGCATGATGTGCACGTTGATATGCCTATACATGTATATATGTAGATTTATGACATGGTTTCTTTCACAGGGGGGAGGCAAGATGTAAGTAAGGATTTTATGAATGAATGTGGACGTGTTGTCGTGTCGTGTTGGGTAACGTGCGTTGCATTTCATTGAATTAAGTGTGTAATGCTGTGGACGTATGATTTACGACGATGGTTGCACTTGTGGGTTTTGTTAACAATATTGTTTCTGTCTTTGTATTAGTTTAGACTAAATCTATCCTAGTTTTTGTGAAAGCTTCCGGGTACAGTCTGTAACATTTAGGCATCGGATGTCCCTTAAAGTAATTCGATCATTTTAATTGGCAGTATTGGTTGCTGAGGTCTTCTTGACTGCACAATTGTGATATATCAATATTTAATCCTCATGTAACAATTTCTCTTTCGCCATCATTTCACAAAGTGTCTAGTTAAAAATTCAGTAGAATTACTCGCGGGTAATTGTCGCATATTCACGGTTCTTCCTCTATCGGTGTTACTCTACTCTCACTGTCTGCAAATCCAATTGGTCTGAAATAAAACCCGACTTTGCTTTTAACCTCCTCGGATTAACCTAGCACTTACGATATTTTAAACATTAATAATTCATTTCAGCATATCGAGATTCATAAATTTGACAGAGTTTGACTTGTATTTTCTCTTCATAATTCCACCGATCATAATCAATTATTACCCCTTCCTTCTTTTAGAAATCGGAGCTAAACATTGCTTTTTTGAGGTACATATTAGAAAGCCTTCATTCCAGTAAACAAATTGTTTTCGTGTGTTATGAAAATGATTTCATCTAATGTTCATCGCATTGCCTTGAAACGAAGTAAGAAGGGTTTTGACCCTGGGAGTGGGGGGATTGGATACAGGATGGGATAGATGTATTGATTAGCCGTGTGGACCGGAAAAAGATCCTCATTCGATGACCCAACCCCTCTCTCTCTCTCTCTCTCTCTCTCTCTCTCTCTCTCTCTCTCTCTCTCTCTCTCTCTCTCCATCTCTCTCTCTCTCTCTCTCTCTCTCTGTGTGTGTTCACTATTTTAGATAACACTCCGATTGGTACAATATGTTGTGTTAGTCTATAACAAGATTTACGTCATATATATTCAAGTTCAAGTATATTAGTGAACAACTACAAAACAAATGCAAAGGTGTACAGGGTCTGTACTTGATTTTGTGGAGCATCAGCTGATGGTGTGCTTTTTTCGTGTTTGTTTTGTAGCGATTGGATTTGTTTTCTAAGATTGCTCAAATCCACCATTATTTGATGACAGTCATTTAATTTTTGCAGATGCTCGGCAATTGTTCGATGTTATGACTATATTAGAGATAAAAAAATAGTACTGTTGACGCGTATTGAACAAGTAGAACCATTTTAACAAGACCTTGGACATTCGGTTGGACGTAGCTATCTATTTCTTGCGACAAAACAAGTTAAAAATGACGCGATTTCAAGCGAAATATGCACCGATTGCGTAGTTTTAGCTCAAAAGCCAGACAAATCTTGTTGATTTAAAGAGCAATGGCTGAGTGGCCAGCAATGAAAAAGACAGGCCTACGTCACATTACTGTTTGACACAGCTACCCAAAGTCCAAGCTCTTGTTAAAATGGCTCTAACAACACTAACATGTGCACGTCCACTAGGTTTTACATCTAAGCTAAATTATATCGAGAAAGCAAGATATATAATATCCTTTAGAATGATTCTTACATCTTAATTCATAAATACAACTGTACGATATAAATGGACACTTAGTACCGTTTAATTTAACTAAAGTTACTCAAACGATTTTCGTTTAAAATAACCATATTCAGTTGTTTATATTTTATCTGTTTTAAAATGTTACGATACCATGCTTTTGAATATCGTATATATTTAGTTAAATTAATTTAAGTATCCCTGTTGCTTTGACGTTCAGTCTATGGTTGATGTGCGGCTTGCGTGCAGCCAACTATTTGTTTCTTAATTAACTGATATTGCAATACGTAAATTGCAAAACAATTTCCATTAGAACTGAACTTTATATATTTAATAAGAACAATTGATAAACAAGTCTGACCATCTAATATGAATATATTTCGTTCGCCCGGATGCGCAGTGGGTCATTGATTCTGCACGTCCATTCACGTGTCTTTGTCACATGTTCTTACCCGTGAAGATAGCGTATCCTTTCATCATAACATCCTCGTCAAATGAGGCGTTAGAATTCGTTGACCTCCTCATTCTGATTCACTTGACTCTCTAACGAAGGGAGGGTAATGCGATTTAGAAGATTTACGGGTGTGAAGCAGTGCTCTGTAATGACAAAACAAGTTTCATTTACGTGTACTAGAGGTCATTAAAATATATGAACTTATGTAAACGTTAAAGTGATGCAAAGGGTGTTCATGACTCAGCTTTTCCATATAAATTACGTCCTGTATCTTTATTTAGAAAAAAAGTTGTCAGAATATGATAATACAATTTGTTTAGAGCTTTTATAATATCAAACGTAGTTCATGATAAATTGTTCCGTTTGCTGGTAATATTCATATTCAATATTTCTTTATTATTCTACGATTGGCGTGTTTTGGGTCAGCATACATAATGCAATATAATTGTAAAAAAATAGTAATAGGGCGTTAATTGATTGTCAACTTTAATAAAGAAAGCTTACCTTGTTCAACAAATCACACACGAACACCTTCGAAGACCACACTTTTACAAAGAAAAACAAAGTTACCTATATCCCCGTATATTGTAAAAACACAATAGAAGATGGAAAAAACACCTTGGCAAACACCACTTGCCGTATTTACAAACACCTATGTAACGATATAATGAGCGATATAATCACTATGGTTAATGTCAACCTGGGCTCTCTAGCCGTGTATATACAGAACAGTGGACATAAAACATCGCCATTTTATTGCCGGACATATCAATCTGTCTTTTGGACAGTGATACTTGTCAATAATTTTGTACTTGTAATAATTTGGTCATTTTTGGTGACAATTCGTCCCAGGGGACTTTGGTCACAATTTTCTCCTTTTACTCCAATTCTGGTCAGTTTTCCTATCCGTTAATCATTTTTATATTGGACAAGCGTTGCATGTGAACAACTCCTACACATATAAGCAAAACAATGATATAAATCGTGAACATACTTATCCGCTGGGTACCTAAGAACATACACTAAACTGGTCGCCACCGGATCCCACCCACGCCCTATCACACACATTGAAAAACATGACACGCAGTTTTATATATTTACCGGTCACAAATATAGGAATGAGAAACTCGAAACAAAAATAATGATTTTTTTTATTATCGTACCCCTTTCAACCCTACCTCTATCCGAATGTTAAAGTGGGATAGAGAATTTTAGCTAAAAATATTTGAATTTAATAAATTTTACCTTATTCTCAGGATTTTTAGGGATTAAATTCGTATATGAATAGATTCATCGAATCGGGTAGAAGCATATTCAAGTTTTCTAAATTATTCTTCTGGTATTGTGCATTAACACAATTCAAGTATTAAAGCTATCGGTCTCTCTTCTTGAACTTTTACAAAAAAGCTGTGTACCGCACAAATAAAATAAATAGCCACTGTGGAGAGAGAGAGAGAGAGAGAGAGAGAGAGAGAGAGAGAGAGAGAGAGAGAGAGAGAGAGAGAGAGAGAATCGATGGATCTTTACAGCTGTGCTGATTGATAAAGAAACATAACTGTAACTGCATCATTTGACGATGTTTTTCGTGTGATGAGTTATCGGTTGTTGTGGTGAAAGCTCAGAAAGTTGGAGTCTTTGATGTTGCAAATGTATTAAGGTAAGACACACTTCATAATAAGTCTGTAACGTCCATTATAATATATAGATAATAGATCAAAGTTACTCATTGATAAAGATATTATCACTAAATGAAGCTACTCACACGGAGCTGTAAATATGGTAAATATATTCTTGCCCTGGTTTGTATACAAACGTCCTCATCTGTATGTTCTGGCAACCACCGATTATAAAATAAGTCAGGTCTCAATGTTATAAAATGTATCAATACTGGCTTGTTTTGATTTTGAGAGTGAATTATTTAAGTGTCACAAAACTGCTAAAATGATAAAAAGGCCAAAAATCAAATGTGTTTGTTGTCTTACCTTACACGTGCAACAGCTGTTTCAAACAATTGATTTTTCTAGTGTTTGCGACTGTGGTGAACATCTACAGATTCACAAACTGATTATTTGTACTGGTATATTTGAGATGTCAGTAAAAGAAAGTGTAACATGTGGGGAAGATTAAAATTTTACCTAATCATATAAAAATTAATTCATCAAGTTGTTTTTGATAATTTTGAACGGTGTTCTTATGTTGATGTATTTAAAAGAGAGATCGGTGTATAGTAGTTTAGAAAGCTAGTAAGTTCACCTAATCTTGCCATAGTAAAAGATAGACACTTATCTATACCAATGCATGAAAGACTTTGTAAATATTGTAACACAGGAGCAGTTGAAGATGAATTTCATTTTTTATTCAGTTGTTCTAGATATATTCATTTGAGGACAGTTTTTGAAAGAAATTTATATCCTATATTTTTTTCAAAAACGTCAGAAATCATTAATGATGATTTGAACGTACTTTATTGTGTAAATTACACAAGGGAATTGGAAATAAGTTCTTACAACTTACGTGTTCCTCTCCTAATGATAATACATACAATATATACAATTGTTATAGTGAAATTACATTTTACTTATACCTATTGACTTCATAAATATGAATTTACAAAGTATTTGTGAAGATATAGTAAACAGTGTTGATATACAGTATAAAAATAGCAAAACAAGAAAAAAATCATTATTAAATCTTCCAGACTCTTTTATAAAGTTTTGAACTGCTAAAAAAAAAATAAAGCAGTTTGTATTGTAAGACAAATTGTCACTACCCCAAAGAAGCAAATGTGCATTGATTAAGATCAAGTAATTCAAATATATTGTTTCAAACATTTACATAATTCTTGCATACAAAGAAAAAGTGATAAACCGATGATCCTCCTTTTGACCACAAATACAATTAGGTAATTCAATAATGTTATTTCTGTACAGATCATAATTCGAAGTACTTCTGTGTCTCAGTTTGGTATATAAACATCCTCCTTTTGACCACAAATACAATTAGGTAATTCAATAATGTTTTTTCTGTACAGATCATAATTCGAAATACTTCTGTGTCTCAATTTGGTATGCAAAATATTAATAGTGCGTTTACCAAATGAAAAATGTTTCGGAGGTTGAGGAATACTTTCAGTAATATTTTCCTTGAATATGTTGAGAGACGTTGCTTCCCTAACTTCTAAATTGAGAGAATTCCATTTCCGATTAGTGTCAGGCGCAAAAGATTTTTTTATAAGGTTCTAATCTGCTGATTGGAACAATAATAATTAATATAATTTTCGCTATTTATTGTATGATATATTGAGACATTTTTTGTTACTGGAGAAATGATGTTGCTCAAGTACGCAGGTACATGATTTGTATAAATTTTAAAAATGCTTATTAATTTAGCCGTATTACGTCGACTGACAAGAGGTTCCCAGCCAGTTTCTGTGTAGAGAGATTCTGTAGAAAACCAGTAACAATCCTTTCAACTCTTAATTGAACTTTTTCTAATCTCTCCATGTCAAACATTTTACAACCGTCCCATACTACAGAAGCATATTCAAGAACTGGTCTAATAAATGTGATATACATTTTTGATAAATAAGTTCTATATACCTACATGTAGAGTAAACTTTAGTTAATTAAGGTTAAGGTTAACTTCTGTTTTAATAAAAAATCTTAGTCAGTGTTGAAAATAACTCATTTATCAATAAGTGTACATCATACAGAAACTGTGCACTAGCTTAATTGTTAGAACATTTTTCCTAGTCTCATACATTAAATTTACACGCCGGAATGCACAACATCCGGAACGGGATTCAACAAGTTTTACTGTGATATATCTTACTTTCATACTGAAGTGTAATAAAACAATACTTCTGTTTATGCATATGTTTGGCCTGTGTCAATAAAAATGATTGTATTTGTATGTCGATACAACTTTAACTTTCTTATTTTTTGTTTCAGCTGTTCACATGGTCTGAAAAAAGTTGGGGGGGGGGGGGGGGGTGGCTTGATAATCTCAGGGACGTGTATACTAATATAATACTTAGTATATACGTTCCTGATATTTCCCCTGTAAGTGTTGCTCTACGACAAAAAAGGGGGCAGCCAATCCCCACCCCCGTCCCTCCCACCCCTGGCCGCTTGATGCTACGTGCCTGGTATTGTCAACACCTCTTTAAGCATATTCGCTAAACCTTTATCAGGACCCTGATTCTATAAATATCGATGTTTAATGTCCTTTATGCTATAAATATCGATGATAAAATTGCCCCCACCCCACCCCCCGGATGCTACTCCGTGCCTGACATGTACATATGCAGGTTTTTATTTTATTGAATTGTGAAATAAATCATCGCAAAATATCCTTATCAAAACATATCATGCAAAAAGATACCCGGTAATCTTCACACAGCTGAAAAAAACGATTGTTTTTGGGTGGGTTTTTTAATCGGGATCGGAGTCTGTACAATATGTATGTCAAAGGTCAGCCACCAAGTTGAACATAAGACGATAAGTTGAAGTTGGTTAGTCGTGTAATATTATACACAATGTCGTCTATTCCACATCTTAAATATCATATTGATGATAAAAATCTTTTCGAAACAGCAAAAGATATTATTTTACATGCAAAGCCTAACTGGGAACGCAGTGACATTAAATTCAAGGTAAATATTTCTTCGCTATGCTTGACGCCGGTATAGGTAACCACTTACAATATATATCACCGGTGGTCGTGCCACCAGTGATAATCTTACAATCAAGAATTTGGAACTAGCCATGTGCTGATGTGTCTCATTTATTAGGAAATTTACTTAACACTTGCTAGTTGCATGTAGAATGTGCTGGGTCCTACTATTTGCAACTTTGTTTGCTTTGTACAAACATTTAAAATTAATTAATTAATTAATTAATACATTCAACATGTTCAATGCTCTCAGTCTCATTAAACACTCTAATATAAGTTCAATTAGTGAGTGTGGACTTTAGAAATATGTTAATTAAATATGTATATCTAATGTCAATATTGTAGAGTGTTATGTACAGTCTACGTAGTCTCGCCTTTTAGTGCCATGTTATCTGATTACATAGGAAGGAAGGCAGTTTATGCCACATGTAGTCTTGACTAACCAAGGATGACGATTTAGTATTCTCCTAAGAGAGGAACAGCTTTACATCCATGGCTGGTCAAGAGAAATGAATAACTAAAGTAAATACAACCCTTATAAATAAGCTACATGCATGCACCATTTTAATCTTGCAGGTCTTTGATGAAGGAATAACCAATAAACTTGTAGGAGGTTATCGAGGAGCCAGTTTTGCACAGGCCAAAGATGTAGTTCTTATTCGGGTGTATGGTGAAAAAACTGATTTGATTATTGACAGAAATGCAGAAAAGCAGAATATGTCAGAGTTGGCTGAGGCAGGGATGTGTCCCCCTGTCTACGCTACCTTTGATAATGGGCTTGTGTATGGATTCGCCCCAGGAGTGACCCTGGATGAGAAAACAGTCAGAGATGAGACTATTCGGAAGTAAGATTCTGGTGGTTGGGGGGGGGGGGGGGGGGGGGGGGGGGGGAACTATATGTCCATATTGTCTAAATAACCCACCAATTGTACTGATAATATTACATTAGCCAAGCTAGTAATTAAAGTACATTAATTAGAATATGGGAAGAAAATATCCAGGAACAGCTAACAATAGGCAGTTTTACTTGAATATCAAGTTCATTTTAAAAATTTACCAGTAATGCAATATATTATACTTTCTCTTATTATATTAGTTGATTACCCCCCTTACTGTAATCCAGTTTTGTAAACTTGCAAAAATATTTCCCAATTAATTTTTCATAAATTAGTTCAACGTGACTTTGCTTTTGCTACAAAACTTAGCTATATATATAGATAATAAATCAATAACAAGAAACATTAAATGACTAATGTGGGGAAGAAATATTTGAAGGAAATGCTCTTCAGGTTCTCATGACATTACTTATAAACATGCATGAATAAAAGTAGGTATGAAATAAATGTTGGCCATAGTGGTAAAGTATGTTATGTATTCCACAAATTTTACATTAAGATAAATAAGAAAGTCGGATAAATGTTGTTTCAATCTGATTTGTAATTTAAAGTCAGAATTAAATGTTCAGACACTTAGATATTTACCAGCTGGATGTTAAACCCTTCATTTTAAACTGTTTTAGTTTTATTTTGTCAGACTTATTGCAAAAGAGATGGCGAGACTTCATACAGTAAACCTGAGACACATTCCCTGCAGAAAAAGTGCCTTGTTTGACAAACTACGAGAGTGGTTGAAGATTATGCCAGACAGTTTCTCGAATCCCAAGATGAATGAAACGTAAATTATAGTAAATACATGTACCTATATTCTAGGTGCTATTCTTGTCAATTCCTGGTTTTACAATAGCATAGAACTATGCTGTATACAGGGAAATAATCGCCCCCGTTTTATTTTCGCCCCTTTCACCGTCGTTGTCAGAGGGCAGATTTAAGACTGGGCGAATTCTATGTTACAAATAATATCTCTGTAAACATATCTGTAACTGGGCGAATTCAAGACTGGGCAAAACCGTTTGCAAGTGTAGAAGAGCAAAACTAACACGGGGCGAAAATAACCCTGTATACAGTAACTAATATTGTTACTATGCACACATGTATGCAGTATGCATGTACAATATTTCTGTTTATTTATTCAAGATTTAAGGAAAAGATCTTGAAGAAGGAGGATTTGGAGAAAGAACTCTCGGAACTTGAAAAATGTATAGAAAGCCTAGGCTACCCAGCTGTTTTCTCTCACAACGATCTACTACTCAAAAATATCATTTATAATAAAGAGGAGGGTATGGAATTATTTTTTTTTAATTTGTAATTTCTGATGAAATCACATGCATGATATGAGGTTTATTAAATGTCACATAATTTTCATCATGACTTTATATCAATTTGATTTTTCTATGCAGGGAAAGTCACTTTCATTGACCAAGAATACGGCATGTACAATTATCAACCATTTGATATTGGGAACCATTTCTGTGAATATGCAGGTAATTAAGAGCAATCAAAGAAATAATAATCGACACAACAAAAGCAATAGAATTAAAAGTATAGACATTTACCGTATATACTCGCCTATAAGTCGGATTTTTGGGAGTAGAAATTTGAGTGAAAAGTGGGGGTCCGACTTATAGGTGAGACATAGTAAAAAAATTTCACAAGAGAGAAGTAAGTTATATTTCTTTTTAAATAATCAACAGATAAATGCATTGAACCTGTGATCATAAAAAGAAAAGTCAAGCAGTCAGTTTTTCACACCTAAGGTGATAATAGATATAGGGGTCATGTCACCTAAAACAACACAAGCCAACACCACAGTTTAAGGGGCTAATTACCAACCTAATCAGTCAGTAAGGAAATAAATCACTATCATCAAATTTTCAAAAGGACTCTATTTAAATACTTGGTAGTTTTGAAGCTATTACCAACTTGTAAATAGTGTTATAAAAAATAATAACATTTAAAATCAAAAGTTATTAACATCATAGACCCATGATAGAAATAGTCTATAAGCAATTATGGGGTGAAATAAGGACAAATTTTTTTAGAACTCAAACCATGTATGAAAAAATGTGGTATTCTACTGAGAGTATCTGTACATCAATTGTCCTGAAAAAGTGACCCGACTTATAAGGGAGTCAACAGCAAAATCTTCAAATTAAAGCTGGAAAAAGGCAACCGACTTATAGGCGAACCATACTTATAGGCGAGTATATACGGTAAGTCCATAAGTCATATCATGCTTTAAATTCTGAAATTTTCATGTGCCATATATTTTTCCCTGAACTGTGACTACTTTGCCTGTGTGTAGGTATAGGGGATGTGACAGACTACTCGCTGTATCCTGACCAAGACTATCAGCTGCCATGGATACGGGAGTACTTGCAGGAGTGGTCCAGACTGACTGGGGGTGCAGAAGTGATGGACGCCGATGTGTGGAAGATGTACTGTGGAGTGAACAAGTGTGCACTGGTAATGGGGCTTACTCTCAATGGGATACTCATTAACCTGCTTATAATTTTTTTTGGTCAATATAGATAGTCCCAAGACAAATGTGTGCTGTTAAAATATTTCTTTTAATAATAAGATTATCCTGTAAACTATTATTACCTTTAATTGATACAGTATAAAGATAAAATTAATATACTTTATTAATTGAAATGCAAGAAAGACATAAATATTAACAAGGAAATTGATTTTGTGTAGAAATGTTTTTTGCATTTGAAATAAGACTTTGAATGATTTTAAATTATTACATTGTATGTTTCTGTTGTATTAAATCAATCTGGTAAAAATAAAAATGCATTTAAGCTATACAGGTTTACATGTGAAATAATGTACCTTTAAAAAACAAATTTATATTTTGAGACAATATTCATACAGCACTACAAAGATGGCTGGAGAAGTTGTAAAAATAAAAGAAATGTGATTGTTTGTAGGCAGCTCATTTTTTCTGGGCAATTTGGGGACTCATCCAGGCCAAGTACTCTGCAATAGACTTTGACTATCTAGGGTAAGAAAACTTAATTTCTAGGGTAAGAAAACTTATAAATTTATGAATTTGGTGTTTTAAGAGCTTCTGATGCCTTACAATAGTTAATCAGGCTCATTTTTAATCTCACTCTTACTGTTCCACTCTACAATAGAATACAAATGCAGTGAACATGCTTTAAGTGAAGTTGGTATCATTCCGTTAATCTTTAAAATGCATTATAGACTTATCCGATATAATTACTTTTAAAATTAATCAGACCATGGTGCTTCACTAAAACTGTGTTTGACTGTATGTTCCTTTTATAAAAGTCAAACTAAGATGAAAAATGATTGAGCTTTTTGTATTAAAGTTTCAAAGTTTTTATTCTAGTTCATTTCTTTTGAAGATGTTGGTATTCATCCTTTTTCATTCAGCTTCATTCTTTATTCCTTTAATATTTGCAAATTTTGTTAATTGTTTATATTTTATGTTTTGCTTCTTGCAAGCTCTTTACCACTGCTTGGGCCTGAAGTCTTTTATTTCAGTTCGAAAAGCATGTATTAAAAGAATCTTTTTTTCAAATTTGTGTTTCAGATATGCAATCATTAGGTTTGAGGAGTATTTTGCTAGAAAGAATGAATTCCTCTCCCTCCAATGAAATTGCCTCTTGATGCTTTAGCAGCTGATCTCATATATCGCTACCTAAATTAAATCTATATGGATGCTTCATGCCGCCAAGACAAACTATATATATCATCCACCTTTTTGGGTGGAATTTTTTACATAGGAACTTCATTATGATTTCATTAATATATTTTGTGGGTATTTTTTTTTTTTGATTCTGTTTTTATGCAAAAAAAAAACATATTGTAGAATTGATAAAATTTGTATTCAAATATATCAGTATTAATTGTATGAAATATTGTACAATGTATTATCATAAATTTTTATCAGAATTGCATTTAATGCATGTAAATTGGTAGAAGGGTGCAAGTATCAGTATATAATCTTCATTGGGATTTTATGAACTATTAAGGATAGTGAAATCTTGTGAGATGATATGTTTTATTTCATTATTGGTAATTGAGAAATTCTTGTCATACAGTACATGACTTTAATGCAAATGTTAGATTTTATTTTGTTTTTTATTCACAAAGTTTTTTACATTTTTTTGTAATTATCTTCAGCTTTTTGTTGACACGCAAATGAATTGACCACCTATAAATTTAATATCATGAACAATGATAATATCAGTGAAATAAGATACTGTATAAATAAAAGCACCACCATACAATTATTATTTAAATTTTTTACACCAGAAATTTATTAATTTGAGCCAATTTCCTTATGCAAAATGAAATGAAAATAGGTTTCACATTTCATTCCTGGGGTAATTAATGGACCTTGATACATTTTATGATATAGTGTTGATGTTTGTACATTGTCAGATATTTGCTGAAATCAATTGATAGCATGTTGTTAACTGCACAAAAGGATGATATCAAGGGTTTTGAACTTGTGATACTAGTATGTGATTTTAAAAAAACTACTCATTACTTGATATTTATTCATAAAAGAACTGTTTTCATTTTGAATGTTGAGAGTTTATTGGAGACGACACATGTTAATCAGCATGTAAACTTAATATTAAAGTATCCATTACATTGTGTTACGTGAATCAAACCTGAGGTTTGGCTGTGATCATGTTTCTGCCTCCACGCAAAATTTCTTAACATTGTACCAGTGGTGTGTTTTATTATTTGATTTCAAAATAATTTTATACTTTATTGAAGAGTAGTGTTATAATCATAGTTACATATACAAAATGTATACCCGGTACTAATAAACTTTACTACAATCATCATTTTTTATGTATTTTTAATTTTTGATGTGATGATCTTTAAAATGTAATGTCCACTCAGATAGAAATTAATGCAATCCTTGCAAGGCAGAAAATTTTAATAGCATTTTAATTGTCAAGCACCAGCATATTTAATCCAAACACAGAATTTTACCTTTGTGATGCTTTGACCAGTTTGATCGCTAGATTAAATAAGTTAGTTGGTAAATCACCTGACTAGAGATTCAAGGGCCCAGGGATATAGAATTCAAGTCTGCATGGTTCCTCATTTTCAGCTCACCTGAGCTGAAAGCTCAAGTGAGCTATTCTGATCACATTTTGTCTGTCGTCCGTCTGTCTGTAAACTTTTCACATTTTCAACATCTTCTCAAGAACTACTGGGCCAATTTCAACCTAACTTGGCATAAATCATCCTTAGGCAAAGGGGATTCAAAGTTGTGAAAATTAAGGGCCACACCCTTTTTCAAGGGGAGATAATTAAAAATTAATGAAAAATTTTGAGAAATTTTGAGAAATTTTCAAAGATCTTCTTCTCAAGAACCATAAAGCCAGGAAAGCTGAAACTTGTGTGGAAGCATCCTCAGGTAATGTAGATGCAAAGTTGTGAAATTCATTACCCCCAGGGGTAAGGTTGGGCCACAATGGGGGGGGGGGTAGAAGTTTTACATAGGAATATATAGAGTAAATCTTTTAAAATCTTCTTCTCAGTAACTAATCAGCCAGGAAAGCTGAAACAACGTGTGAAAGCATCCTCAGGTAATTTAGATTCTAAGCTGTTAAAATCATGATCTCAGGGGTCAGGGTGGGGCCAATGGGGGGTCGAAGTTTTACATAGGAATATATAGAGTAAATCTTTATAAATCTTCTTCTCAGAAACTATAATCAGCCAGGAAAGCTGAAACAATGTGTGAAAGCATCCTCAGGTAATTTAGATTCAAAGTTGTTAAAATCATGATCTCAGGGGTCAGGGTGGGGCCAATGGGGGGTCGAAGTTTTACATAGGAATATATAGAGAAAATCTTTATAAATCTTCTTCTCAGAAACTATAATCAGCCAGGAAAGCTGAAACTTGTGTGGAAGCATCCTCAAGTAGTGTAGATTCCAAGTTGTAAAAATCATGATCCCTGGGGGTAGGGTGGGCCACAATGGGGGGGGGGGGGGTCGAAGTTTTACATAGGAATACATAGAGTAAATCTTTAAAAATCTTCTTTTACAAAACTAATCAGCCAGGAAAGCTGAAACTTGTGTGGAAGCATCCTCAGGTAGTGTAGATTCAAAGTTGTAAAAATCATGATCTCTGGGGGTAGGGTGGGGCACAATGGAGGGTCGAAGTTTTACATAGGAATATATAGAGTAAATATTTAAAATTCTTCATCTCAGAAACTAATAAGCCAGGAAAGCTGAAACTTGTGTGGAAGTATCCACAGGTAGTGTAGATTCAAAGTTGTGAAAATCATGATCCCTGGAGCTAGGATGGGGCCACATTGGGGGGGAGTGTTAAAGTTTTACATATGAATATATAGAGTAAATCTTTAAAAATCTTCTTCTCAGAAACTAATCAGCCAGATGATTCTTTATAATTGTTAAGACTGGCTCCAGGATAATTCTACGGCTTCACAATAAGGTTCAGAGTTTGATTTAGCTTTATATCCCATATATAAACAATTGTTAAGGATCTTTTTGAGAATTGCAATACTCAACATGTGATATGACTATAAAATCATCCTGTAAGAAAAGGGACTAATGATGATAAACATAAGAATATCCGGGGGGGGGGGGGGGGGGGGATTTTATTTATACAGGATCTACATGTATTATTGTACATTGTCCAGATTGTTTGTATTATGACTCCATTAAGCTGATTTTATCATACCTATTGTTCCTTAGGCCCATGGGCCTCTTGTTTTCCATCTGGTTACAAGGTATAAATCCCATACATTTGTTGTGTTAAAACAATTTTTAGTTAGTATTCTTCTTTCTTATTTATTTACTGGGTATAGAATGGATGTAACTGTATTATTTCTATTACAGACTAGTAAATAGTTTCATGCATCCCTGTCTGTTGATAAGGGTATTAACTTTTTTGGAAAAAATTATAACATATGACACAATCTTAGATAACCATAATTAATCCTTTTTAGCTCGCCGAACTGAAGCTTATTCAATTAATCTTGTCTTAATTATCATTATCTTACGTTTCACATTTATATATTTTTTTCAATGTTGAGTGGTCTTTATTTCTATTACAGACTAGTAAATAGTTTCATGCATCCCTGTCTGTTGATAAGGGTATTAACTTTTTTGGAAAAAATTATAATATATGACACAATCTTAGATAACCATAATTAATCCTTTTTAGCTCGCCGAACTGAAGCTTATTCAATTAATCTTGTCTTAATTATCATTATCTTACGTTTCACATTTATATATTTTTTTCAATGTTGAGTGGTCTTAACCCCCCCCCCCCCCCCCTCTCTTCATGTTCTTTGTAAGCAGTACTTTCTATGAAACTTGTTTTTTAATTTTCTTTAAATATATAATAAAAAATGCACGTTACGTGTAAAATTAAAATAAAGATCAATAGTTTTCATGAATTAACTTAGAGTTAATTAAAAATCTACATGATCTAGGCCATTCAAAAATCCGAATATTTGATGTATGAATTATTTAATACAAATAGGTGGCGCTCTCATGTTAACTTCCTTTTAATTTTGGATGTCGAAAGAGTCGGTAGGTAACGAAGTATTCCAAATAGGAAATGATTTTACTAGCCGTATTTGTACCTTATATGCTCATATCAGAGTAATGAATTTATATAACAGTTAATTTGAGCACAATATTAGCCTAGTTAAAGACGCGCAATTGTTATTTGTGTCACTGATACTGTAAAATTTTGACAGGACCTGTTAACGTTTGACAGGTGCGATGATGTAAAATATTTGTTTCAAAGTAGTAAGCCATCTGAAGTGTGTATTGCCTTTTTAAAATATAAGAGATATTTCTAGTGAATGGAAATGGCAGGAACTCATTCTATCTCGGAGTTCTACCATGGGAGGAGTATTTTCATCACTGGAGCCACTGGTTTTATGGGGAAAGCCCTCGTAGAAAAGCTACTGAGATCATGTCCGGGAATAAAGAATGTTTACATTCTCATAAGACCAAAGAGAGGCAAAGATGTCAGCCAGAGACTGGAGGAATTGCTTGCATCAAAGGTAAACACCAATTTTGTCAGGACTATATTTTGCTTTATGAATTGATATATGATTTTAGATAAGAAGTGTTTATTATCAGTCGGAAATATTGGTAACACACATGATCCTTTAATTAGGTTTCATGAAAGTTATTATTTGGAACATTTGGCAACTATCAAACGATTTTTGAAGATTCTAGCCGTTTAAAATTCTGACAATTTTATCTACGTGGTTGATTGACACATGATTAAAATGCTGTTGTATTTACTTTCCCTCAGGATCTGTATAAATATTTTGACGCATTAATCATCAATGAAATTTGTTAATACTGCATGGTCTGAAGATGGTCTAAATTTGGTAGTGTCAGATATATCATAATATGGCATTCCTACTAGCTCCAGCTAGTTGACCCTTTAGCTTGATTGTTAGAGTGCCAGATGACCAGGGTTCGAACCCCAGCAAACGCAATATTTTCCTCTGTGTTATAAAAATTAAAAACCGAATTAGAAATATGAATATATTTCAAATTATTTAAATGATCACTGATCTTGTAAGATATACTCATCATGATATAGATATCAAAGAACTTTTTAGGTCACCTGAGTCACTCAGGTGACCTATTGCAATTGGTCTTCGTCCGTCGTCGTGCGTTAACAATTTTACATTTTTAACTTCTTCTTGGAAACTACCAGGCCAATCGTTACCATTTTTGGTGTGAAGCATCTCTATGGTAAGAAGAATCTAAATTGTGAAATTTATGGCTCTACCACCCCTGGGGTGCCACGGGCGGGGCCAAATATGCAAAAAAAGCCAAATTTTCAAAAATCTTCTTCTCTACTTCCACACATGTGAGGAAAAAACTGAATGCATGGTTATGATGTCCATGAGGCCCTCTACCAAAATTGTGAAATTTATGGCCCCTGGGTCAGGGGTTCTGGCTCTAGGGTGGGGCCAATATGGCCATATAGTAAAAATGTATTAAAATCTTAGAAAATCTTCTTCTCTACTCCCATATATATTTGTTAAAAACTAAATGCATGGTTATGATGTCCATGAAGCCCTCTACCTTAATTGTGAAATTCATGACCCCTGGGTCAGGGGTTCAGGCTCTAGGGTGGGGCCAATATGGCCAAATAGTAAAAATGTATTAAATCTTAGAAAATCTTCTTCTCTACTCCCATATATATTTGTTTAAAACTAAATGCATGTTTATGATGTCCATGAAGCCCTCTACCTTAATTGTGAAATTCACGACCCCACGGTCAGGGGTTCAGGCTCTAGGGTGGGGCCGATATGGTCAAATAGTAAAAATGTATTAAATCTTAGAAAATCTTCTTCTCTACTCTTATATATATTTGTTAAAAACTAAATGCATGATTATGATGTCCATGAGGCTCTCTACTAAAATTGTGAAATTCATGACACCTTTGTTAGGTGTTCATGCTCTAGGGTGGGGCCAATATGGCCAAATAGTAAAAATGTATTAAATCTAAGAAAATCTTCTTCTCTACTCCCACACATGTGGGCAAAAAACTGAATACATGGTTATGATATCCACAATCTCCTTTACCTAAATTGTGAAATTCATGGCCCCTGGGTCAGGGGTTCAGGACATGGGGGGATGGGGGGGGGCAATATGGCAATAAAGTGTAAATGCATATAATGTTTAAAAATCTTCTTCTCTATTCTCACACATCTGTATAAAAAAAAACGACTAATAATTATGATTACCAGGAAGTCCTCTACTGAAATTTTAATTTTCATGTCCCCTGGGGTATGGGTTTTGACTCTAGGGCAGGGCCAAAATGGATGTATAGATGTTAATGCATATAACGTTAAAAAATTATCTTCTTTACTCCCACACACCTGAAAGGAAAACTAAATTCATTATTTTGTAGACCAGATCTTTTAGTTTTTCACCAAAATTATAGGTTTCACAGTTCTTTTTGAATTAAATGTGGTTGTCATTACAAATTTATAATTTTTCTACTCCAGTATAAAACCTAATTAATTAGATGCATATATGAGACTCCATGACAAGTTTGTGTATTGGATATATGCTACTCAGGTGACCGTTAAGGCCAATTGGCCTCTTGTTTGTTGTAATTTTTTCATGCCAAGGACATACTACATATAGTATGTTTAACTAGTTCATGGAGTGACATTTGATTGTGATTTTGCTTATCGGATAGATTTATGTTAGAGTTCAGATGAAAGATAAACTTTCAAGGTTTATATCGTATATATAGAAGAGATAACATTCATACTATCATCCTTAAAGTTTCACTTGTTCAAACATTATCATTTTAATAAGAAATTTATCAAATTCCTTGAATGAAAAAATCAAGAACAGTCATATGGTGATTCCTTTATGCTATACATATATATGTGACCATTTTACACAGTCAGGAATATTTTTCAAGATGTTTTGTTTAGTGGGATATTTTTTTCTTTATATGCAAGTTTCATTTTTTCTTCGATTTATAACTTTATTGACGAATAAATGCCAGCATATATATATATATATATATATATATATATATATATATATATATATATATATATATATATATATATATATATATATATATATATATATATATATATATATACCTTTTAAGAATAGAGAGTTATTTTCAAAGAACTTTGAATATATTTTAATTTAATAGCTGTTTGAGAAACTAAAGAGACAGGACCCAGATTTCAGTAAGAAGGTGATCCCAGTGACAGGGGATATCCTCCATGAAAACCTGGGGGTCAGTCAGAAGGATGAGGAGAGGGTCATCAACGATGTCTCTGTGGTCTTCCACTCGGCGGCCACAGTCAAGTTTGATGAAGAAATGAAGTGAGAAACATTACAATTGTTATTTCCTTTAGTAACACATATTTTAGTATATATGCTGGTATACCTTTAACTATTTAAGTTATATTGAAGCATTGTATTTCCTCAAACTTTGCTGTATTTACATATTTAATTGCCAGGATCTTTTCTGTTCTAATAGGTTGGCTGTTGAGATGAATGTTGTTGGAGTAAATAGAATGATACAATTTTGCAAGAAAATCAAAAACTTGGAGGTACATTTGCATATTTAGACAAATATGAATTGTTTTCTTGGATAAAATTAAAATGCAGAATTACAAAATATTATTGGCATTATCAATGATGATGAGAAATTATACAGTTATGATATATATTTATCAATCTTTGATTCTTTTCAGGTGCTCCTACATGTTTCCACAGCCTATTGCAACTGCAATGTGAAGTACATAGATGAAAAAGTTTATGAGCCTCCACTTGCACCTCACAAATTACTGGATGCTTGCGAGTATGTGTTTATTTGACACGTTTTATAAAGCAGTAAATCTTTATTCAGTAAGGAGAATAAACTCTTATCATTTCATTTTTTTTTAAGTAGCAGCAAAGTTTATTTAGTATAGTACTTTTTATTTGACTGTCAGCCATCTCCTGATTTGATGGTGTGACATTTTGACAAGAAATAACAAGTATAAACTATGTTGTACTTTTACAGATGGATGGATGGAGATGTTTTAAACACCCTGACACCAAAGATGATCGGCAACAGACCAAATACCTACACCTACACCAAAGCCATTGCGGAGTATCTGCTGTACCAGAATAAAGAGGAATTACCTGTGGTGATCTTTAGACCGTCTATTGTGGGCGCCTCTTGGAATGAACCTGTCCCAGTTAGTATACACAATCTGATATTAATCATTATGTCGTGTTGAAATAAAGGGATACAAGATTTTTCCATCATTTTCCTGTTTTCATGCTCTGATTCTTTCTTTGTAAAACATACTGTGACCTCTTTAAATCAAGATTCATTTTACATTATTTTGTATTAAAATGGTTTTGTGCCTGGTGTTTTAGGGATGGGTTGATAACTACAATGGTCCTACAGGATTGTTAGCAGCAGTAAGTATGAATGTTTTGTATAGAAAACATACAATTACCTAAACTAGATGTTGCATTTCTTTTTTAAAGAAAAAATATACATGTTGAATAAATGAGATTTTTTTGATAATTAAATAGATAGTTGTGTATTCATTAATGCTTTTTTGGCTTCTTCAGATTGGAAATGGTTTGCTGAGAGTTATGAAGGGGGACTTTTATGGTACTTCAGATATCATTCCAGTAGACATTGCCTCCAATATGATGATAGCAGTAGCCTGGGATAATGTTGTTTATAAGTAAGGGTCCTTTCAATTAATAATAATTTTCAAATGTTAATCAAGGCATGTGCGTTTTGCATTCTAGCTACTACCTAGTTGATCATGTAGATTTGAAAGAAGGGATGATTTTGTTTTTCTTTAAGCCAATATTTAATGCTCTTGCAGATCAGAGAGAAAGAACCTGTTAAGTTTACTTGTAACAACCCAAAATATAGGCTTTTTATTAATTGCTGTTCCTGCATTTTTTTTCTAGATCAGATGAATTAAAGGTATACCATTGTACAACAGGGCAAATGAACAAGTTTACATGGGGACAAATGGGTGAGTTGTCACTATAAATATACAATTGATTATGTACTTATATTGCAGGATCTTTTCAATTTGTGAAAATATTTGATTTCCTGGTTCATGAAAATGTTTTAATCTGATCAAACATGTAAATATAGATCTCTATTATAAAAGATAACAAGATTTTTATGTACATGTGATTTTATTTTGGAGAAAGAGCAAAGCTTCGTAATGAGTTCAACTTTTAAAGAAATACTGTTAAAATTATTGACCATTTTGGATCTTGTGTCCACAGCAATATGTTAAAAATGTATAAATTTTCCTTCCAGAGCGAATGTCTCATGAATGCTTCATGAAAAACCCTGTCAACACAGTAGCCAGGATCCCAAATCCTCGCTTTACCAAAAGCTAGTAAGAAACAATTCTGTACAGATCATGTTACGAACCTAGAACTAAGGAATACTCTGGTAGCAATAATAATGGTACTATTCTGTCATGTAATAAGCTGACAATCAGTTTCTTGAAAGTTTCTGAAAGTTATTTCCAGAATGTTTTACAGTGAATGTCTTCAAGTAAATGTCTACAAAATAAATTAGAATACAAGAGAAGAATGAAAAACATTCAGAGTGCTAATATAAAATGACATACTAGAATTTTTAAAAATGTTTACTTACAGCGATTTGCTATTATTTCAGTGTGTGGCATGAGGTATGTGTGCTGTTTGACCATGTTTTACCTGCCTATCTGATGGACATGATGATGTGGGTCTCAGGCAAACGCCCAATGTATGTACCAGTACTCCTATACTTTTTGAACACTGTTTTCCTGACAACATCCCCAGTTAACGGACATGCATGTATATTGAGACAAGACAAGAAAAGTACACGCCTGCTACCATTTGCATGAACATGTAATAAAGCTGCATTTACAGGAAATATTTGCATGTTAATTTATAATTCTTTCATCAAATTTTTGAAATTTTATTGACGTATTGAAATTTTTGACTTGTGAAAATGGAAGAGGGTATTGTTGGTGTTTTATCTCAAGGATGTGTAAATATTGAAACATTGAGTTGTGTATTCAAGAGTTGGATAGTGACAATGTGTCAAAGTACATACATTCTCTGTGTATGCATTCTATGTGTACATGAAGGTCACATGGTGTTATATCACTATAAGGTTACCCGTAACCGGGTCATGTTCTGATTCGGGGTCAACACCTGGCAGGTTGTGTAAGCTGTGTGTAGATCTGACAGATTATTTTGTGTATTTAAGAGATAACCAGGTGTATAAAGTGCTATGGTCAGGTTTATTAATGTATTCATATGAATATTTATATTTAGAAAGCAATTACATGCACACACACACACCAAAACAAATGCTCTATAAATGCTCAATTAAAATGACTAGATCATTAATGATGAGAATTACATATTTCAATAAAAAATTCATTTTTTGTACATTATTTGATCTTTTACTTCAAGATTTGTCAAAATCCAAGACAAGTTGAGGAAAGCGGTGGGGAGCCTGGACTACTTCACTCAGAATGAGTGGGTCTTCTCCAACAAGAACCTTGATGACCTTTTGAACAAAATGACACCAGAGGACAGAAAGGTACTCTGAATACACTAGTTTACAAGGGATTTAATATATGTTTGGGGTTGAATATAAGGACCATTTTAGCAAGGCCTTGGACACTCAGGAGGATGTTAACCCTGCGGATGTAATTATATATATCCTGCGTCAAAATTAGTATAAAATGACATTGGTTTCAAGCGAAATATACACCAATTGCATAGTCTTAACTTAAAGGGGCATGGTCACGATTTTGGTCAAATTTTATTTTTCTGGTTTTATTATTTGCAATGCTTTAGGAATGCATTTCTAATGATCAAATGAAATTTGGGTGCCAGTCATTGAGTTTTAAGCAAGATACAGGCTCCGGGATCATGAAACTGTCTTAAATTTTAAGTCAGACTTAAGTCAATGAATTTGCACTTGAATTTTAAGATTGTTCTTAAAGTGGATCACAAAAAAATGACTTAGGGTTAAGTATGAAATATTGTCTTAAATCTTAAGACTGCTATTAGGCAGACTTAAGTTTATAGATTCTTACTATGTAAGTTCAAAATGGCGACACTCGTTGGATTTTTAAGAAGAAATGATCAGCAAAGAAGGTTGCTCCCTCGTCCTCGGGTTTTCTATTTATAGTCTAGGTTTTTCCCCTTTGTGCACTTGCTATTGAAGTTATTTCCCTTTGTTAAAGTGAAAGTGTGTAAACACGTCTGTATAATGACTGATATGTTATCCAGTAAGAAACTATGCTAATATTTGTGTGAAGCATCTTTTAAATATAATTTTTTAAACTTTGTGATATATGATAATGTTTACGATGCAGCCGATAGGAATCTTCAAAAAAGAAGAGTTCCACTTTTAACAAATTCTGTCGAAAAATCGCGCGAGTTACTATGGAGTTTAGCTAAGACAAATCTTAGCTAAGTTTTTTCTTAGATCGTTTTGTGATCCACTTAAGTAAGCAATCTTAACTAAGTCTAAATCTTAGATTTAAGACAAAATTCTAACTTAAATTTAAGACAGTTTCATGATCCCGGAGCCAGGACTCGCAATTCTTCGTCATGTAAACAAGGCTCGTGCCCTGTTTTTGTTTATATAGATTCAAAATCTTTTTTAAGCTGGTTTGTCTATATTATTATTCATTTAAAGCATAAATAAGCAGTTCCTAACGATTAATACATTTATTTTAGGTCTAAAACTGGAATTTTCACTTCGACATTCGAAATGTAAACAAACACTTTGTTTACATAGCGAAGAATTGTAAGCTTTGTAACTCACTTATAACTCATCAAATGACACTCATATTTTGGTTGCCTGTTAAAAATGCCTTATTGAAGCATTGTAAACATTAAAATCAAAAAACTAATTTTTGACCAAAATCGTGACCATGCCCCTTTAAAAGCAAGACAAATCATGTAGATTTCAGAGAGCAGTGGTTGAATGGCCATCAGTGTAAGCTAATGATTACATCATTAGACAGGCATCCATCACAATGCTGTTAACACAACTAGCCAAAGTCCAAGCTCTCGCTAAAATGGTTCTAATATTCTTTCCATGTAAAATTAGATGGATATTTTTCATGCACATGCTTCTTTCACAACTTCAAATAAGGCATCAGTATTTCTTAATTCATGATTGAAAAGATGTTTATTCACCCAAATTAAACATCAAATTATTTATACAAAGATATTAAATTGTAGGTACGTGTACTTTTTAAAAGCAGGTCAAAGAACTTACATTATTGTTAGGTACATGTATATTATTTATGATATCCATACAAAGGGTAGGAATTTGCTTTAAAGTGTGTTTCACAGACTATTTTATAATTTTGCAGACCTTCAACTTCAATGTGAAAAGTATACACTGGCCTACGTACATGGAGTCCTACTGTCTTGGCATTAAACGATTTGTTCTCAGGGAGGAACTTTCCGAGTTGTCCAAAGCCAGGCAAACACTCAAAAGGTTGGTTTATTTTTCAGTAAACATGCATTATTAAGAAAAAATTGTCAGACATTTTGTTCAATATCGGACGAACCCTCAAGAGTTACGTTTATAACTTTATATAACCATAAAATTCCTTATACAGTACATGTATATAAAATAAAAAATCAGTTTAGCTATTACAACAAAATTGGTGTACCAGTAGATGATAAATGTACTTTTTAACCTTATTATTCTTCAATTTTTGAGGTATTTTGTTTTCAGGTTGCAGAGGATAAACTTTGCAGTGAATGTGTTCCTTTTTATCGCGGTGTGGAGACTTCTGATAAACCGTGTGGCAGTAGCAAGGACTCTGTGGAACTTCCTGTTGGGCTGGGCTATCCGCATCTTCAAGCGCATGCCAAAGGTGGCCAAGTCCTCATGATACACCATCCAAGACACAAACTGAACAAGCATCTGTGATAATCTCTACTGATCCAAAGAATTAACGTCTTTATACATAGTTGGGATTGACACTCGTATATCTTTGATTTACCAAACTGAATTCATTCAGGGATATAGTCGACACATACATGTATGTCAAATAAAAGAATTACATGTACAAATTGTCAGTGGAATATCAGAAATAAATTATTTATAGACAACTTACGTTTGTGGTTGATATTCTGTATGAAGTCGAAAGAATCTTTAATCTGTTATGAAATAAGAAAAAATTTGATTGAATATCGAACTTTCAATCATAATGATATTCATTTTCAGCCAGAATTGTTGCATTGTACAGCTACTGACGACTGTTTAACCAGCATTGATAAATACTGACAACTGTTTAACCAGCATTGATAAATACTGACAACTGTTTAACCAGCATTGATAAAATTAGTTGAAGTTTATTGAACTTTCATAGACTGCTTCCAATCACATTCTTAGTTCATTATTAAGTTTGTCAGACACAGTTGTTTTTCCAATACTTCTGATTAATAATGAAACTTGTCTTATTTACGACGTTTGAGGTTAACTCTGAATTGATCATTTCATGGTTGATTGATTGAAACTTGTATTTCTTTGGTGGTTGATTCTGGCTTTGAAAGTAGCATTTTGCATATATTGCAGAATATATTAACATAACCCTCATGTTTCTTTCTTGCCTGGGGGATAAATCTTGAAGTGGGAGCCAGTGATTCACTTAACAATTTACTAATACTAATAGATATCAGAATTAGCACTACATATTTATGTATAAAAAAAGCATACTTATATCAATATGATATCAATAGTTATTCTTTAAAATAGATGTAATATTGTATAATTTCAGAAAAATATACTATGATTTACTGTAATTAATATTTCTTTACTACAATTAGTCTCTTAAATTATACTTAAAAGCATAAGAAATTCTGAATTTATTACACAATTTTCTAATTTCAATAAAATATACTATATTGTACCAAGAAAAAAATGATATTTTTGGCACCTGAGCTCTTATAAGATTACTTTTATTTTACCCCTTTTATAATGTCTAGATATTTTTTTTCACGTGTTCGGTAAACATAAATGTTTAAACGATATGTTTAAATCGACTTCACACATCACAAACAGCACGTATAATGTTGCAGCTGTTATCGATACTAAAATAGTGAAAAGAACATTGATCCGCACCTTTATTTGCGGCAAAATATTAGATGGCGCTTCATTCGAATACGTCACTTCCTCTTTCACACACGCTGCCATCATGGGTCGTATGCACAATCCCGGGTACGGCACAATAAACTCATTTTCTTGTGTATTACATCAGACAAGGGGTGCAAAACTATAATAAAATCAAAGCTTAACATAAGCACCACCTTTATGTGTTAGATAATATTGCTCTTTTAATCTATAAATTGACAAAATTAGTCTTGTTTATGGGCACGTGGTGTGTCAACACTGAACAAAAATGTTGCCTTAACGATATTTTTAGTGAAATACTTTGTTAAGTTGTCTCAACACTAATTCTTGGACCAAACATCAATATCATAGTGTTTTATATCGTTTGCTATTTACAGAAAGGGTATTTCCCAGTCAGCTCTACCATACCGTAGATCAGTACCAACAGTAAGTATCCAAGATATTCCATTTCTGAATGTTATTGATAAAAGGCAATGTCATAGAAGATAATCAAGAAGTAGCATAAATAGAAATTGTTAAGACAGTTAACTAGCAAATTGTTGGCCTGATTCACTAGGGCTTTTGACACTGTTGAAATTGAACCAAAATTGTGATGCTAAATAGTAGTGTAAAAGCAGAGTGTAATTATGTCTCTGGTAAAAGGGGTAGAATCTGAAAGTTAAGATAAGATATTCGGACATTTATTACATAGGCTTTGGTGAAGGCTTCATTTAAAATTTTGTCCTGAGCTGAATTTCGGTCTAGGTAAAGCTGCTTTTTAAAAATTGTGGGTTTGGAAGACTTGCCAGTTCACTCTTTACTTTGTTTTTGCAGTTGTTCCTGATATTACAAATACTTTGAATTAAATAAAATTAATATGGATACTTAATTAGTTTTTCGTTGATACTGTATATAGAAAACTGAATTGTTTGCAAAATGGCATATTGCTTTTATCCAAATAAAGAATTTTCATTACCAGCTGATTCCTAAGCACTGTTCTAGTACGTGGTTACTTATGCCACAAAATCTACATGTAGCTCTGTTCATGTACAGGGTCCAATTTGCCACAAAATCTACACGTAGCTCTGTTCATGTACAGGGTCCAATATGCCAAAAAGTCTACATGTAGCTCTGTTCATGTACAGGGTCCAATATGCCACAAAAAATAAATGTAATTGCATCATGATCAACCTAACAAGTGTTTTGTGCATTGCCTTATAATTAACTTACATTGTATTCTTTATTTATATAACTTAATAATGTACAAGAATGATGAATCTTGAACACAGTCAAGTGTGTAATTGTTTCAATTCTTTATAGTGGCTGAAATTGACGTCTGAGGATGTTGAGGAACAAATTATGAAGCTGGCAAAGAAAGGATTAACTCCATCACAGATTGGTGAGTGATTTTTTGAAAAGATGCACAATTCTTATCGATAAATGATGGATTGAGTCCTAATTGTTAACGTACCCTCAAAATATTGTTGTCACAAAAGTCTAAATACTTGTAATATGTTATTAACCTTGTTTGATTTTTATCTTCAAAGTTATGCCTTTATCTGTATTCGTAACCATTGTATTTGTTTAACCATTTCTGTAGTAACTCGAAGAATGGAAAACATCTATTCGCAATTCCCGATAATGTTACAGATGCTGATGTAATTATGTGTGCATATAACAGGTGTAATCCTTCGTGACTCCCATGGTGTGGCCCAAGTACGCTTTGTCACAGGAAACAAGATCCTGAGGATTCTGAAGAAGAAGGGCATGGCTCCTGATCTTCCTGAGGATCTGTACCACCTCATCAAGAAGGCTGTCAACATCAGAAAACACATGGAGAGGAACAGGAAGGTGGGCACATCTGTCATGCTATCTCTCAATGGTGTACCATTATGTCAGATAATCTCATTATGGTGTACCATGATGTCAGATAGTCTTACTATAGTGCACCACTATGTCAGTCTTGCTAAAGTGTACCATTATGTCAGATAATTTCAATAATGTTCTAATGTGTTAATCTCACTGTTAAGTGTATGATCTCCTCATGGTGTACCATAATATCAGATAATTTCACCTAATGTACCAGAATGTAAGATCATTTCTCCATACTGTACCATAACGTCAGATAATTTCTCCATACTGTACCATATTATGTCAGATAATTTCTCCATACTGTACCAGAATGTCAGATAATTTCTCCATACTGTACCATAACGTCAGCTAATTTCTCCATACTGTACCATATGATGTCAGATAATTTCTCCATACTGTACCATAATGTCAGATAATCTCAATATAATGTTCATACCATTAATTCAAATACCAGTAAATTCTAAGATATGTAAGACATTTTTAACATTCTATACAGATAATCTCACAATTGTAGGCTGTTCCATTATGTTGGACAGCCTTGCCATATCCCACTATACCATTATTTCAAATATATTACTGTACATATATGGCAGATAAACAGCCATAATTCATTGCACTGTGATTTATCTGTTATCTAATGTCTACACTTCCTTAGTAATTCAAATTAAGCAAAAAGGCTAAAGTGTAGAAATAAGTTTGTACAAATGAACATATGATAGGAAAGATGCGTAAAATGAGACAATTTTTCTTGAGAATTTACCGTTTATTTCTAAGCTTGAAGTAGTTAACAATTAGATTTATTTTAAATTTGTATAGACCCCTTGTGAATAAGTTTTGGTTATTTGTTCTTGCAGGACAGAGATTCCAAATTCCGTTTGATTCTGGTAGAGAGCAGAATTCACAGATTGGCTAGATATTACAAAACAAAGAAAGTTTTGCCACCAAACTGGAAATAGTAAGTTCAATATTTTTTTTAAATCCGTAGGACTATTTGACAAAAGTAGAAATTTAACATGACTGTAGGCCTTAATTTTTAAAAAGTTAGTTGATCTGTTATAAAGCTGGTAATTCTAGATTTTTTGAATGCATTTATTTCTTTAATTGACAGATGTGTATTAGAAAAATTTAAGTACTTTTGAAAATACTTGATATGAGAGAGTTTGAGTTGTAACTCTGATTGTTGTCTTTTTTCCAGTGAGTCTGCCACTGCCGCTGCTATGGTTCAGTAATGTGATATAATAAATCTGAGACAGTCTGTGCCTGGTCTTCCTTATTTGTTTACCTGGAAAAAAAAAACCAGAGAAGGGATTCTCTGTATCTGCAATTCATAATACAAATATGTATGAATTTCTGTAGAACTTGATGCATTGAGGGTTGTTTAAACTCATCCAATGACAGCAGCATATTGAAAGAGAACAGTCAAACAGCTTTATAATTCTAAATCAACTCGCCCATGCGTATATTAACACGTTTTTTGGCGATTTGTAGAAGACGATCCCCTATCAAAACAATATCATGAAAGCAGTTGAGGTTGCTTTACCTGTATTTCAAATGAAATAAGAAATGTCTTTTTATACATTGTAACTATATAACACCAATCAGTTTATCAGACTTCCGTTTAGTAAGCAAAAAGGATTTGGCATCCCAGCGGTGTCTTGAACATATGCAGTAATAAATTGCAAATTTGAAGTATAACTGCGCCTTGACTTCGTCCAAAAATTACTTTAAGCTGAAGGCGAACAGAATTACATTTATCATTGATTTTATAAACTATATTCATGGAAAAAAGAATCATTGGAAAATGCACTAAAGTCATCAAAGAGTCGGACCTTCATGATTTAACTGATTTACCAATAGTAATCTCATTTGTCGTCCGTGCATTTTGATTACGGTAGATCAACATACCTTTTAGGCCCCCGTTCTTTCAGAGTAAAGTTGCCCAGGAAGATAATGAGTAAAATGACGTTTTGATATGTTGCTGTCTTTGTCTCTTCTACAATGCAATCAACGGACAGAAAGGGCGAAATATACAAAAGCTCTCATATAGCAGTTTTTCATTAGGTCTTCAGTTGAGTTTCGATGCTTTGAAACAGCCTCGCACTATTATTTGTAATAGTAGTTTACATTGTGAGTTTATTATGTTAAACTTAACCAAAATGGTATTTTGGTAATGCTCGAATAAAAACCAGCAGATGCATGTATATCTGTAGGTTGGTCCGAAACTTATCTGACGTTTTCCTTGCTTTTTTAACGATTTTGATATTTTACATGCTAATTTTCCTGGCATGTAAATTATCAAAACTGTTTTTAAAAAAGCCATGAAAACGTCAGATATTTCGGACTAATCTGTAGGTATGAAATGGACAAAGTGTCACAATTTAACAAAGAAATCAAAGTGTGAGACATTGTCCACATCATTAATGTTTCAATTTATTCAATGACTTGAGTAAAACAGTTGCTGATATAAAAAAAAATATTTGCGAAGGATTGCAAATATGATTATCCTGGCAGAATTTCCTACATAAACGAAGATAAGATAAACTGGAGATTAATCGACGTTTTTTGGAACTTATGCCTCTGCCTACAAGGTTCCAAGCCTTTGTAACCTAATGTAATCAAAATACTGAATGTACTTTTAGATCAAGAAAAAACATATGCGTACGAATTTCACACGTTTTAACACCTATGTAAACAAAATGAATATTGAAAAACGATCTTGAAAGAACATTTTATTAAAATTCTCAATATTTTATCAAAACGGGGCGGTAAAGAGCTGGTGACTATTAGCTTTAATTATTTTTTTTTTTTACTAAAATTAAAAAAAAAAAAACTTTCTTAACCTGCGAACTATGTAGACTTTAAAATACGTTTTCTTTCTTAATTCTAGAATCATGCTTGCGGGGTTTTATTCAGTACTTGTTATTTTTCATTGACGTAAATGTCTGCATAATAACAGCGAATATAAAGGTCACTATGACAAATTAGAACATCATCACTTATCTAAAGGAACTAGAAACGGAGACAGTTCCTATATTAGCCCAACTTAAGCTCGAGGTGGGCCGCTCTACATAAATCTCTCTCTCTCTCTCTCTCTCTCTGCGGTCAATATCTGGACCTTTTAACTCCCAAACACTTGTCGATATTCCTTTACATAGCTTCAAGATCCCGCGTTCATGCACTCCAGAGACCCTGAATGAGATATCCTGAGATGCGGGTCTGATGTGATAATACAAGTGGTGAACACTGAAGACAATACTTGTAATGATAGTGAATGGACCTTGTGACGATAGAAGAACAAATCATTATGATAGCTTATGAAAAATGATACAACAACTCATAAAAGTAATGACGTGAGATTACTTAGAAGATTGCAAGCAAAATGTTTTTATCTTTTTTAAGAATGAGATGAAACATGCGAAAAATCAAAATCATGTATAAATCATCGCATTTTTTTCATGTTTCTTTTATTTAAAAACAAATAAAACAATATTTAAAAACAATAGCTGCTTTTTTCACATGAGGGTTTTTTTAATTGTCTTATTCGTATTATAAATACGCTTGTAATTAAAATTGAGGTACAATCGGATCTCCTCTACCTTCCACCACTATGAGTTTGTTATTCTGTGATTCCTATATGTTCTATAACGTTACGTCATAAAATTTAGAAATTGTGTTCATTTTCTTTGTTGGCAGATTTCTTTCTTGTTTAATTTGAAGATAAAAAGAACACGAATCACCATCTAAGTGAGGAGTATGTAAGATATTGTCCAAACTGAAAATGGTCTATACACAGTTTCAGTGTCACCCAATACTCCAGTAATGACGATATAGCAAATAAGTTGTAATTGCGAATGATTGCAGATTAAATGATGCCCTAACAAAATTTACCAACTAACTGAAGATGAGTCATGGTGTCTGCAAGCTGATCTGATGAAATGAAAAGAGGTTTATAATCAATTGAAGAAAAACGCAATTACATTATTTCAAATAAAATGTTTTCAAGTCATTGATTTTATAACTCGTCCATCTGCCTTCCAGGTCTCAAGCCATATACTTAATTTTTTTGTAACCCTTTTGCATTAGATGTTACACAGGTTATGAATACTACCAGGCTAAACTGATTTTATGACTTCGATCTTTTAATAAAATCCTTACAATTGTAAAATTTGGTCAAGACAGGATAGTAAGAAAAAAGCTGGAGACTGAGAACTTGATATTTTTATTTGTATACCGAGATTGAAGAAAACCAAACCCTTTAACTTGTGAACTTACACATCACGATATGTAGAGTTAAAAGGAATGTCATGTTGTAAATTTTGTATTTACACCCACCCAGTAAATTCAAAATTTACAACATAACAGTAAGGTCTCTCCGTTGGAGAATCATGTTTGCGTTTTATCAGTACACTGTTAATATTATATTTTTTAAGAGAACTGAATGTCCGCAGGGTCGGTCACAACGACAAATAAGAACAGCGCATCTCTGATGAAAACAACTGGGCATGGAGCTTGTTCGTTTATTAGCTCAACTTAAATTGGAGATGAGCTCTTCAGGTTTAGTAAATTGCAAATCCGTGATAAGTATACCGATTCCTCTCTTCACTGTCAATATTTGACTTCTTGACTCCCAGAAAGTTGTCAATATCCTTTACTTAGGCTTCAAGGCTCCCTTTAACGCACTCAATGCCCTTGAATGCAGCATTCTAAGACCAGAGGTTGTTACTATGTTAACTATGTTAATTTACTTGATAGAATACAGTGGTGGGCATCAAATTGTAGGCAATATCTGTAATGGAAGTGAATCTAGACCTTGGACAGAAGAACAGCCAATCATTGTTAATAGTTTGAATTTAAAAAATAAAGATACAAAACCACTCTCATCGTCGGAAAGAACGAACGGTCTCGCTTCTCTTACTTTCTGCCTCAGATAAAATAGTTCATGAATACATGCATATCTAACTGAATTTTATTCAAGTGAAAGTTATACCGTATATAAATTTCTTTACCAAAAACGTTATTCCTCCGTATATTGATTGAGTACAAGAGGAAGCGGGGCCGACCGTTGTTTCCGACGATAAAAAGGATTGTAGGCCTAATACATTGTAATATGCGAGAAAATGTTAAAGTTAATTTGAAGTTTTCAAGGGAAAAAGGTTAAATTAAGTACCATCTTTATGAAATGGTCCTTAAAAAGTCACTGCAAAACATTTAGATAAATTAAAGTGAATATGCAGCTATCCCAGATTCCACAAATGATGTTAATATTTTAATGGTCAATCTGAAATTGACCATTATTTGAGCGTGAATGATTGACGGTTCCGACCACATTTTCATGGTTAGATACAGATCTTACCGGTATATAAGGATGAAGAGTAGTTCGCATGTCGGTCTTTTTCTCTTGTTAGACAAAGTCTTTTACCAAATATTGCGCGTGCAAATTCCCTTTCTAGCCATCGCTTTTTCAATGGGCTGGAAATAAGATGTTACAATGAATACATGCAATTGTGCTGAATCGTTTCAAGTTAAAAGTTATAAACTACAGTAAATATACGAATCTTAAAGTTACCAATGCGACACAATATTCCTCTGTATAATGGTTCAGTAACTGTTGTCGAACGAATATTTGCAGTTTTAACAATGACATTTTTATAATAAAAATTGATAAAGTATTGAGATACCTTCGAAAAGGTTTTGATATTTTTCATTGCAATTGCCTATATTTACCTTATTTTTGCTCGTTGACAAAGTCGAATAAACATTTTGGTTAAACATAAGATCAAGTCCCAGGAAATACAGTCAAAACAAATCTACCTTCCTTCCGCCGGAGTTTATTGATAAGTTTGGTATACTTTTATTCCAATATAAATATATTTATATGTATTTACCTAAAAATGGTAATGCATAAAAGGTCAGAGAAATGTTGTTTTGGTGATAAGGGGTCAATTTTTTTTATTTAAAGACCTCCACCCCCACCATCGATTGTAAAAGAAGGTACTAGTATATCTATACTCTTCAGACTAGGTCTTTTAATGCGTATTGCCGTAAATTGCAATTTTGCACATGCATATTTTATAACAAAATCTTTTGGATCATGAAACGTATGGTAAAAAAATTCCAGTTATTTGAAATAACATATACTGACTTCAAATATGTTTCATGTCCTTTGCTAATTTTCAGTCTCAAGTTTAAAAAGACGCATGACAATTTAGAAGATACATGGTAGTACTTATTACAGTTTAACAAGCAAATTAGATAAAGTAACATTTTGTGCCATTTCCTGGTATTGAAAACGATAATCCTATACTGGTGTGGTTCCAGTTAGTCTCAGGAGTTTGACATCTACATTGGTTTTTTCTCTCTTTTTTCATTCAGCTGAAATACGCATGCCCAGAATCATGAGAAGAAATAAAGGGAAATATTTGCTCAAGCAACTTGTTTTCCTTAGTTCAAATTTTTATTGGAAAAAAATCAAAAGATTTTGAATACGCATTTACATTTGTATCAAAATGTGCTATCTGAAACTTTATAGCATATCATTTTGAATATTTATAATTATATACACGTACACAAGTATAATATTTTATTTGCATGTAAAAAATTGTATGTCAATTATTGTATAGGGAGAGGGCTATATAAGTTTTAGAACTTGTGCCTAATCCCATTGTAATTATATTACAGTAAAATAAGTTCAAACCCCAAGCAACAAGTATTTGTTTCTGCAATAAAGTTTACCCTTAAGTATAATAAAACAACACGTGGTACCTAACTCTGAATAAGAGTACTCAAACATCTAGAGTACTTGTATCTGCGATTAAGTTTACCCTAAAGTTAAATAAAAACAACATATTGACTGAATTAAGCAGAGTACACCTCCTCCGTCATTAGCAATCATTTATTCCCAACGGAAAAGCAGTGATCAAGTGTTTCTTACTTTTTTCCTTTACGACAATCCACCTACAAAATCCAATGTGACATGCTTGCCTTTAATCTCTCCTAATTGCATATAAAACGGATTCCAAGCATTGCCCACCGACTGGAAAAGTCGTTTCACACCAGAAGACTCGGGCACCACTTACCTAAAAAAGTATAAAAAAAAATCTCAGATCAATAAATGTTTTAAAGAGAAAAAAGAATATTGCAGAGAAGTAAGCGGAATGAATACTTATAAAGAGAAATGAGATTCGTTTATAAAAAGTCTGTTAGGCATTACTGGAAAATGTAAAGATTCAAGAACTATCTTTATTGAAGCCATGCCAAATATCATATAATCTCATGATAAATTGTGGACCACAAACCGACGTGGTTTGAAAATAAAAAAAAATTTGACGGTTAGATCTACATTTGAAGAATTTGAAGAAAACTCGTGTGTATACCAATGTAAGTTTGTTTCGACGGTTTACCGATCGCCTGCAACGGTTTCTTGCGGGGGGTTTTTTCTTGTCTTTTTTCATGAGAAACTCTAAAGTACTATTTATTAACAGTATATTATTGTTTGTTTAATTCTTTCTTTGTGAAGGAGCAAATTGTGATCATTTTCCTTTAGAATTATGATTAAGCTCTTCATCTAAAAACGAAAAAGGAACGTAAAAAACAATGTGCGTCCACAATAAGGAGAGGGGCAATATTTGTTCTTGATTTGAAATTTGTACATGACCAGAAAACTACATTTTTATGTTAACAAAACCAATACCAGTACTTATTTTTTTTCCTGATAGACAAAAGGGTTTCACATTCCTGTCCTATAATGTGATGAAATGAAGAAGAAATAAAAGCATCTCTCTTTGATAAACCTGGGTGAGTAAATTAAACGATCCCCATCCCAAGCCTAAATTTGCAACAAGATTTTTTTTCCATTCAGTGTCAATATGGTAAGAATTTGCGGACTGAAAACATTTTACAGATTTTATTTTCCGCTATAGATAAAAATTCTACTCATTTTTATGTCCGACATTCATATACAATTTTATTAGAATTAATAATTGTAATAGCAAATAGACCCAAGTCAAAGGTTGTAATGAAGTGTTCAGAAATAATTCGATTTTATCGCTTCGTATACCATAATAGGATTACAAGACATGTCAAGGTCAAAAGGTTCAGACAACGGACGATAATATTGTAAGACCATTAAGTTCCAAATAGAAACATCATAGGCATATTTCAAAATTGTAGTCTGAAGATCACATGTTGGTCTTTATATCGAAACCCCATCGCTAGAAGAATTTTACCGACGAATGCAACAATTCTTTAACAAATAACAGGAATATTGACATAGTTCTCTTTACCCCTGTCAAACCAGTATGGTGATTTTTGCAACCGGAGGAGACACAACAAGAAAAATATTCCTTCTTGTGACTACCAGAGTACATGTTATATATTCATTTAATTAGTTTCTAACATTTCCATGTGTGATGTTTGTGAAATCGATTATTTTGTTTACTGCAGTTTTTCACAAGGTTAGAATTATTTTCAGATGTCGTCAACAGAGGCATTCAGAGAGCAGAGAGTTATTTGCTATTATATATTTTGCTATTTGTACTCATCAGTTAATTTTAACAATTTTACCATCATAGTGTTTTATACCTTTTTAGGATAGGTAATGAAATAAAAATAATTCGTCTTTGACGTAGAAGTTAATAAAAAAAATGAAGAATAGGAGGAAAAAAATGGTAGGTCATCAACTTATGCCTTTGACAGCTGACCTCCAATAACCGTACTTTGATTTCACTTCCGATGAAGGAAGATATGCCTATTCCTAACCAATCGGCAACGGACAGAATAATGTTTGGTATAATGTACAGTTATGGAGGGTATCGGGGGTGAGAATGGTCGTAAAATGCACATTAAAGTTGGATAGAGTGGATCGCCATAAATCTCCTTTTTATAGTACTATATAACGAGATTACTGACCGACGCTGACCAAAATGGATGCACTTTGTCGGTGAGTGCATCATTTAATCATATGCAAAGTACACTCAGGGGAAAGCTTAAGACTTTTAACGTATTCACTATAACATATAGAGGGTCACTTTCGTGTCAGCCATACAGTTTACCTAGTGTTACCAACTTGTCGTAAAAATCGTTGAAAAAGCCAGGAAAACGGCAGATATTTTGGATAATACAGACTATGCGGAATTGTGTCATGACATTTCTGCACTTATGAAATGTTTCGTGGTAGAAATTTAAAGTAAGCTGATTCAGAGATTCTTGTTATTTTCATAAAAATTCATAAAAAAAATTCGCGAACAGTCTATAAAAATGTTGATTTCGTAAGTCTTAGAACACATTATACATGCATATTTTACAATTCACAAATCTTCCGGTATTTTTAACTACTTACGTAAGAATCATAATTTCCTCGCATAAACCTTAAATACGAAAAAATGAAATTTAAAGAAAGTCTTCGTCAATATTTATGGTGAAATAGTAGCTGACTAAAAACAATTATCAAATTCGCTTTTTTATCTGTTCGATTTTGCCTCTCTGTAACGATCACAACCTCCGTATTCCTTATTATTATTATTTAATTATGTATTGATCTCTAAAGTGATATAGCTTTCCTCCAAGTTCTTAATTATAACCGGCTGTTTGGTGGCACTTCGCCCTTTAGTTTAATTTGATCATGATGTTTAATCCATCACGTGTTCCTAGGTTTGGGAGGTTGGCGGCAATATCTTAACTAATACAAAGCATGGAACATGCAGCAACAACTTTGCCTAGAGATACAGCACATACATTCATCTGATAAATAATTTTTTAAACAATAAACACAGGAAAATGAAGCTGTACATCGTGTGAAAATGAATGAATTGTAAACAAAATTTACTGAAAACAAATATTACTGTACATGAGTGTGCGCACAATAGGATGAATTCAGTTACAGGATTCGGAAACAAGTTATGAACTTATAATATTAGCCGTATCCTTGAATACAATTTACAGTTGTTATTTATCGAAGAATGAACTCAGTTAAAAGAAAAAAAAAAACAAGAGTAAAATAATGAATTTCAGAATAACGCTAAATTTTATAGAAACGCTCTACAACATTGGTTTTATAGTGTACAGAGGACTTTCATAAATCGTTACATTATTATTATTATTATTATAAGGTAATATAACTGCCATCATTAAAAAACGCTGAACTTGTTCAGTATGGTTGATTCTGGTATTTTTAATCAGATACTCTTAGAGTCATTTTAACAAAAGCTTGGACTTTCGGTGGGATGTAACTATCTAGTTTGCTCATCAAAACAAGTTGTCAAATATTGACCTCCTTTCTTCTAATTCGTTGAGAAAAAAGCTCATTAATATTCATAGACTGTCAAAATTGAAATTATTTTTACCTAGATCTGCTCTGTTGGACATACTGACATTGAAAGTGTAATTGCGTTCAGTCTATTCATATCTATTAGCAAATGACCGGACAGTTAACCATACGAAGACCCCGCCTTTATCAAATGGGAGTTCCTCTCGTACTGTCTTAAGTCCAAGCTATTGTTAAAACGGCTCTAGTGAACTCAGGTTTCTTTGTAATGATTGCCTATTCAAATGAAAATTATAGCACCTGGTCGGTAGGATCGGAAAAATGTCTTTAATTACATTGTAACTCATGATCCACATCAACAAAACAGAAATTAAATAGTTTTCGTTAACCATAATATCTCACCTCTAATTACTATGTCAATCATCTAAGGAAGAACTACCCCCCCCCCCCCCCACACACACACACACACACTATCCCCCAACAAAAATGCACATGAAAAGATCCAATGTTAAATTAAATACAGATGTACAAATATATGTACCTAGTATGCAAATATCGGTGATTCTTTTTATCTTAATATCATAACCACATGGGTTTTTTTTAATTGAAATTAAAATGATACAAGTCCTTCTAAGTTGTGTACTGGTAAATATTATCTAAGATCAACCACATGCATCTGAATTTTTATCAATCAGTCGCTCAATAAGCCAAATATATTAAAAAAAATCTACCTCCTCTATATACATGTATATTTATACATAGAGGAGGTAGAGTTTTTTTTATATTTGGCTTCTTGAGCGACTGATTGATAAAAAATTCAGGTGCCTGTGGATCAACCAACCAACGAAAACTTGATTAATCAAATTTTAATCATAAACCAGTTTGATAACAAAAAGCCACCGAGTAAAACGGTTATTCTTCGACGAATAATGTAGTAAAATTGGCCGCATACATTATCATATCTGAAAAATTTTACATCCCTGCAGAGCATTTATTTTACATGACATGCTAATTAGCAGTTATCAAGGAGACAGTTGCTCAAAGTAATTGCAAGAAATTAGCTCTGTGATCTTTTCTTTTGCATGCTGAATAATTCACATAGATACCAGAATTAACGAGAAAATGATCAGACAACATACCGCCATAAACACACGTAAAGCTAATCAAACTAGATGGAGTTAAAAACCGTTATGCTATTTTTAAGGTTTTTTCTCCCGTGACTTCTTTATCCAATATGCATCGCTGTAAGAAACAACGACGAATAAACGTCTTCCGGCGTATCGGCGAATCGATAGCCATCGTCAGTACACTTCAATACACTTATCATCCCATGCAGTGCTATCACCTCGCCATTCCACCATCTTAGTGATGAAGTCCGTGTGGCTGCAGGATTTGATTAGGTTTCGTGTTGTTCAATAATCTGGTGATGGCAGATAAATCCTAGTATTGTTTTCTGCGGAAAACGTTAAATTCCATTGAAGGATTTTGTACCCGGCATGTAAGGTAAGGATCAATTTCAATCCATTCGTATAAATTTTGGAAGCAGCAACAATTTATCTCTTATCCCATTTTAGGAAAAATTACAAAAACGAAAAAATAAAATATAAAAATTGCATCATAAGTTTATAATATTTTGTTCGCTTATACTTTGATACATGTATGAAGTCCGATTTATGATTTTTGTTGTTTGTTTTTATTTAGATGAAAATTATTGACAACAATTCTGAAAGAACAATACCTTTATCTTGCAGATAACGTTAACAACCAAAAACAAATAATGAGAAAGAACAAAACGGATTCCGCCATTTTTCAGATTATGCTTTATCTCATTATGACGTCACTTCTATGTTTCTTCATGAACAACACTGTTCTTGGACTCTCAGCTTACAAAGGTAAACTTTTCACTGATTCAAACCAAATGCAAACAAAACTAACAAATAAACAAAACAAAAAAAACCCCCAAAAACATCGCTGAGAAGACCAAGTCAAATAGAGAAGAATACAATTTAAAAATTCCTTTGGAGATATGTTCAAGAAAACATACTCAAATTATTTTATTGGAAAACGATTGGATATCTTGGAGACTCTTTTACATTTTGGTATTATACTTGTTTATCATCGCTTAAAGGGGCATGGTCACGATTTTGGTCAAATTCTATTTTTTCTGTTTCTATTATTTACAATGCTTTAGGGATGCATGTCTAATGATGAAATGAAATTCGAGAATCAGTCGTAGAGTTATTAGCAAGATACATGGCCCACAATTCTTTGTCATGTAAACAAGGCTTGTGTCCTGTTTTTGTTTACATAGGTTTAATATGCCAGTAAAAAATCGTTTTCAACTTGCTTTATCTATGTTGTAGTTCATTTCAAGCATAAATAAACAGTTCCTAACGTTTAACACATTCATTTTAGGTCTAAAACTTGAATTTTTACATTTCAACATTCAAAATGTAAACAAAAGCTTTGTTTACATAGCAAGAATGGTAAGCTCTGCAACTCGGTTTTAACTCAACAAATGACACTTTTTAGGTTGCTTGTTAAAAAGGCCTTAATGACACATTGTAAACATTAAAATCGAAAAAATAATTTTTGACCAAAATTGTGACCATGTCCCTTTAATTAGGAGGCAGTAATAAAAGTTTCAGAATCATGGCTAAATAATATTTTGTGTTGCCGTTTTTTATTCTACACTACCCAGATATTTTTTACGAATGAATATATGGTTGCATAATTCATAACTTATATATACAATTTATAAAAATTAAAATACTGACAACAGATTATAAACAGTGTGATCATATTACCCAGTAAATGGTTTTTTTAAAGAAGTTTATTAAACCAATTTTCGTCAAGAATTAGCAACTGCTGAATACCGAAATGATTTTGATCGTAAGATATAAAATGAAGCATACGCGTAGAGATGTTTGTTCCAGTTTAGGCGCAAATCGTTCCCAAATGTTTTACTTCTCCCGAGCAATATTGGTCTTAACTATAGAGGCGGGACTGTGATGCTTCGCGGAAGTGAAACAATACTGATTAATTGGATTCTCCATGGATATAACATGCAACGCAAAGGTTTTAAACCACTGACTTCGTTTACTGGCTTTTCTACTTACTGCTAAACTGCTTCTCTTGTTCATTTTAATTTTTGGGGAGAAAAAAGTGAAAGCATACACCATCAAATACATGTACATGTACATATATGGCAAATCATCATTTAACGATTATCAGGGAAATGATGAATGTCTCTAGGCTTAACCAAGTATTAATAGCGCTTCTCAGTGCCTCAGTTTGATGGGTAATTTTAAACATATTAATTGCTGTTGTCTGGATATCTCATCTCATTAAAAGAGTATACAGGGCAACAACAAAAGTTTTCTTTGGTTTTTTACCAAGAAACCTTTTGTCAAAGAAGGAACTTAAAAGTTAAACATCTGCGTCGGTCCTCAGGATTCTTGGCATGGTTCTTTATCGTGCCAGCGCCTACACAGACAAGGGAATTTACGTTTAGATCCAAATTAAATGACTCGTAACGTTAACTTGTAACGCCACGCGCTTGACATAAAAGCATTGCTTTTTTTTTTCCTTTTTTTTAATTATTACCTGATTTTTCTAACGTGTCGGGATATGAACCCAACTTTCTTCTATTATACTGTCAGGTGAGAAAACCATTATATTGTAATTTATAACACGTGTCAAATAACTGATGATTAAAATAATACAACACAATGCATTGCGTTAAAACAATGGTGATTAACGTTGGTATGTGTTCATTATCAGCATTTATTTTATGTACATTTATGTCAGAGATAAATAAACCACTGTGGAATCATCATTGTTCGTGGGGGGCCATTTTCGTGGCTTTTGCAGTATCCCTTGTCCACGAATTTACATCCTCACGAACCAGTATTACATTTGTTTAACATTCGTTTACCCAGTAGAACTTGTTGCAAATGAAGTTACCTCCCACTGTGCACAAACCAGTAGATTTTTTGCTACCCACGAACATTGACCCCCACGAATAAAAATGATTCCACAGCAAATGTAGCGGACTTGCACCGTGTGTGCACCCGTGTAGTGAAAGAAGACGTTCTCACTCATCGGTCGTGTGCGCGAAAATAATTTTAGCTTTAGAATTTAGATACTTTGAAAGTTCGGATTTGTTTGGATTGGGATTGAACTTTCAAAAATGGCGGCTTCAGGTCAGTCAATTTCGCTTATATTGAATTATGGATATATTGAAATAATTTGCATGGTTCCCTAAATTTCAATATATCCGAAGTACGCTGTATTAATAAAACACTTTATTCTACAATTCTTATGTTTCACAACACGGTTCTTTAGAAATCGTCTGAAGGTTTAATCATGATTGATTACAAAAAGTGTGTTTTACAATAATTAAGTGTAAAACAGAAAAAAAACTAGAGAATAAGAGGAAATTCGAATGTTTTTTTTTCTCGTATAATTAAGGTTTTCTCGGTTTTAAGTTACAGCAAGGTTCGTGGTTCTCAAATCGATTGGTTACATTGTTTAAACTATATCAATCCATCTCAAAATACTGTAAACCACTTTTTTCGCGATGACATTTTTTCACGATTTATCGAAGTTCGCGGCAACAATTTTTTTGCAATCAAGATGTAGACTTTCTGAAATATAATATACCAAAGCTAATTGAAAATTGGTTATTCCAGACGACTTTCTCGCGAACCTCGCGAACATTTCTCGGACGCGTATAAAAGTAAAATTATAAGCTTTGAAAAGTACTAAATTGAGCAAAGCACTACAGTATCAACACAATTCATCATAATACTAGTTAAAGGGACTTGGACATGACTTGAGCTCAAATTTTTTAAAGTTTATTTTTCGATTTTAATGTCTAGAATGGTCAATATGGGTGTATTTAATGCTTTGTCAAAATATGAAAGTCAAATATCGAGGTACAAGCGAGCTACAGAGGTTAGAATTCCTTGTTTTGTAAACAAAGCACGAGTCCTGTTATTGTTTACATGTGTGTTGTATCGGTATAAAATTCAATCTAATGTTCCATTTTGTCGTTGATAAAATTATTTATGAACACATTGAACCAGTTTATCTCGTTTGTACCAATTATTTTGTCAAAGAAATGACTATTTCTATACTTTACATTATTCACACTACAAATATAAGACTCGAGCTTTGTTTACATAACAACCGACTTCTTTCCTCTCTGTCTCGCTTGTAACTTGACTTCCAACATTCAAATTTTGGTAAATCATTCAAAATACGCACGTAAACTATTTTATACATAAATATTGATAATATTTTAACTTAAATCGTGTCTAGGTCCCTTTAATTAAATACAGAGCAATGAAGAACAAAACATTTAATGACTGTTAATAATTTAATCTATAGCCATGATTTTAAGTTAAATATTGTGTAATTTTTTTTTCTATAAACGAGTTGATTGTAATAACAAGTTCACACCGATTTTTGAAGATCTGAGTACTTAATACTTTTTCCTCATGATTGTTAAAAAATGCTAATTCTTATAAAGAAATATTCGCGCACTTGTCCGATGCTTAAGGTTATATTCAGTATGAGCTTCCGGTTCGATTCGCTCTTTAATGACCGGCGTTTCAGTATTCATCATATCTATAAAACCAATCGTATTTCAAAAAAAAAAAATAATAGATCTCTCGCGACACTTATGATTAACTTATGTGGGGCGTACAATTTGTCTTCAGAGCACAAAAAGGGTCGCAAATAACGTGTAACTGTGATAATTTAGCGTTAAAGAACTGGCATTTTTATCATCTTTTTTTACAAAATAATACTTGTATGAGGTTTCTTTGTGGAATAGCGTTAGGCTATCGATTTCTCGCGACGATCCGGGGAAAGAAAGCTGTAACCGTTAGATGACCTTCTTGTTGTTATCTCTTCCTCGGCTTGTAATACCTCATACTTTCTTCTCTACACCAGAACTTTCCGGTATTAATTGATCTGGACTTTGGCAAACACTTCTTGGTCTTTCTTACCGGGTTTGGAATATTTACATCATGCACCGGATGTTGCAATTTTGGAGTCGATCCCTAATGGTTAGAATTATTGGCTAGATATATTTAATTCAATATTTGTTCCGCATTAGAATTTAGGTATAATAATTTTTGGTGTATTCAATGAAGTTTTACATATGAGATTTTCGGTGTTTTCATGGAGTTTAAAGATTTCCCCCTTATATTATTTTCAATGTTTATGAAAATGGGCAGTCACAGATGCCCATCATCTGTTTAATCAAATTAAATCAGGGTTTTTTTCCGTACATATATGTACCCGGTAAATGATTTCTGATCCCATTTAATACTTCGTGAAATTCCCGCATTTAATTAGTTGCTGAATTGTTCTACGGATCCACGCGTCGATAATCTTTCGTGTAGTTTTTTGTGTACATATTTTCTTGTTTGTTAGAGTTTAAGAAAAACCATGGAACTAACAAAGTAGAAGTAAGATATATTCAGACTATACACACGACAGGTTGTGATGAGTTACTTAACAGGTGTCCCTGGAAAGGTGCGAATAACGGCATCTCGAGTAGACCTAGTGTACAAATGTACGGAGTTAGTCGTAAAATACAATGACTGCTAAAAAAAACCAGTAGACTTATTGTTCACAGAACAATTAGAGGCCTTTCCACCTTTCACAATGGTTAAAAAAATGGATACATGATAAATGTGGAATATTAATGAGAAAAATCAATATCCGACTCAATATAAAAAGGAAAAATAAAAAATGCCCATGACGGTTTTCGAACCCACGACCCTTAACTTTGCATCTCCAGTACACTAACAGCGAGCTTAGCTTTGCAATGTATATCATGCAAACACATCAAATTATCAAATTGCAAATATCATAACAAAAAAAACCACATAAACACAACTTTTTGTTTTTATTTTGTTAAAGAAATTAGATATACTGTACAGAAGATTCTACCAGATACATGTACTTGCATTCACTTTATACTTTCAAATTGATTCTAGGACAATTCTATTTGTCACCGGCACTCAACAACATACTGTGGCATTCGCAAACTTGAATGGGCCATATTTTTTGTGATTAGAAGATTTTCCAAAAAATGTTAATTAAATAATATTTTATTAAAAACCATTACTAGGAAAAAAAGAAATTAACACTTATAAATTAATACAACTGACATATTATGCACAAACAGTAAAAAATCCGCGAGATTCGTGACCAATGTCCGATTTATAATAAACACTGTGCCGGTTAATTATGCCAGTGCCAAAGTGGCATTTTTGCACCAGCTTAAGCTGCATATAACGAAAAATTCAAATATGCTATCATGATAGACCATTGCTTAAAGAGTTAACATCCACCTTTTTATCATTGTATCTCACCTGCCAGGTGAGATATTTACCTTTCAAAAATAAATTCCTATAGGAAAATAATTTTTCTCATAGGAAAAACAATATTCCTATAGGTAATTTGAAGATTCCTATCGGAATACAAGAACTTTCTATTGGAATTTCAATTCCGATAGGATTTGATAAAATCCGATAGGAAAACTTAATATCCTATAGGAAATCTACATGTCTGAATCAAATTCCTACAGGAAATACCACTCTCCTATAGGAAATATAATTCCAACAGGACTTTTATAAAATCCTATAGGATTGTCAATATTTCCTGTAGGAGAATCAATTATCCTATGGGAATTATCATTTTCCTATGGAATATTAATTTTTAAAGGTAAATATCTCACCTGTCAGGTGAAACACACTAAAAACAAAAGTGGTTATATACTCTCGAGACAATGGTCTATCATTTGGTATACATGGATTTTTCCGAAACTGCATCTTAAGCGGGTGCAAAAATGCCACCTTGGCACTGGCATAATTATCCGGCACAGTGTTAATACTTAGTACTTATTTTACAGAAATCGTGTCAAAATATATTTTGATCAGATACTTGCATATACTATATTGTACTGTATTTGACCCTTTTACAATAACAATAGATTTTCATAAACTCTTATCAAAAAAATATCCAGTTTCAGTGGAACTAACCTTTACATATATTTTCACATGTCCACACACATTTCCGCTGGCCAAGGGTCCGATTCCTTTATATCACGTATTAGAACGTATTAGACTCTTGGCTTGTGAAGATGGTTCATAGATTACCTATGGATATGAAATATTATCGGTTATTTTTTGTAAAAGGTTAGTTTGCAAAAATATTTACTTTGATCATATGTCAACACTTTAAACAAGCTATTGCTTAATGAGTAACCAGTATTTTATAACAAAGTCTGGGATTAATGGCTTTTTGTAATTCGACGATGAGATATGTACTAAATTAGGCATAATTCTAAATAAAAACATCCATGAAAAAAATCTAATGACGATGAGTTATTGGTATTCAGATGACTATCGTTTATCAGATAGTTCCTTCTTAAATGAAATATTGATAAAATCAAAAATGTTTAAAGCAGACCGGGGGACAGGCATGGAGAGTGACCAGGTTGCCCGTTACATTGGTTTTGACCTCAACCAAGTATCTAACGATGAAACTTCATTGCAGGAAGCTGGGCAGGAGGCAATGTTTTCTGCCAACTGTTTGCGTACTTCAGCAACTCTTTAGTCTCCTTTGCCATTTTAGCAGCTACACTGGCAACGTTTGAAAGGTAAGAACATGTTTCATGCTCGGTTATACCAAATAAATGACAGTGTACTAATATATGGATTTAATCTTCCTAACAAGCAAATTGCAAATAGACAGTCATTTTCTGTAAAAAGAATTGCTGTGTTTTGTGTGCTTTAACCATGCTGAAATGAAGCGGTATGTACTTTATTTATATGTTGTGTAAAAGCATATTTGACTACTGCAATTCTGAAGAATATATTCAGCAGCTTGCTACATGTACCTGTAAAGAAAGGGGTTGTTTTTGTTCTTACTTCTATCAGAAGATACGCTGTGATCGATCCAGACAAACACCTCCAGGTGTTCACCCCCATTAACACCAAGCTGTTACTGGTCGGTCTCTACATGCTGTCTGTTCTGCTTTGTGCTGGACCTCTCTATGGATGGGGAGAATACTCCAATTTTAAAGGTAACATGATAATCAAATGCTGCTGTACGCCTATATCATACATACTTTAAGATGATCGAGTGCAAGCAATTTTGAGTTGAAATTGGTCTGTTTTCAAACAACGTTATGTATATGCTCGTTTGATAAAAGTTAAAGCTTACTCAAATTTTTGAAGTACTAAATAATGGATATTTGTTAGAATATGGAAACCTGTGTCCGTATTTAGTGTATTCTTCTATATTTCTAGGAGTTATGCAGATTCTGATATCGGTTTCTTTGGACGACGAATCTTTGCAAAACTCGACTTTAAGTAGTATATTGTGTCAGCAACGCAATGGAACGCAGTACAGCAAACTAAAGGACCTGTCCACTCGCGCCATCAACACACTCCTCCAGGAATGGCCCCTAACAGTCCGCCGCTCTGAAATAACGAACTGTATGGACGGCCGAGTAATTCTGCAAATACGAGCCGAGAACACACAGGTAGCCGACAGGCTTCTTGAGGATATAAGTTCGAATTATTTTGATGACATCGTATTCAAGGGTTATGTGAATGAGTCTGAAGGCTTGGGAAGTGGATTATCGGTAGAAACTTTCGTGAATAAAGACGAGTTCCAAGCATACAGGGATGCGTACATCACTTTTCAAAGTAAGAATATAAATTGAATCTTTGAAAAATTGATTTACTAACATATAATATTTTTGTAAAGTTTTATTGAATGAATCCAAATCTACTTATAAAAAATTTAACGCTTGATGTCAAAATTTGAAAATTGCCAAGACTTCATTATTTTTAACAGGTATTGGAGTATGTTCCTTGGATTTTTCGCCGACCAATGCGTATGTAATCTCCTCAACAGTGTATATACTGTGCACAACGTTGATAGGACCGCTCGTGGTGATGGTCATAAATTCATTGGTCATTCTCAAACGCATCAAGTGCCCGTATCATTCACTTAATGGTGACGTCAATTACCTTAAATCTGTGAATATTGGAGGAATAGTGACGGCATTGTGTTGTGTTCCATATTACATGATAAATTTCATGAATATGCATAGTATAGTCATAAATAGAACAATTAATTTAATATGTACCGCAATGTTTTATAATGCGGGGCTCTGCATTTCACTGGGCTTTTTTATTGAGTACGTCTCTTACGTGCTCAAAAGAAGGTCCAGGGGACACTCATTGATGGAAGCAACTGAACTACAAAGCATTGGGGAATCGACTGGCGATTGTTAGCAAAAGAAGTGAAATGTCGACCTGACAGAAATTGAATTGCTCTCTACAGGGTTGATCATGTCCATATAAGGCAGCAAACGAACCATACAATCTCAGCACGGAATTTATTAATTTGATGGCGCGTTTTTGTTCAGCCAAACCTTTTTTGATGAAACAATAGCCGTTAATAAGGTTCCATGCTCCACCGATTTAATCTTTTCATAGCATCGAACGTAATTCCGCTCTATGGCTAAATGTAATTAAAGGTTAAAAATTGCAGTATTTCGTATAATTTAAATGCAAATGATTTCTTTTTCTTTTTTTTTTTTTTTTCTTTTTTTTTTTTTTTTTGCATTTTATCATCCTGGTATTCTGTGAGTAAACAGAAATAGTACCAATCAATCAAATTAGCCTTATTTTTCAAAGAATTTTATACTTTATTAAAAGGAAAAAAAAATTAATTGCGTACTGTAATGAAAATGTAATCGAAATTTTCCATAAACTGTTTTCTTCATTTTGCTTTTTTTTTCAATTTGATGGAAAGAGTAATTTTGTAATTTAAATTCAAATTAACGTGATAAAACAGATACAAATTTTTGACATTATGTGTATTTTATCTTTATTCGAAATGTGTTAACATGTATTGGCATCCTGTGTAGTTATTTGTAATCACTTTTTTCTCTAGTTTTTAGGGCCATAAAATTTAGACGAGCTCATTATTGATTTAATCTCTCGAGAATAAAAGTAATACCGGTAATTCAAAAATACAGGGAAAAAGAGGCCAAAATCATTTGCGAGTTCATGAAGTTGTAAAGTATCTGGTTCTCTGACTAGTCTAAAATTTGATATACATTCGAATCAAATATTGAACATTTGATGGTCACGCATAGTCACCGATTTTCTTCATACTCTTCAGTTTGATAGACTTTCATAATTAAAACAGACTTACACCATTTTATTGGTGCTGTGTAGGTTCGTAGCCATGGTAACCGAGAGTTAAGATGGCAAATTGGCATTGTAAGCTTATTTGACACTTCATTTTAAGTAATGGTAACAAATTGGGATTTTTTAAGCATATGAAAAAATGTCATTTAACATACTAGGAAAAATAAGTGGAGAAGTGCATATTTTCAAAAGTGTTTAATATTTAATCAATAAAATGCTCTCTTTTGTGATTTATGCGGGATATGAAGGTGGCGACATTGCAGGAAAAATACATAACCAGCGTTAGCGGGTTATGTAAATTTTTTCTGCAATGATCGCTACCTTTATAACCCTTATAACTGTTAATTTACATCAGTACGTTATATAAAAGAAACAGCCAAATCGTCCCAAAAGTGAATTTGAGTGTGACATCATCATGATTATTTCGTGCACTCCTTGATTTTCCTTAGTCGACTAATCGATAAACGGGGCGTGTTAATTGTATCTATAGAGTTATGAATTAATGATAAGTTTTCGGTAGATGTAAATATATGGTAAAGAAAAAAAGATTTAATATTTTTTTCATTTAATTTAAAATCAAAATGTCATTCCTTAAATTTCCCCATAACTATGCATGGTTGTGCAATATACAATTTTAAAATGAAAATTTAGCACCGTTGATATGGTAACAAGCTGAATAATAAGGAAAATTCTTATGATTCGAGGAATTTATTTGTATATATAAAGTAAGATTTTGATATTTGTTAAGGAAATCCAAGTATTTCTTAATAATTTTACTGCAGCTTGAAATCCTTAATTTGCATGAAACAAATGCCGTTGATATGGAGTTTTTTAAAGTAAGAACTTATGCTTGATTTTCCATGCTATATAAAGAAACAGTCCTTTTTTGACAGTGTTGCATGCTTCCTCCATTAAATTATAAAAATTTAGGCAGTTTTCACAAGACCAACAGAAAAAATGACAAAAATTGAGAAATCCATAATGGCAACCTATCAAAATCACCTATAGCATTTCATTTTACCCTTTTTAGCTCACCTGAGCTGAAAGCTCAAGTAAGCTATTCTGATCACATTTTGTCCGTCGTCCGTCTGTCCGTCTGTCTGTCTGTCTGTCCGTCAGTAAACTTTTCACATTTTGAACTTCTTCTCTAAAACCACTTAACCAAATTCAACCAAATTTGGCTCAAAGCATTCTTATGGAAAGATGAATATAAATTGCAGAAATGAAAGAAAAATTTTCATTGAAAGCGGAGAAAACCTCAAAACTGTAAAAAAAAAAAAAAAAAAAAAAAAAAAAAAAAAAAAAAAAAAAAAAAGGGGGGGGTGCATTTAAAAAATCTTCATCTCAAGAACTACTGAGGCAAATTCAACGTAATTTAGCATGAATAATTCTTATGGTAAGGAAAATATAAATTGCAAAAATTAAGTGCCAATTCTGTTTCAAATCTGAGTTATTACAAAAATAATAATAAAGGAAAGGTGTTTTTCAATCAGTTTAATAGCTTCGGGTTCGGCATCCGGTAAAACTTGGCCTGGGCAAAACAAAAGATTGGCAGTTATTAATCTGCCAATCGACCAGTATATTTGTATTTGCTGTAAATATTGCTGCAAAATAATGCGTATTTGGAATTGACGATTGCCGATCTGCCACGGCTTTTATTTTGCCACGGCCCGAGTTTGCATACCCATTTTACCAAGACTCGTATTCCATAATTCTAAAACGAGGTTCTTTGTTTAAAGCAGCCATGACACTATATGATAAACGGGTTGATCTGACAATGATGAATTTGTTTGTTGTGCAACAGTTCGTGTACGAAGGGAATCTTTGAAACATGCAAAATACATTGGTGCCGATTTTGTGGAGTAAATTGAGGCTAAATATTTCAATGCGTTGACAGTTTTCACACATGAAGTTGGTTTTATGCTCTCATATATTTTGATCGCTTTTATAGTTCTATATCTTGCGTAGGATTTTCTTATTTTGTGTAAAAACAGTATTTCATGACGGTACAATGTCAAAGATTAAAAAAGTGTAAAATTCGAATACTTTACAATAATTATTTTTTTGTTATTCTACCGAGGGCCATATGGCACAATATCTTTTGAACGCCCATTGTTGCTCAGGTGAGCGATTTGGCCCCATGGGCCTCTTGTTTGGCTTTGGTACCATGGCAACGGTTGTCAATATTCATTTATAGCATGTAAATATATATATTATAGACATTGATAATTGTTTAATAATATTAATAATTTTTATTGAATAACATGAAAATGAACAATATATCGAATATATATTGTTTTATTTGCTTATATCTTTAATTCTTTAAGCTACCGTGGAAATAACCCCTCCCCTTCCCCAAACGGTAATTAATTTTTTTGTGCCTTTTTAATTTTTTCATACCCGAGTGTATCCATTTATGAAAGAAAGTTGGTGACTATGCGTGGCCGGACCACTATATGAATACTTGATTCTTACATAGAATTGATCTTAAAAAGGTCGTAGTCCCAGTTCTGTGTGAACTACATGTATCTCAATGGTCATAATTATGGCACCACAGTAATAATCGGACGATATTTCACAGGATTTAATCACATGACCAACTAGTCTGATAGCTAAAGACATACACTATAAATGGTTTTTTTTTTCAGGATCAAAATTTTAAAAATTTTAAAAAAAGAAAAAAAAAATCTATGCTCGAAATTTGTCTCGTCATTCTATTATTGGAGTATCAAGAGTAATTGAGACGACATTTTAAAATATCGAGGACAATCTTGAGTCAGATAAGCATCATACGAAGTAAAAAAAAAATTGATCAAGTTAGAATGCAAGCATTTTGTAATATGGATACTCTTGTAGAGTGCTGTCCTTCCTGCTCACACGAAGTGATGATGGTACTAATGTACGTAACGCGTATTTCTGTTTCAAAATATTATCAAATACATCATAAGATACACCATTTAATGATATAACATTGCTGTGTATGATTGAGTTATAGTTCCATAAAGAGCACGATTGTTATAGTATACTCAGTATGTATGAATCCTCAATTAAGCCCATCATAGTTCATGAAGTGTGGCATTCTTGTCTGAGCATTGTGGATAATTTTACTTCCTTTATATCAACCCATCGTGTTTGTAAATTTGCCAGACAAGTACAGTAATAGCACAATTGCTCTCGTTTTGAAAGTAAATTAATTTTTTGTTTTTTGTTAATGACATAGATCTAAGAAAAAGATTTAGAATACCTCCATAGAAAAAATAGAATCAATATTTTTCGTTCGCTCTTTTAGTTAATTCCAGTTGGCCTAATGAATTTTTGTTTTCGTTCAAAATTTGCTTTAAAAGCTTTTTTTTTATTTAAAAGAAAAAGTTTCATTGAAATACATAATAATGGTCCAAACAGTGCTCTAATTACATATTTTGACAGAGTTTCATATTTTTTTTATAAAATAAAATGTATGAAAAAAATCAATGCATTTTTCTGAAAATCAAAAATTAAATATGCCTATTATAGCAAGAACAATTTTGTTTTTTATATAACATACACGACATTTATGATTTATATAATCATTTCAAAAGAGACGTCTTTCTGTGTGTGTGGTTTTTTTTTAATTATGCATATCCATGGAATATATGTATTCCTAAAATGATGCATGCGTCTTTGAGAGAATATTCATAAGGATTCTACTGGAGAAATCGTCTTTACATGCAATCTGGGAAATCTAGGCGTTCAATCATTCGGTATCTGACACGTTATTATTCTTTCACAACACGCGAAATTGCAACCTTAATAAGTAATTGCCAATGCGAAGCTATACAAACACTCCATTGAATTAAGGAAATGAAGGGAAACTGTCGCCTGCTGTGAGAACAAATTAATCTTCTTCTCTCACAGGGAAACATTCGAACACATACTTCTTGTTGTATTTGGTCATCTTGAGAATTTATATGGATGAAAGTCAAAATTATCAAAATACGATCACCCTTTGAAATTTTCTACATTGCACAGTATTTGCTACATATGAAATAATTTCTTAAAAGTAGATACTATAAAAGGCCCATTTAAAGTTTCGAGCTCGGGATTTGCATATCAGTAACTAACGTAAACGTTAGGCCTAATGCGCTTCGCTGTTAGAAAGGGTGATATTCGATATGAAAAATGTGTGTGTGGGTGTGTGTGTGTGGGTGGGTGGGGGTGGGTGATAGATAGATAGATAGATAGTTCATCTCTAAAGAACACACGTGTACGTCACAATATGGAAGTGTACCAAACCTCCTAAACGCCAACAACCCATCGCAAGAATTTTTTTAAAAAATCTTAGAAAGGAAGGAAAGTTATTCAAAATGTAAACTTGATTTATCAAATGATTGGAATTAATTTTCATTACCTTTAATTAATAATTTCAAGCAATCAAAGTATCTTTACATATTTAATTTCTAATTTCTGCCAGTTTAATTTAAGAAATGACGTCGACTTTAAAATACATTTCACATTAGATTCTTACTATAGTTGGAACTTCCTGTTTAAATCCCGTTATATCAAGCAAAGTGTTGGTATTGTATCGATTCCATTTTACCAAATCTTTTTAAAATAAGTATCCGACTTCATATACATAGTGGGTCCTTGATCTGATTAAAAGAATGAATTCAATTTACGGCATATTGTTGGCAAGAAGCAACACTGTCTGAATTATTTTACTTTAATTCATAAAACTATAATTACAATTTTGTTTCTAATAATTGTTCTACATGCAGGTATAGTCTACGTAATTCTAGAAATACATAGAACTAGTAGACTATGGTCTATTTATATCATCCAATCAACAGGCGGATTACAAGTTACGAGCTGTACATACATAACACAATAAAATCAACGATATTTTGATATTCAGCTTTTCTTGCGCGGCTAATCATATTTGTGACCAGGAGTCTAGCGCGCTAGAATATTAAGCTTTTGTCTGTTGGTCTAAAATAATAGGCCTATCCTATAATATGTCGTAAAAGAAATTTACATTTATACACAAATGGTAAAACCACATCCCTCTTTCTCTCAGATATACAGATGATACATATGCTGCTGACTGAACAAAATTAAAAGTCATTCTGGTACACAGTATAGAGAGATACACATGATTTCTAGTATGATTGTTCCACTTAACAAAATTCCTTCAATCAAAAATATTATCTTTGCCGATTTACAAAGTTCATCGTGTTTTTCATTTTGGCGTCGTGAAATTTTGGCGGATGCTTTGAAATATTGGTGCTTTTTTATTGTAAAGGGTTTAAATAATTCACCCTAAAATAACTTTGTGAAAATGAGTAAACTTATTTATAGCAGAATTTCGTGCACCCCTTGCTTTTTCACCATACCAGAATTATTCTAAACATAGTATTTTCTTCAAAGCATCAATACAAACATAATTTATTCTCTACAATCTATGCTTGCTACTGTCTACGAATTATAAATGTATTCTTGTATACTTGTTGCTGTCCTTGTATATAGTTACAAAACGTTTAGTTCATTAATCTGACAAGACATTGAACTCTACTTCATAACAGTCACTGAATAGCGGCAGAAAGTCTAGAAACATTTCTTACAAGAAAGTTATTGTTTTTACTTTGCGAATGCTTATAACGAATGATCAACAAATATAACAAAAAATCAGTTGCAGCTGTTTTCCCCAGCCTGATAAAAATAAAATTGTTATCACTAAAACGTTCACATTAGGCGAGTAGTGTTAATGTCGTCAATACTTCATACCTCCCCCGCGCCTTCCCCTCCCCAAGTCGTGTCAAGGTATCAAAATTCTCTTGACAACAGACATGCCAGTACAAACAAACTATATCAACCATTTAAAGGTCCAAGTTTTCATGACTGAACAACTTCATGAAATTTCACATTTGATTGAACCAAGCATAATTTGGAATCATTTCTGTAGAGGAATGCTTTTTACAAAAATAATACATGAACATTGTTGTCATGATACATTTGGTCATTCCAGAAATGACTTCTGTTATCGACGCCGTCGACCAATCAACTCACTTGGTTGTTCAATTTATACACCTGAAAAATATAAGTACAGGAGTTTTTACTAATGAAACATTTTAAGTCAAAATTTCGTTAAACTTAAAATCGATGGCACGCTGTTTGCCTAAATATATCGCTGGAACGTTTTGAGTTTAAATGTATCACTGGGACGTTTTGAGTCTAAATAATATCAACTGAATGCTTTACACCTAAAAATATCGCTGGAACGCTTTGAGCCTAAATATATAGCTGGAATGCTATGAGTCTAAATTTTATATATCGCTGGAATGATATGAGCCTAAATATATCGCTAAACGTTTTGAGCCTAAATATATTGCTGGAACGATTATAGCCTAAATATATAGCTGGAACGCTATGAGCCTAAATATATTGCTGGAATGCATTGAGCCTTAATATATCGCTGGAATGCTTTGAGCCTAAATATATCACTGGAACGCTATGAGCTCAAATATGTAGCTGGAACGCTATGAGCTCAAATATGTTGCTAGAATTTCTGAGTCTATTGTTAGTGTTCCCCTGGTTACCTGATGTCATATTCCATTACGTCAAATTGACTCCCATTCTCTTCAATGCTAGCATAGCATTTACTGCTTTCTAAAACGAAAACAGAAAAAGCGAATTAGTATGCCGAAATCGCCATAAATGCCATTTCAATGGTATCATGGATGAAATGGGTCTAAGAACCTTCATTACCTGCCACTTTCGTCTGAACACAAATTTCTTCAGCCTCTTTTTGGAAAGAGACCGTTCTGGTAGCTTTGCTTCTCTTTTCTGGGAACGCTGAAATTAGATTACTATAATTCAATGCTTTAACAAAGAAATCTAAATTCTTTTTTATAGTAGTTATATTAAGTTGGTAAATTGAATTGAATATTTATATTTGAAAATGTATTAATATAAATCTATCATTTGAGTCTAAGTAGGTTTTAAACATCGGACACCCTTAATTCAATTGCATTAGTATGGTATCTTGAAGTCTAAATCGTTATGTTTTGATTCTATACAGAGTGGTATATACCCAGAACCAATTTATCGAGGAAGCTGGATTAAGATGTTCCATAAATTACTTACTCTAAGCCAGATGTGGTCCAGACACTGACGAGAGGTCATTCTCTTCCTAAAACAGATTAAAAGTATACACATTTATGTCACGAGCAACAAAAAGTGGATACAGCGAATTATTTGAATCTAATTATCATCAATTTATCATAAAGTACCTTGGATCTTTTACTAATAATCTTGATATAAAATCTTTCGCTTCCTTTGAAATACTCTCGAATTCCTCGGCACTGAAGTCCCATTTTGCTGACGTCACATTGACAAGGGTTTCTGCATCAGTATCACCGACAAAGGGGGATAAACCTGACAATCTACAAAATATATCAATATCTGATATTATCACTAATAAGCATATAAATATGGCATATCATTACTTACTGTTATATACTATGTTTAATTAGAGACAGTATTGAACCAATTTTTATTCAAAACGTAAGAGATCATTGTTTTAGGAGACTTAATCTAGGTATATTCAAAGTTTCATTAGAAAATACAATATATTCTATGAGCCGATGAAAATCGTCTTTTGAAGTTCCTATTAAAAATTGAATTGAATTTTACGCGTGTAACGTTTTCTTATAAGGTTTTCAGGTAAACTTATACATAAACTTCTAGTATATTTGATATATATATGTTGGTACTTTGAAACGGAACACTTACAGCACATAACATATGACCCCTATGCTCCACATGTCCGTTGCTGGCGACGCAGGGTCAAAGTTCACGACCTCTGGTGCCATGAACTCTGGTGTACCAAACAGAATTCGGAGATCACCGGAGGGATCAAATTTCCGTGCCAAGCCGAAGTCGATGATTTTGATAATGTTGCCTTCTCGTGTTAGACACAATATATTTTCTGGCTGTAAAGAAAGAGTGGCGGTTTTATCTATCTTTGAAGTAATATGTCAGGAAAAGAAAGTCCGATTTCCTAACGATTATCGGCGTTCTTGATGAAAATTGTCATTTGTCAGAATCTTACAATCATTCTGAGCTCTCAGACAAAAACCAGAAGTAGGATCTTACGATTACAAACTTTTTCATGTTTTGCAGCTAAGAATCACGACGACTTGAGAATGTAAACTACATATTTAATAAAAATGGAAGTGTAAATACCTTTAAATCTAAATGCAGAACCTCCCTGCAATGCATGAAAGCAATGCCTTCACAGATCTGCCTCATAAACATTATGCAGGCCTTTTCCGTCAAGATAAAATCGTCGTTGATTACACGCTCAAAGAGCTCCCCGCCTGAAATTCTGTCCAAGAAAAGAAATTCCTAATGGTTTTATTACAAAAATGTATGCATACCTTTTGCAATGTCATTCGTTTTGTAAGTGCCTTACAACTACCAGTTACCTTCACAATTCTATAAATGCAATTACTCCCCTCCAGATTAAAATTGAAAGAAGTCTTAATACAATGTTTCAAATGATTATTAAAAATGAACTGCTATTGCTTTCCTTGCATATTTACATATGTACCATAATGCGCTAACGCAGTAAGTTGTGTTAGAACATCATGAAATATGCCAATGGAAGTAATTGAAGTTTGTGACGCTATGTTTGACAAAATAAATAATGTCCGTAATTGGCAACTGTTGCATTGTGTTGTATCTAGTGAATGAAAGTTTACCAAAAAAGAGGTGAAAAAAAAGATTTCTTCAAGGTTCATATTACTCACAGTTCTGTCACTATACAGAAAGTGTCCTTTTTCTCAAAGGCGTCATACAGCTGAAGAAGGCGAGGGTGCTGTAGTGTTTTCATGATATCAACCTCGTTAATGACGTCATCTCTTTCTTGTAGTCCATTTACTGCGATAAACTTTGCCGCCAGAAACCTCCCGGTTTTCTTCTCTTTACACTTTTTCACCTCTCCAAATTTCCCCCTACAGAATCAAAATTTATCGAACAAAATTATTTTTATCAACCGACCTAATATGAATCGTAATTTTTAATTCAACTTTTAAAGATTAAAGTACATTGAACCTCTGTTATAAAAAGGTAATGCACTAGATTAAATTTAGTTCGTTTATTTTCAAAATTTTCAAAATCTACTGCAAAATATGTACAAAACTTCTGCTGATTAAATATCGCAGTATATTGTAAATAAATGTACGGAGGATATTACTTTGTAATAACGATTACGTTGACTAGTGAGTAGGGCTTGATTTTCTTAACAAGTTTCCTTTCAGTACTCACAAGTCATTAAAATTATGATTTGAAATAATGAAAAGAAAATATTTCCAAATATTAAGGTAATACAAAATTTAATCTTATCTTGACGATTTTTTGGGATTCAAGAGATAAGATTTATCTATTTACACTTGATTTACCTGCCCAGCAGTAAATCCGTGACGTCATATTCCTCAGTAACCCACTTTGATTTCTTGATGCAAACATTTCTATGCTCAAAGGTCATTTCATCGGCTGCAACGAACATAATTATACAAACTATTCAATGTTTTCAAAGCTTAATTATTATATGTAAAACTGCAAAATTCTCTTAAATCTATTATGTGACCGAAATCTTCGAAATAACTCGTCAAGTGCTTCACTGATTGAAATGTTATCTACTGAACAAGTTGTTAAGAAAATGTTGTACTTCAGATTTCTCTAGAAATAGTTTTTTTCTGCTCAAGACATATGAATGAGTGCTATCACGTAATCCTATACTGCAGAGTACTACATCAATTAAATAGCCACTTTTAGATCTTTTGTACCGAAAAACAGCAAAATTATCTCAAATCTTCATATTTTCAAACTCTAGAGTACTCGATGTTTTTTTTTCACAAGTTTCTCTTAAATTTTTCTTTCAGACTCGAAATTGTATTATGATATCATTACCTGTCTGTTCCCGGAGATTTAGGAAAGACCCATGTGAACTTATGCTTTTAATTAATTTAAGCTGCATATTGAAGGTGAAATATTGCTTTGATAATTTTGAGTTTTGCAGAAATGGCTCTCAACCATAACAAATATTGCAAAACACAACAAAATACACCAAAAAGCACGGGGAAAACCGAGAAAGCATATGTTGTAAAAGTGCGCCCATCTTTTGTCGGTGTCTGAATCTGTCAAAACGGATATCACATGGTGTTGATACAACTAGTGCTGATCTTGTCTAGAAAATCTTCAGATTGCAGCAGCTGCACATTTTTTTAATGCAATATTATTTCGAGGCTTTGATACCAGAACCGCAACATTATTGCAAACACTTGTCGGAAAAGACGTCGGCCAACCGATTCAAAAGAAGTCCTCTAGTTGCTATATCTTCTACATTCCAAAAAATGATAATGCGGTTGATTTAATAGTTGGTTTAAATAGCGTTGGGTAAATGAATTTAATTTACATTATCATGGTGAAAGTTAGCACATCATAAAACTGATGCTAGAACGTGAATCATTCTGTAGGACTTCTTTCTCGGGTAACCGCAAAATGCCAGAGACATGTTTAAAGCATTAGGTGTTAGATAAGAAAAAAATATTTTACCCTAAATATGGATATGTTATACGAAGTATTATAATACTAGTACGTACATAATAAAGATTTGCATTTTTAAACAATTATCAGTCATCAGCTACATAAATTCATTTTTTTCCTATAATTTTATTCCCGTCAGGATATAAGATATGATTATAGCATCGACTCAATCGATCTCATTCAAATGTTGCCGATTGACTGGGTCTTAAATGATCAGGCAACGAAATTACTAAAACGTTAAGGTGAAGGTGGTTCGGAATTCAACTGCTAATAGGCAGATCTTCTAGATGACAAAACATTTGCCAGAGTACCCTTCTCTCCCACATTCCGACAACCCATTTATTTTCGATGGATCATTAAAAGTGACAAGTAAAGTGCAATTAATCGGTCTGTGGAAGTTAATAAAGAATCGTGCCAAAATACATTTGCAAGAAAAACTAACAAAACGTGACTTTTTAAAAGTGTCGATGAAAAATAGCTCTCAAAATTCGTTGAAAGCATTGAAATGATGTTGATATATTCTATTTTCGGTTTAACCTTTCTTTTTAAAATCACTTTTTTATCGTCATATATCTTAAGGAAAACAATGAAAAAAGCTGAACATGTTCCCCATTCATGTATACTGATGCAATTGTTATCCAATGACATATATATCTTTAAGGAAAGTGATTCAGAACATGCAGTGGGTGTTAATTGTTTGGAGGATTGGAAACGTAATTAGGATATTGGTTGCAAAGTGATTGAAAAGGAATGTAGCCCCATCCTATATTTAAGACGTCTATTGTTTTACATTCAGTTACTGGGTACATACCATATATACAAGAAGTATATTTTTAAAATCACCTCGAATCTCGATATTCCTGTCATTTATGACACTGAATTAAGACGGAAACTAAACTTAGCTTCATATTGTGTACTAGTCCAAATGCCGTTAGTCTAGTCCTGGACTAAAATGACGCTATGTCACTGGATAAAATGCGCCACGTGATTATCGTCTAAATCTCGATGTCGAGGTGTCGTAGATGTCGAGTGGTAAAATTGGCGGACGGATTGTCTTTTTCATTACATTTCTCTCTTAATGTCGATATATTGATATACAAAAGGGCCCGATCCTATTCAAAATAATTCACTTACTAGGTTTGTTACCGCGTGTCTAGGATATCCTTTCAGGATCTTAACGTCTATTGAAGGTTTGGTTTCGCCTCGCCTCATATATATATATATATATACGATAACAAACCGACAACTTTATGTTGACAGTCGGTAGCAGACCTAATAGGTAAAAATATACTCTAAAAAAACTACTTTGATATGCAAAATGTGATTCTTTTTCATGAGTGTTTGTCATTTTTTTGGTATAGTCTCGTTGTGTATGTCGCATGTTGAATATGGGTTGGTGTAAGTCTTGTATGTTGCAAGTCTCGTGGTGTTTGTTGTATATAGCATGTTATAGGTCTGTGTTGTATGTCGTGTTTTAAGTCGTATGATAAATAGCTCGTAGAGTATTTTGTATGTCGGGTGTTGTAGGTCTTGTGCTGTATGTCGTGTTGTCTGTCTTTTGCTGTATGCCGTGTGTAGTAGGTATCGTGATGTATGTCGTCTATTGTAAGGCTTGTGCTGTATGTCGTGTTGTAAGTTTTGTGCTGTATTTCGCATGGTATATGCCGTGTATTGTACGTCTTGTGTTGTATGCCGTGTATTATAAGTCTTGAGTTATATGCCATGTGTATTAAGTCTTGTGTTGTATGCCATGTGTAGTAGGTGCCGTGTGTAATAGGTCTTGTGTTTTATGCCGTGTGTAATAGGTCTTGTGTTGTATGCCGTGTTGTAAGTCTTGTGATGTATGTCGTATAGCGTGTGTCGTGTTTTTGGTGTAACGGTCAACTTACCTCCAGAGGGTTCACTCTCATCAACATGGACTTTACAACTTTTCTTCATTTTGGAGTTTTCTACAACCATACATCTACGAAAATACAAAGAAGACAACATAATAAACATAAGATACTTACGTCATTGTTAACCCATTCAGAATATAAGCTCATTTCTTATCTTAAAGACAAAAAAGAGATTTTCATATGACATTCTGAAGTAGGATGAATTTAGCAGATTAGGGTGGCAGGGGACAGTTTTTTTGATACAATTCATTGTAGCCAAGGGATGCATGTCTTTGGAACTCTGTAACTAGAATTTCCTCAGTTCCCATTCAGCACAAATACCTTTAATTCACTCTTTATAAGGCCAATCAACAATTTCTGAAGAAAATTATCAGTCAAAACCTGTAAAATTCTCTACATACTGGTTTTTATGAGATTTTGACCCTTTCATATTTTGCTAATTTTTCATGATTTTTCAGCTCTTTAGATCTCCCCCAGCTAATTCCCTGCAGAGGGTTGACCTTCCTTACCGCGTGCATGTTGCACTATCACATGTCAGAAACTTACCGGTGTATAGTTTACAATGTCCCATCCACCTACTTTTCGTGTTATTTTACCTCCCGTCTGTAACTTGCAATTTCACTGTGTAAAGTCAGCACAACAGTCATAGCCGCACGTTTCGCATTTTACTTCTGATTCTTATGTACCTAACATAAGGGGCCTACATATTGCATATCAATTTCAACAACAGACATCCCTCTAACTAATGATAATCATTAAAAATCATTTCATGAATTTTAGCAACACTCACAAGCCTTCAAGTACAGCAACTCTCAATTTTACAAAAATATTGACGGGTACTTTATTCGAAACTGTCCCTTGCTACCTTTAACATACACTAACATTCTCTGAAAAGTCATCTTGTCTTAAAATTAAAAGGCTTATGCTATTCTGAGAAAAAGTACACCACATTTTGACAATTCCATTGAGGTTAAAGAAAAATATGGCCATTTAAGTGATCCCACCATTTCCACATTCCTCTATTTAACACAGATTCATAGGGCTCTCCATAAATAAAGCACATTTACCTCATCTTTTAGAGGTCAACTGCTGTTCAACCCCCTTAAATAAGAAACCTTATTCAATACTACATACATTTGCTTGATAATATCATGATAAAAGCATCACATCACTTAGAAATCCCTCTACATGTATACCCTCCCCCTATCTTTTGATTTTCACAAGAAGGATTAGTTTGAACACTTTAACCTAATATTATGAAACTTTTGGCAGTTTCCTTGAGTCATTTCTTACACATATTTGAAAACAACCATCACTGATATTTAAAATTGATCTTTTTTTGGTAAATGGATGATTTGTAGCATTTTTATTCACAAAAAGTCATGTCGCCCTACATGTGATTTCTTGTTTTCATGAAAAACTAAGCCTATAATCATATTTAGTGGATATCTTACATATTCTGGTTTCTAGTCTCCTTTTAACTTTGCTAAATAAGTAAGACCTACAAGTGTGATGTGTGCGTTTAATTAAAATGAATTTCAAACACACCCGCGTACCTGGGGACGGATGAGAATTCCATGAAAAATGTTCAAATTTTACATGTTTTTCTACATTTTTGATGCATATATACAATAAAAGGGTAAAAATATGTTGTTTTTTATTCATTTCAAGAGTAATTATCATAGCAGATGTTATTTCAAGGTCAAATGTACATTTACATATCCTACATGTAATGGTAATGGAGTCCATTGGAAAGCGGGGGTGGCTTTTTCAATTCTGTAAATACATCTAAAATACCATTTTTTGATAGGAAGGAGCAAAAACTTGAGTTTTTCGACATATTGTATACTTTGATAACTGTATTTGTCTACATGTAAAGTTCATTTGAAATAAAAATATGCTGTTTTAAAAAAATTGGGGGATATAAGTCAGGTGGCTTAATGTTATTTCATAAAATCAGACAGCAAAATGGCTGCAAATTCATAAATTTAATGATTTAATTGGTAAAAACTGTTTTAAAGTATTTATTCTTATCTCAGTAATTAACTTAAGCCTATTAATTGTCACCAGGATAGGAAATACCTACTCTCTTAGCCAATTTACTCTAGTGGTGGTCATTCTACACATTTAAGAGGGAGTTACTCCCCTTGAATATTTTAGCTACTAAATCATGTAATGACATCTTCAGCCAAGAAAATCATCCATTTTCACAAAATGTATTACTTATGGTACAAAATCCACTCAAAATTACAGTTAAAGGAGAAATATGATAATACCATGTAGTCTTGAAGGTGGCAGGGGACAGTTTTTTTGATACAATTCATTGTAGCCAAGGGATGCATGTCTTTGGAACTCTGTAACTAGAATTTCCTCAGTTCCCATTCAGCACAAATACCTTTAATTCACTCTTTATAAGGCCAATCAACAATTTCTGAAGAAAATTATCAGTCAAAACCTGTAAAATTCTCTACATACTGGTTTTTATGAGATTTTGACCCTTTCATATTTTGCTAATTTTTCATGATTTTTCAGCTCTTTAGATCTCCCCCAGCTAATTCCCTGCAGAGGGTTGACCTTCCTTACCGCGTGCATGTTGCACTATCACATGTCAGAAACTTACCGGTGTATAGTTTACAATGTCCCATCCACCTACTTTTCGTGTTATTTTACCTCCCGTCTGTAACTTGCAATTTCACTGTGTAAAGTCAGCACAACAGTCATAGCCGCACGTTTCGCATTTTACTTCTGATTCTTATGTACCTAACATAAGGGGCCTACATATTGCATATCAATTTCAACAACAGACATCCCTCTAACTAATGATAATCATTAAAAATCATTTCATGAATTTTAGCAACACTCACAAGCCTTCAAGTACAGCAACTCTCAATTTTACAAAAATATTGACGGGTACTTTATTCGAAACTGTCCCTTGCTACCTTTAGACACAGACGGTAGGACACGTGGTGAATCGTACGGGAGTTGTCGGTAAAACAGCAGCTTCGCGATAAAATCTGCGAGCAGGGTTCTTCGATAGTATCTATCTCTTCTCCGATGAAATAGCAAATAAATCAAATTCATTTTAAAGTAGGTTTTAAAGCAAATGCTTAAAATTGCTTTTTTTCATTTGCAATTGCATAACTAAAAATCTAGAATAAACCACAATATTTGGGTTTTTTTAACATGCAGCACCTGGTTTGAATATGCAATTACAAATGCTACGAATACTTTCGTCTTAACCAAGATTGAAAAACCTAAATTGAAAATCTTCATTTCTTGGTTATGATCATCACCCAACAGGTTTTTTGTGTTTTGAATAAAATTGTTAGAAGTAAACCCAAAAATACATTATCGGCACAATTCTAAAAAACAAACAAAAGTCGGCAAACGGCCACACAGAACAAAAAATAATGGTTGTGTAATTATGTTTCATTTATTCTTCTTGTTAAAGATTTGCAGTTTTAAACAGACCACACATTGGCTTCGCAAGGTAGAGAGAGTTATTTAATAACGAACTGACATGTTAAGCGTATGATGTCTGCAGCTTTCAAATGTTGCTTGAAAAATATTCAAAGCAATACTAATTTGAGATTTGGCAATATAAACCGTTAATAATGATGAAACTAAATTCGCCATTACAACAAGTTAAGTCATAAGGAAGAGATGATTATCGTCGATTGGGATTTGATTTAAGAAAATAATTCTTCGAAAACTATTTTTTTTTTTGGAGAAAATAAGTTCGATTCTCTCAATAACGGATTAAAATGTGGATATTTTTTACAAAAGCTTCGCTCCAGAACTGGGCCTTTTGTACCACGTGTACCAAAAACGACGTCTGACAACGAACAGAGTTAAATGAATGGTTACATTAAAGCCTTTTCAAATGTAGAATGGTCATGATAAACAAGCGTTCCTGTTAACTTTCAAACTTAATTGTCGAAATACTTGAACAAGAATATTGCTATTTTATTTATACAAGACAACCAGCTATTAACCTTAAGAAGACCATGATGCTGCACAGATTCCTTTGCCTAGAATAGCGAGAGTGTTCCCGGCAATTAATTACTTGTAAATAAAGTGCCACATCAAAGGCATTGTTTCGTATACAAGAAAACTTAGTGCAAGAAGTTGCAAAGTATGATCGGATCTTTTGCACCAGTGTGAACCCATCAATCTTCCGATGCTCCTCAAAAACACTTTCGAGAGAATTTCATCAGGTGTGCTAGTTCCGCTGTCATTTAACTGGTTCCCATAGCGCGTGCAGCAGGTTTAGAGCTACAAACCGAGTTTCGTTTAATATCTTTCCTAATGAAAATGCCACCTTAAGGTTGAGTTAATCAAATCCTTTATTATTTAATATTAAAAGACGAAAAACTCAGCCTGGTTATGTTTTAGATATAGGTAGACTTGAATACTAAATTGGATTCATTCTCTTCTTGTGAAGCATGTAATGAATAGGAAAAACGAAAATGGCTGAAAGATACCAAAGCAAATTGCTACTGAAACCTGTAAACAACACTTATTTGGAAAACTTTGTGAAATATATTAAAATTTTATTCTAATCAAGTTGGTAATAGTAATTATAACTTTTATATTAAGAATTATCTTCCGGTCTTTAAAAATGTAGAACAAAAACTTTTCAGATCTTTTCGTTTGCGTAAAAATGATTTTCTAAATCCCTTGGACGTTAGTGAAATCTACGAACAAGAGCTAATGAAGAAGTCTTGCGTAATAAAGGAGGCGTGATGAAACAGAAGAATATCTCTTTCAAAAACAACGATCATTACATTAGCATCATATAATAGATTGATTATTATTCTACGCTCATAAAAGTGGAAGAGTTTACACTAAGATATTTATCTGGCAAGAGAAATCCCAAGATTTATTATAACTTGTGTCGAAAGTAAATGAAGAGAAAGGTCTTTGTGTTCCGGTAATTAGGCGGGGAGGGTTAAGTAGAAGTTATCTGTGTTTTGACACATAAACATTATCGGGTATTGACATCATTGCTTCGCTAGAGGCTCAGATCTCTCTCTTTCTCTCAGCAGCCGATTTGGAAAACAGACGTCAGAAACTTGGAGAAAAGGTATCTCTATCGCTTAATCCGCGCTATCGAACATCCGTAATGCTTCAAAAGATCTTTATTAACGTTTAATTTTGCATAAAAAAGCTCTTTGGAATTCAGAAGGTTCTTGTTTTATATCAAAACATGTTTACACCAGATTTACTTAAATAGATACAACCTGTAATATGCGTTTTAAATGGAGGAGATCAGAAAAATATAAGATCTGCAAAGAGGAATGGGTAATCTGCAGTTTTATGAATTTTAATGAGGTTTAGAGAGATTGGTTGTAAGTGGTTTTCTGCATTACGTGCTGTTCAGCAGATTGTGCAACTATTAAGACCAGTGTAATTCCGAAGCTCTCTAGATAACCGAATTTTTCTATGTTCATAGAAATTCATATATATTGTTTGCTTATCTCTTCCTTGGGTGTCTTCTCTTTGTTTCTCGGTGATAGAGTGATGGAACGCCTCGACTTCTGCTGGGGGGAATCAGATAACATTGAATACAAACGGTCGAAACGCAATAATCAGACCAAGGAAAATTTCATTAATGCAATTCTAAAAAAGAAAAGGGGCTGGTCTCCTTACTCCAACCAACATGTACTTCTCCGTTTCCTTCTGATAAATATCGGGACTAATTATACCTACCGAATTCCTATCGTAAAAAGTGTACCACCATTTCAAATAATGATTTGAACTTACCCCAAAGAAACGTTGTTTACATTGCCTACTACTGATTAATGCTAGCTCTTCTTTGATATCGCCTATCGAGGAGAAACATCTCACAGAATTTCTCTTTGTGAGCACACCGGAAATGTATGTCGGCGTTCGGAGCCAGAGTCGGTGGGAGTCTGCTTCATGTCTCTGTCTTCATTGAGGAGCTTTTCATGTCAATGTTTAATTGCTCCATTAAAATAAATACCAGTTTCTCTTTTTAAAAAAGTTATTTTGAGCTGAGACTTATGAATGACGAGACATCTTTTTTTCATCTTCTTTTAAAAGCTATGCAGAGGAATCTATGCGGTGATTGTAACCTGCAGGCAATTGCAACAAGTTCTTCATTCATCGCGAAGAACATCTCGGCACACATTTTAGGAGCAAGATAAACATGCTTTAGTGTTTGCTGATAATGCATACGATTTATCAAGCCGATTACACCGCAAGCAAGCATCTCAGCTGATGTCTACATAGATTCTACAACACTGCTCCGCTTTTTGTCCAAGAACTTGTTATTTCTTATAACATTAAATTTGCACCTCTAAAACATAAACTAATTTTCTTTTATTTATGCTAAGACTACATCAATTCAGTGTTTGATCGGTATTTGTAAATTGGAAAAAATGGTATTACATCACATTATGGTGCAAACAAATTGTTAGCTAATATATAACATATTTTCTATACGAACAACATATATAATACTTACTTAAGTTTATAGTAACAAACAAATTCGGCATGTATTGAACCCATTCCACTTTGCTCCAAATCATAGCAGTACTCCAGTTTTGCGCGTTTAAACTTTATCAAATATAAAATGCATTCCTTTAAAGTTTACTTCTGGTTGCCTTCTTATGTTTGATGTGGCACACTGTCTAATAGTTTCATTTCTTGCAGAATCTTCGCCTCTCACTTGTTCCTGCCCATCCTTTCACAAAGAGGAATCCAAAGCGGAAGAATAGTTGTGACGTCATCGCGATCATTCTGAAAAAAATCACGTGAGATTTATCTCGGTTCGGATTGTCTAAATTGGCAGTTTATGTATTAAAATAAAGTTAAAACATGTCTAACGGTCTACCTGAGTGAACTTTTGATTTGGAGCCATGCTGTTTATTTGGAAGTGCAGATTACTTAAAATTTCACGTGTTATTTTCGAAGTGTCAGATCCACTGACAGATTGTAAACTGTAACACGTGGTTTGACATGGTTCATTTGATACAAGTGCTTGTTTACAGCAAAGTTAAGGTCAAACATCGGCGATCAGGCATCTGGTTCTATTGTTTCAGCGAAATTACATCGTCATCACAAGAGTTCTCTGTAATAATAATGAACATCAGCCACCAATGCCGAATATTTATGTTATGTTGCACTTCTTTCGTATGCAAACACTCACATAGTAGCATAATGTCATATCTTACAACGTTTCGAGTCTCTGACAAAACTTCGCCTCCAATTACTGTCAAAACTAATTAGTTGCAAAACGGCAAAATAGGTAAGTAGGTGAATCTTGCAAGCCAAACAAATTATTCTCTCTCTCTCTCTCTCTCTCTCTCTCTCTCTCTCTCTCTCTCTCTCTCCTCCTCCTCCTCTCTTCCATTTTGTCCCTGTTTATAACAACAGGATCTATTAAATATTTGGACCCATTTAAATAGTCTTTAAACATGCACATAATATTTTTATTTATCAGATTCCGAGTTCAGTCTAACTGTAATTAATGCATTGGATACTATGGTATAAAATACATAATTAAATAGTAATTGTATCATCCACCGTGAGCGAAGTTCACACCAAACTAAACTGATATAATGTCAAAAGTCTACAAGGTTTTAAACTGATTTTCGTTTTAAAAAATAAGAATGAAGAAAATGTGAGTGGGAGAGGGTAGTATAGGACGACCGATATTAGATGCCAAATTGATTTTTAAATACAAAGCAGAATAAGCTTTTTAAGAACAAAAGGGAGAGCCGATGTTTTCGTCACTCTAAGAATAAGATCTATTTGCTTTCCAATATAGAAGATCGTCATTTATAACTGAAAATGAAAAATAAGACGAAAAGCTTAACTTCTATACTGATTTGTGTTAGAGAACGATGGTTAGTCAAGAACATGTGATATCAGTCTGACCTCTACTTCCCATTAAATGTTCGTTATTTTGGTACTCTCCATGCAGGTTTCTTGCATTGAATTGTGTTAAGAAATGAAAAAATCGCCTACTAGTGTCACATATGCTATGAAGTCAAATAACAAATTCATCTGTTTCTTTAAAAACAAAATAAAATGCCGTTACAAATGTATTTTGCTATTCAAAACGTTATTGTTATTGCATACGATTGTCGTGTTAGTTTAACGACAGACGAAGACAATCAATAGAGCTGATAGATTTATATATAGTTCTGGTAAGGTAACCCAACACCCGGCTTTGATTCAAAATATGTTTAAATCTACTTTATCGCTTTATCAATATTTACCGGTCCCCAATCAGGAAGAAATATCAAAACCAAAATACCAAGAAAGAATATCTTGAAAGAAGGAACAAAACTAAAGGCGTCAGGGGATCACCTCTTTAAGGGAATATTCAGTGGTCGAAATGGCTCTGGTGCTGGGGCAGAATCGTGTTGGGATAGCCAGGAACGATAACCCCACGACAGTTCCAAATCATCCAGTGGCGAGGTTGATGTTCTATTTTGACTGCATTTGCACCGTTCTTCAAATTACGGACGAGTATGCTGCTCGACTGCGCGACTACATGAATTTCTATCTGTTGACCGAATCAGAGATGGACAAATTACTGTACTTTTGCTGGCTGTTTTCTCCTGATGAACTGATCAACAAATGCATATTTCTAAATGACGACCTTTGTGGAGAATACGAAAACGGATTCTTTGAACTAAGCGAGATCACAGAGAGGTTACTGGTGACCGATTCCTTAATGATTGGCAACCAACAGAGACGGGTCAAAAAGGTCATGGCATTTAAAGCCATCTTCCTGTTGAAAAATTACTACATTCCCATTGAAATCTACAAAGAACGTCTGCATATCCTTCTCCTGGCCATGAACATAATAATGCAAGAGCGGCGGAGAATTGCCGGGGTAGAGGGTGCTAGCGAGACTCCAGTCAGGACTACAAATACGTCGTCTTGTTGTATCATACTGTAACAAAGTTATTGGTCAACCCTGTATTATATACCTTGCATCCGGGGTTTTTTTCGCGTGTCACGATGTTTGCAAAAATTGGATAAAACTGTAACCTTATTTTATTTGCAAGTCATTTTTACGATTTAAAAAGTTTAATAGCAACCAATACCGAGACTTATGTGAGGCATGGTGTTTTTGCTTTGTAAAAGTGATCACGAAAGGAGAGCGAAAATCGGATCATCGCGAAAATGACCGGATATACGGCACTGTTCGTTAAATTAACGTTATATATATAAAGGCGCTTTCGATTGGTCGGAAAATTTTGTTGATTGTATTATATCTGTTATATATATTATGTGTTCATGAAATATATAATGCCATTTTTTTATTATCATTATTTTGTTATTTAATGAAAAAATATTTTTTTAAAAATTCTTCAGTAGATGGATCCATTAGCAGAAAAAAATTACAGAAAAAAATATATAACACGCTTCGCAATGGTAACCATTTGTACTGCCGGTGGTATATATTATATAAAGTTGAGTGAAAAAAAAATCCTTATGCATTTCATTGTTAAGTTTAAAACAACATGTATGAAATTTCTGCTTTAGATCTGGATTTTGTATATTCTTGACATAATCTAATATATGTGTCTTATCTATGCAATAACTGTCCTTTGTTCACCTAATATATTTATTAACACTTTTATAATCAATAATAAAAAGACAAATTTTAAGACAAGCATCGCTGACATTTTATTGAAATGTGTATATAAATATGTAATAAGAAAGTATAAAAATTGTATAAGTAACAAAATAAAAAAGACAATTGTATTGTTTTTTAGAAGACCCTGTATGAAATGGCAATATGGTCAGATCACTCATTACTTTTCAAAACGTGCACTTTGCCGCTAGAACAGCCCACCATCAGATCCCCATTAGAGCATCTCACGATATCTGTTGGAGGGTTTCTTTTGTTTCTGTACAGGGTACCTTTAAATTTGCCATTAAGGTCAATGAGTTGCACGGAGTATGAATGGACTTCACTCACTACAAGGTTATTTTTGTCATCGAAACACAGTCCTACGGGGCAGAACTTCACCTCGCTGACGTCATCGCCTATCTGGGATTCCTTGCTGTCGTAACGGAACTTGAGTCGACCGTATTTATCCAGGAGAACCACCTCTCCTTCTCTTTCACTCTTCATATTGCAGACGGCAATGTCACCGTTCGTCCCAACTTGAATTTTCCAAGGAACTGTGAACAGGGGGACACCAAGAGACTCGAACTGTATTTCGACCGTCTTTTCACCAGAGCTGGTGTATTTGAAAACGACCCTTCGTCCCGACCCAGAACTGAATGCTTCATCGTCAGAAATAGAACTGTCGATGGCACCAACGAGTATTTCTCCAGTTGACCATGAAGTCGAGATAGATATTGGTCTAAGAGGAGCCAGATTGATCAAATCGACGACTGAGCAATCTTTTGTACATTTCTTAATCGTTTGGTCACCCTTGCAACAGATGAGAAGTTCTTCTTCGCGCGTTACGCAGATTCCCGCCACTTGCCAGTCAGCCTCGACGTCAGTGGAGTGCAGGGTTTCTCCAAGAACGTTTGTCTGGTAGATCTTCATCGCGTTCTTTGAAAAAATCCACAGTCGGTCCATACTTCCGTTTTGCATTTTCGGTTTTTTCTTCTTAAAAGAACGGAAATAATTGGATGAAAAGAGCCGAAAAAGTAGAAAAGAAGGGTACGATTCTCGTTCCTCGGTCCTCTAGGTCCTCTAAAGCTTGTTAAGATACTCACAAGTACAGTATTGTATTTAGTTGTAGTTTATTTCGTACAGCTGTTGTGGCCAGTTCGGTTGTAATGATCAGCGCTTGGGGTTTTATAGTACACGATGATGATGACGTATCATAAACATTACAATGATGAAAAACAAGAGCATGATTAGCATGTGTTGTCCGTAATGTCTCGCACTAGGTTATACAAACAGTGTCCATTCGGTGACAGCTTCATGCACCCATTCATAATCACTGCAACAGATAACGGCGATTGCCCGCGACATCTGCGTCGGTGTATGGAGTACAGGTACTGTGATAAGTCGAGTTACCGACGGATAGTACTATGGAATGTTTAATAACAAACATGTCCGAGAAATGTGACCCTCGATTGCAGAATCGTCACGTGCAGTTATGTAAAACGCAGAAAGATCTTATGATTTTGAGGAAAAAATAACTTATCTAATATAAATAAAAGGAAGACAAACACAATAACAAACCTATTAAAAGTTTATAAAATAATATTTACATCGTTTTATCTACCACTACGAAATATAAGTCGCAGGTGTTTTTGATTATATAGAACATATTAATACACAGGTTAAAGGGTATAAACGAGAAACGCATTTTTTTTATATTTTATTTTGATAGAAAGTGTGAAAAATGTGATGTAATTTTTTGACAAATTACGGAGGCATCTGGTGTCCAATATTATATTTATATTACTTGAAACTTGCTTAGTATATATAAAATAGAATTATGTGGGATAAGAAGCAATAAAAATACTTAATATCTACAAAAAAATTAATGTCGGATTAAACCAGCTATTCTTCTACAATTTCATTCTTGTCATAATCATATGTATGCATAATTAATCACTTGAATCTTATTTAATACATGTATATTCAAGATTTGAGGAAAAGATGTTATTGATGTGAGCGATGTGAAGGGGATCCTGGCGATATTTAGTGAACCAGTAAAGCAAAGGTAGCGATAATATATGTCCTCAGTAGTACCCGAGAAACCAGTGGATTGTTTACAGAGTATTGACCAGTATGCATACCGGAGTAGATAATTTTATTGTATGTACACAATTCCGGTACATACTGGACCAGATCAACTAACAAAACTCACTTATCATAAATCGTTTATTTGCTTTTACATAGTTCTATAGTTCAGCGCCTGTGAAAAGGGGATGCTACATGTGTTCCAATATGAGGAAGGGGTTGTAAGCGGGTATAAAATTATATCATATTATGGTATTATGACAGTAAGGGACATCTGTGGTCAAATAGGGGGATGAGGCCCATACATCGTTTTAAAAAATGTGACGGGGTCAATTATGTCGCCCTATCCCTTACAAAAAGGGCCTAACAAATTAACAAAATAACATTCCAGATGCCAAAGAAAGACAAAAATTAGATCAAATCGAGAAACCTTTCAAAAAGTCTTTTCATTGGAAATCAAGGACGAGAAAAACACTTGTAGATGGCACAGCCTAAAACTAAAAAGATCTTCCTCTTTGCTATTAAGGGGTTGTTTTAATATCCGCAAATTAATATTTTCGTCTGCTACGAATGACAAGGAGTGTTTAAAATCAAATCGAATTAACATAGAGAATAAGACAATCTAATTTCATTCCACATTTTGTATCTAGGTATGAAGACCGATGAAAATATCCTTAACGGGTTATTTAAAACTGAGCGAAAAGCAGTGAAGGACAGAAAAAACTTACGATATAAGTAACATCTTATTCCATAGCCAACTACATCGTTTCATTTTTCCTGCAGATTTCCTACCAAAAATTGCCAAATTCGAACACGTACAAATGTACTTCTACGTGTGTGTATAAAGGTCACCTTTAAATCAAAAGTTGTGAAATAAGGGTATCTAAAACCATATACACGCCCCCAACCTTTTACCATTCATTAACAAAACAAGTGCAGGGTTGTTTTTTTTATAATTCAACATACGTCCACAGTAACTGATTAGAGTTTAAAATTGTTTTTAAGTCCACCATCTCCAGACTCGATGATTGAATATTTTATCATTTGTAGGGAAATTATTTTGTTCTTTTTCAGAAGTAAAGAAAATCATTTTACGGTGATATTGGACACCTCCATAATGTGACGCACTATTTATCGATATATACAATATAATCAAGTGCAATTTTATGTAAATTTTCTTTTCCCAAATCGTCACCCAACAGAATAACGCATTGGCTTAGTGTGTTCACTACGAATTAATGTCATGAGTTCGAATTCCGCTGGGGATTTGAAAATTTTTACCTTTCGAAAAAAACTTACAACGTATATTTTGGTTAAATATTGTAAAATTTTAAAATTATAAACTGGTGAAAGAGTTCTGATTATAATGTACTTTTCTTCACATTAATATCGACAGATGTCCCACATCACCTTACGGTCAAGATGTAGTAAATGAAAGGTGCCTACATGTTTATGAAATTCAGGATATAAATTCTTATAATGATGCTTCATAACAATATCTTCGTTTCATCGGGTGTACCGGGGCTTAATTTTTGATAAATACAATGAAAAATCATGTTTTAAACAACCATTTTCTATGAAATATGACGGACAAAAGTAACAAATCTCGGAATTTTGTCCATTTTTGACCAATGAAATATATCTAGAATGCCTACAGTCTCTCCAAAAACGGCATTAAACAAGCTCTTGACCTCCTTTTTAAAATGATGTCAAATTTAATATAAGTACCGGGATTACTTTTCTCGTGATTAAATATAGAATTTCAAAATACTGTTTTATTTTCTACATAATTCCTTTAAAGCTGTAAAATACGGGAAAAGATATTTCAAATCAATTATGCCGTCATTTAAACAATAAAATGCTCACTTTGGTGATTCATTTGGGATATGAAGGTAGCGACATTGCAAAAAAAAAAACGCGGGTTATGTAAATTTTTTTGCAATGATCGCTACCATCATAACCCACATGAATCACCAAAGTGAGCATTTTATTGTTTATATTAACATCTTTATTTTAACTAATTAATAAATTGAGCGTAAAAAGTAAGTAAAATTCACTAAATTACTGTTAATGTACATAAGTACGTTAGCTAAAAGAAACAGCCAAATCGTCTCCAGTGAGACTTTGAGTCTGACATCATCATGGTTAGTTCGTGCAGTCCGTAATTTTTTTAGGTAGTTGTAGGTCTCGACCAATCGATAAACTGGGCGTGTCATATTCAATCCTGTCACTTTCTTGTCCATTTCAGCCGCTGTAGATTTCGACCAATCGATAAACGGGGCGTGTAGATTTCGGTCTGGCTGTTTCTATAGAGCTATGAATTAACTATAAGTTTCCGTAAGAAATATAGGGAATAATACTTGGTGGATGTAAATATAATAGTTTTAGCACCAAAAAGACAGTCTGGAATCATTTACTAGATCTTGACCTTAAATGTTAACTTCAAATCAAAAAATAGTTATGGTAACACCAGAGTGTTTTAAAAAAAATCATCTACATGTACTCATTAGTAGGGAGAAGGCAAACGGTCAATCTTTTTAATGTGTCCTCATCAAATAAATATGTAAAAGAGCAACCAGTGTCTGCACATAAATTTATTAAATCCGTATATCACAAAATAAATCAACAAACCACAATGTTCTACAGTTAACTACACAGTCTCTTTTCTAACAACAAAGCAAAAGGCAAAATCAACAAAGTACTCTCACTTGGGAGTATAACAAATAAAATAAAAATATGCAACACAATTGCTCGATTTAAACTTGAAAATGGCAAAATAATATCCTTCATAGATAATAAATTCAAGATCTTCATAACAATAGAAAAAATATCAACAACAACATGGTCCCATAAATTATTTTGCATTCAATATTCATCAATTTATACATCTACCATTCACAAAGACCCTACACCCCCATTACATCTATTGCTACATAATTCTGTGCAATCAAGTTCTATCTGGATTTCTCTGAACACAAAACTGCTTGCTGTGTCAGTTAAACTAATATAGCCCTGGTAACATCGCTGGCTTTTTTCTTACTTCTATGGCAGTCCTCATCAGCCGTCACATCTTGGCTGTCAGCTACCTCAAACTCAGAGTTCTAAAATGATGAAAAAAAAGTCAATTAGTTTAAAAACTGACACAGCTTGTCCTATTATGTCTGTCTCTGAGAGCAGACTTTTATTTTGTAATTGTCCTTCAAACATTTAATCTATTAGGAGCTACCCCAGGTATAATGCTTGACAGATACTGACTCGGCATTTGCTACCATAAATAACCCCTGTTTCTAATTTCAAAGGGTTGATGTGAACAAAACACTTTGCAAAAGCAGGTAAAAAATGGATGGCAATTCAAATGAATAACAGATTTATACAATATATTGAAAAATTGAGAACAATATCAAAATATGTATACCTCATATATCTTTGAACACGCTCTTTTCTTTCCCTTTCTTTGGATTTGTGGAGTTTCCCTGTCTTCATCAGTTTTCTTTTGCAACAGGCGAGGACTTTGTCTGATCTATTAATATCCCATATAAAAACAGTAAAAATAGGTGTCATATAAAAGTTAATTTAAAATAAGAAAAATCATGTTGTTTTATATTCACCTCTGATATCCGTCCAGATTTCTTTTTTCTTGGTTTTTTCTCTCCATCAAGCTCCATACTTTCAGTCATACTTGTAATTTTCTCCATATGCTAGTTAATGAAGGGAGAATACATGTATGTAGTTGAAAAGATTATTTAGGCGATCCTTTTAATGTCTTTATGGAAACTGATGTACCAAAATGCAACCAAACATATTGCATACATGTACTTAGAACAAAATATACAACTTAACATGAAAAAAAATATAAAATCATGCATTTGCATTGATGTGAGAGAATGTTTATTTCATTATTTGATGAAAAAAAATGAGCAAGTCTAGCACTCTTTTATTTTTTCTCAAGTATATCCTTGGGTGTTTTGGTGAAGTATCTTATTTCTGGTCATTCATGAAAAATAACAATAATTTGCAATGGATTTTTTTTTGTATCTATCTATAGTAAATATTTTTTTATCAGTATGAGTCACTTTGTCAGTTGAATCAATATTTTCTGTTTCTTCCACCTGAAATGAAACAAATGTTAAATGAGTTTAGATGGACTTATTCAAATGTGTGTAGTGTGCGTTGGAGAGGACTTAAAAATACATTAGATTTTCATTTCATTAAAATTTGCTTCACACAGTTTTCTACTCGGCCTATTTCAGTAACAGAATTTTTTTACCTTAAAGCTGCTTGGTCCGATTTTTTTATCAAATTTTATGCACGCTTTTAAAAGATGGTTATGCTTAGTATATGTATAATAATAGACATTGCAGTTGTTTTCCCAGTCAATTAAGCCAAATTTCAATGAAGAAAAATACGTACACATTATTGCTAACAAAACAAACGACGTAAAAGGGTACCGCGTTATTTCGCCTCATGTTAAATTTCACCCCTAACGACGAGGCGGGTATAGTTGTATTACGACTTTGTCATCGCTTTGAATAAAGGTCGAAATGATCAGACAAATTACAAATAAACATGTGTACGTTTTGTTCGCTAATATTTCTGAAGTTTGTTTTCTTTATAATCGATGCAGAGCATGCGTGTTGAATGACCCCAATCATTCGGGGGACGAAACCAAATGGTTTCTTTTTCTAAACATTCCCGTGATGCATTTTGTTTTGTTTTTTCGTTTGCCCAAAGAGAAATTATTTTTATTTACTTTGAATATTTCTAACTTTGAAAGGAGATTGATTCTGCTGGTGTAAATAGGAGAAAGTCCATAACTTTCTACGATAAATGGTTTGTATGGAAAAAAATTTGATACTGTAATAACAAATAAATCGGACCAAGCAGCTTTAAAATCATAAATATTTTATCTCATGTAATTAAACAGCCCAAAATCTACATTCATGTACAATGAATTTTCATCATTAGCTTTATAGTTAACTTTGTGAGCCTCAATCTGTAAAAAATAAGATATATGCAGTTTATCATTAAAAAGATTGTTTGTTTAACCTTGGTTCCTTCATTGGAAATGACAGCTTTCTGTAGGAAATATTTTTTCATTCCTTCTTCCATAATTTTCTCTTTGTCAACCATCTTTCCAAGTCTAAGAAAATAAAATACATGTATTTATCATTCAATCGATAGTAGTATGCTCTACAAGAAAATGTACAAAAATAGTCAAATCTTAATGTTCGTTTTTTCAAAGATATTTCAATACTTTTTCCCCTTTCCAGCATTCCTAACGAATCCTTCTTTTTCCAGTCTATCAATGAGTCCATGTGCTATATTCACTTCTATTCCTAGCCTTTTGGCCAGACTTGGTGCAATGACCCGACTGGACTCTGTGGCTGCCATTAATGCTCTTCTCCACAGACACGTAGTCTAAATAGATGTTCATAAACATTCAAATTTTTAAGGAGTTTTCTTTCCGAATCTCAATAAAACTTTATACAAGCTTAATACTGAACAGTTTATACTTTAAAGAGTTAAAACAAGCCTTATGTAATTTTGAACCTGAATTGCAATTGGAGTCAACTTGTATAGGTGTGGATCTGTAGGCTGTTTCATGGGATCATCTCTCTGTAAAATTGAAAAACACATCATTAAAGTATTATTGTGGTTTCATGAAATCATATAACATTGAGAAATCTAATAACTAAATAATCAGCTGAACTGAAAATAGATCATTTTTTTACTTACATCAGCGCACACATCACACACATGGTGCTCAGGAGCTTCATTTTCCTCTTTAATACAGAAACATAATCCATGCTGCCAGTACTTGCAAATTGCACACAACACCATTAAGCCATCATCCTGATATTTAAAAAGAATGCTGTTACATAAGATACCAAATTGCTCATTGGTTATGTTTGTATATGTACAGCAAATGATGAACAAGTATCTAAAATAAATAAATGTTTTTGTCTTACCTCATTACAGCCACATGGACATCTTACACCGAATTCATCCTGAGTTTCTGTGACATGACTAATCTGAGATTCAAGAATTTCAACTGCTTTCCCGTCTGAACCTTAAAGAGGGTAGATAGATTCGGTTTTAAGTATATGTACCACTACTCCAGAATACTAGTAATGTATTTCTTCATCCAAATAAAACAAAACTTTGACAGCTTATCTTGCCTGGGATTTCAGGGCTTTCTGTTGGAACCACAGGTGTTGGTTGAGATTCACCATTTTCCATTTTGGTCTCACCAGTTTCCTTTAAAAAATAAAATATGATTTATGTCGAAAAGTACTTAGATTTATAATGTCTTTCTTTTAAATGCAAAAAGCACCAAAAATTATACAATAGTCAATATAAGAATACTGGTAGGTTGCTACTATGCACATGACTTTTTTTACATAGGGGTATCATTTAACAAATAAATGTTCCACATACAAGGTTTTCCTTTGTTTCAGAGTTTTCTGTCTTTTCTGCATCTTCCTTTATGTCAAACATTGCCTCATTGGTCTTTACTCTCATTTTTATTCTGAAACAAAATGTGAAAACCATTCTCAACTGCACTTAAAATATAAATTTACATGTTATTTATATGCCAGATTTTTTTTTAATTTACTGAAGATAACTATTTTAAATCAAAAGTACATGTAAGCACACAATTTTGATATGTCAGCTGAGTTTGACTGATCTTGAATAAAAAATATAAGAAATATACAAGTCAGGAACGTCTTTTAAAATGTATGATGAAATGTTAGTGTAAACATATTAACTTGAAAAATTAATTCTAAAAAAGATGGTCCCATCCATCAAAATAAATTAAAATGATGTTAATTTCAAAAAACTTGAACTTAAAGTCCTTGATCCTATGGATCTGAAGTCAGTATAGCAACAACTTTTGAAATCCTTTGCATGGATACAGTGACTGTCGTTTGATTATATTATATATTACAATTCTTGTCTGAAAATAATAGCTCTCTCTCTGTTGTGAAAGTATTTCTAAAATTTACCAGAAAAGATAAGTCTAGCCTTTTAGGAAATATAAAGATTTTGTACGTGTACATTCATTTAAAAAATATCCATAAAAAGTGTTGGAAGGTGGGGCTCAGTGGGCATAGGCATAATTGCTTGTTAATGAACAATCAGAGCTTGACAGCATGAAATTGAAATCAATATTGTGGTCCTTGTCCCTTTTGTTGAAGTCTTCACAATAGACATTGTGAATCACCATTATCGGTCAAAATAATTTGCCCCAAAGAGTGACTTGGTACATACATTATTATACATTATTACATATTATTCATAGCAAGCATAGGTTTATTTTCCTCCTTTCTGAGAACTTTGAGACAATTCAACTCTAGCTTTGTCCTTCAATATAGCAATTGATATCAATTCTCCAATACATTTAGTGGTCTGCCAATGAAAAAAAAATTATCACTATTTTGGAATCTCATTGAATTCATAAAAATGAGCTGAAAGAGAAAGAAACACTTCCAAATGTCATGGAAGAGAGCTAAACAATGAAAACTTGTTGCAAAATGTCAACTGAATAATGCGGAAACATAACATCAGTATGAACAATAATCAATTAAAACATACCTGTGGAAAGGCTAATAAAAATCAACTTTAACATTAAGATATGATGTTAAAATATTATATCAATAGAAATATATTCTTTTTTTTTACAGCTTGACAATTTACAGCTATATAAATATCTTACAGTTGCAACATCTCCAACATTAATGGTCACAGGTTCCTCTTCATATTGGAAGTCTGTGCATGTGGATGGCTTGAAACCAGGAGGCTCATATTCCTGAGGAGTCACTGGATAATAAAAAATCAGGTAAATATTAAGTGCACTTTTGCCCCTAATTTTCACTTACACACTTTATTTGACAAGAATTTACCCTCTGAAAAGAAAGATAACTCTCAGTGAGATGACTGACAAACATTCCTTTATAAGCTAAAGAGTGATTTATGAAAACTACATGAGATATGTAGTTTTCATTACAAGTCCACACTCATACTGTTGATTATTTTGAAGTTAAAATAGATCCGTGATTGAACAATATCACTCACTATTTTAAAAAGAATTGTGTTTACAGTTATCATCATAGAGACATGAAAAAGATTTAGATACATATAACAGTTTATTTTTGCATCGTAATATTATCAAAAACAAAAATCACCATCATCATAGTACAGCAACTTCATTGTTAGCATAGTGTCCTCAGGAATGGCGTTCATTGTTTGTGTTAAAACAACTATGGTCCGAAGGAGTCGGATTGTTGCTTTCTTGATCTCACTGGCATTGTTAGCACTTGAAATCTTCTGGTTGTTCCTGAAAGGAATAAATAATAAAATGATAATGTACTCTCTATTTATCAACCAAAACTCACATTTTAATCCTATCAAAATAACATTAACTCAAGTCACATCAATATCAAGAAGAAATTCAGTTTGGAGTTGACATTCAATTCTGGGGGATTTTTTTTTAAGTCAAAAACGAAGACTCTGTGTATAAAAAGTATATTTATCTATACAAATTACTTAGTACAAAATTTCTCTATAAATCAATGCTTACCTGTAAATGTCCACTCCAGTTTCGTCAGCATAGCTGAACTTGAAGGTGTAGGATTCAATGAGAGTCTGTTAAAATCAAAACATCCATGACTACCGGTATATATATAAAGTGCCAGTAATTCAAGTGCCATTTATCAGTACATGAATCAGGTTAAAGCACCATTTCATTCCAATTCAGACGATAAATGGAACAAAAAATTTACCTCAGGATTCTCTGGGTCTCTGTAGAGCTAGACAATGAATATAAGGAATTGATTTCATGAATTAGGTGTTACATAGTATAGAAATTTTTTAAGGTTTAACACTGAAAATGTTGAAGAACACCCCCTCTGTTTCTTATCTGATAAATGACATATGGTACAAAAATATGTTATAAGATTCAGTTACCACTCTTTGTTCAGTACATGTATTATAAGTGAGGTTAAGCATTCAAATGTACATCTACAAGTACCTATGGAGTGAGAGGTATGTTTAAAGGTACCGTAATTTACCTAATGTAACATTTTGTCAAATGACCTTCACATGAACACATATACATGTGTAAAATAATTTGTCAGTTTATTATTCTTACATCTATTGTTTATAGTGTGTATCAAATCTTTCTATGACTTTGATGATATCTAATGTAAAGTTGACAACTGGTAATCCTCTACTTTACAATAACCATGGTCTAATATACAAAATTCTATAACCTGAGCTTCAGAAGATAATTAAATTAATGGACTTTTGGTATTTGTTTCAAAAAACAATAAACTGCACACTGACATGCATGTACTTACCCCAAGAATCAGCACTCTGAGCTGAAAAAGTATTGTATGTCAATTGAGTTATTCTTAATCTACTAGACAGCATTAACTTGAAGATAAAATAAATATTTCTAAAGATTTGTTTTACGTCCAAATGATTGAAATGAATACATGTAATGAAGAATTTTCAGATTTTGTAGCCTAAAAATGATAATAAGATAATTCCTATAATATGCACATATATATATATATATTTAGTTACTTGAGGACAATCACAATTTACTGATTCATTTTATGATGAATGATGATGAATTATGAATAGTTAACTGGTTAACGTACATATTTCTTGTCCAAAGCATCAAAGCACCCTTTCATATACTGTATGAATTTACAAACTCCTGGGCAAGCACTGTCATCCCTCAGAGTTTTTAAGTGGAGATCTAACAAATCATGATAATGAGGTAGCATTAATTTTATACTCCATATAAACATACTATGTAAGAATTTTTAGAGAGTTTAGTGAGATCCTTGTAATCTCAAATATTTCTCACAGTGAACCAGTCATCAGGTTTTTTATTTTACCATTATATAATCATGTTTGCAAAAATTAGTCATTTAACTAATACATCTTCAATAAATCTTGAAACACTTGTCAAGAATAAAAGTTGGTTTACTATAAATAACTATGCTGTTGCTTTGTAACAAGTAAAGTTTTATGGGGAAAGTTCTTTACAGTTATATGTACCTTCAATGGAGCGATCTCCAAATGCATGCTCAGGAAATAAAGCTCTCAAATATGCAATATTTGAAACAGCAATTGCTAACAATTTTTTCACAAATAGTATTGACTTCTGCTCTGTTATGGTCTCATTTGGAAATATCCCAGTCAACTACAATAAAAAAATGTAAGTCATGAAACGAATTTCAAATTATATAAAGAGCTATTGCACATTCCCTGGTGTTCATATTAGACTTAAAATGGACTTTTTTCATTTAAGCAAGCCAGTTACTTGTATTATTTGCCACAAAACTTACTGACAAATATATGAAAATGATTGCCCATGTTTAATTTTCACCCTATTGCCTCCATTGACAGAGTGCAATCTAAAACAGGGCTAACTGAAAAACTACAGGTAACTTCTACTGTTAACAACTTTGGCTTAGGATGAAAAATATAAATGGAGAGATGGATGGGCAAAATGAGAGAGGATAGACTTATGGGCATGATGACTCAATTAAATCCCATAATAAACTTATACTTTGGTCAAAGCCCATTTAGTTGAAAAAAAAAACTTCCAAGATAAAAAAAAAATTGTCCAATATTAATTTCAAAATACTAGGTGCACTTTTTTTTTATCATAAATAAAAAGTATACAGATTTTCAGAAAAATCCATAAAATCAGAATTGGTAAGGCAAAAAATATACAGTACAGATAAAAGAAAAGACGGTGATTCCAACACGTATACGTGTATCAATAAACTTTGAGGGCCGGAGTATAATAAACTTTAATGCTTTTTGCGCTAAAACCAAACTTCAGTCAAAGCAAGACTACTCTTCTAATCATTCCTTTCTAGTTAAACTAGCTTATAAATGAATATATTTCATGTACGATAAATCAGTTCTTAAGTGCATGTTTGGAACTTTGGAAAGTAAAATCCTTACATCTCTTGTTTTCTCCCTCTGACACTGTGTAGTTGCCATTTCAAGGTATGCTTCCTATAAGCTGTAATGATAGGAATGATAAATGTTTTTACAAAGAAGATCTATACTTCTTGAGGTAGAATTGGTCATTTATAAATGATAGTCATATAAATGTTGATATGTATTATGTAATAACCAATGTACTTTAGATTTATAGGAAAAATATCCATAATATCTATTCATAAAATAAGAGTATCATTATTGTACAGACCAGCTCAAGTTATTTATAACCATCTCAGGGTTGTCTCTAAGACCCGGGAGGCGGGGAATTCCCCCGCCTATAATGCCTTAATTACCCGGCTATTTTTGCATTTCAAACACAATGTAGCTATAAGCAAGACCCCCAGACCCCCTTCTACTTTTTCAGTTCCTCCTTCTTCTTCAATTTTTAGAGACAACCCTCCCAGCAGGCATACGACGTTGTACCAACGTTGAAAATACGTTGATCATGGTTGACGACGTTGATCAACCAAAATACAACGTTGTGCGACGTTGAAGAAAAAGACGTTATCAACATGACAAATTTTCAACGTTAGTTAGACGTCAGATATTCTGACCAATATCGACCAAATTTCTCATACATATATTTATAAAATTGTATTTTTCATAATTTCGTGTAATTATTGAATTCTGTAATTTGTGGGCATAAAAAGTGAAAAAACATCATCAGTGATGGCAAAAAATCGCACATGTAAAGAATTTACATGTATGCGGAAAGCGCGCGATAGGCATTGATCTTGTAACCCCCCCCCCCCCCAAATATCTACACAGCTTGAAATGATTTAAGTTACTTTATGAATCATTTATATATATAGTGTTAATGAATAAAACTGTTGATAGTGAAATAAATTCAGTTATGGCGAAAGTTAGCGCATGTAAACAAATTATGCGGCAAGGTGCGCGATAGCCATTGATCTATTGCACATCCTCCATATCTGCTCAGCTTGAAAGCGCATGCTGGCCAGACAAGTATTAATTACTGGCGCGAACAAATTACCGCGCCAACTGAAACAAAGAACCAGTGTCCAGCTGGGGATAAGATATCCTAGCTGGGAAGCCATTTTGAACGCCATTCCAAACTTGAGACCGTGAGGAGCAGCATTTATAAATTCTACATCGACCTTTAATACAAGGACATTTTGGATTTCATCCTCTAAAATAGTAAAGTAAGTGTTTCTTTCAATTATATAATGCATGTTGTATAATGTTTTTATTTTTTTCCAAGCTAGAAAAAAATGCTTAACCGCATGGCGCGTGTTTTTGAATTCACCACTAACGAACAGAGAATGCATGTAAAAATTGATCGATCTCTAACTTACATTAGTCTAATAATATCAAAGTATTGTTAGCCTTGAAAATGTCTTTAAGTTTTTGGTGTTTTTTGTGGTGTTTTTATTTTTATTTTTCACCACTAACGTTAGTAATGTTATGTACGATAGTTCACACGTATCACGAATGACTCTTTGGACGAGTTAACTAAGAGAATTTCCGATTTACGTACAAGTTAACAGAAGAGTGAAACTATAAATAGAATTGGGATTTTATTGTTGTCGTTGATCTTTGGTCTCCAACATAACGATGCAAGTTTTAATACTCAATAAGTGTACCCAGGCAACTGATCGAAGCCGTTTTGTAATACAGTATATAGAAAGTAATAATCTTATCTTTTACCTTCGATGGTCTTTAAAGGAAAACAATAAATCCTTTAACACTAACAGTCCATATTCAATTCACAGTATTGAAGACAGTACTTTAGGCCTAGTATATAAGTATTTATATTTGTAATGATTATGATGTTAATATTAACTCAAAGTGATGATATTATTTATAATGGTTAATCAATACAAACAATAGAAACAAAAACTAGCTGCACGTGCATGTATTTTTTTGTTCTATTTAAGACATGGCCTATCTCAGAAACTGGAGACGGTACAATACATTTGTTCATGCGCTTGCACAATCAAGCAGCAGTGAAAATGATGTTGAAAATCAACTGCAGGCAGTTGGGGGCCAGCAGACAACTCCTGAAAGGTACACCTCCTCTGTGCAGTCAGATTCTGGGGAAGATCAGCAACAGCAGCACATTAATGAACCAGCAGATTATGACAGTGATTCTTCCATGTCCGTTGTTTTAACAAGTGATGAAGATAATGAAAATGAGCCTGAGGAATGTTTACCATCACAAATTGCAGAATGGGCTACAAAGTTTAAATGCACTAGATCATGCATTAATCATATACTTGAAATTTTTAGAAAGCAAGGCCACAGAGTACCAAAAGATGCACGTACTTTACTTGAGACACCTCAAAGTATTGATATCATTAGAAAATGTGGTGGCAATTATTATTATTTTGGGCTGCTATCAGGACTTACGAAAACTGTGTCATTACATCCAAATCATTTTGAAGATGAAAACTCAATTAAACTTTCATTTAACATCGATGGAGTACCATTATTTAAGTCTTCCTCGGTACAATTTTGGCCAATCCTATGCAGTGTCAATAGTTTTGAACCATTTATTGTTGCTTTGTTCTGTGGAACAAAGAAACCAGACTCAGTTGAGGAGTATTTGCTGGACTTTGTTGAAGAACTTTGTAATGTTGAAAATACTGGGTTTCAATTGAATGATAAACATTTTGCTGTGATCATTGACTCATTTATTTGTGATGCTCCTGCAAGGTCATTTTTGAAATGTACTAAAGGACACAATGCATACTTTGGATGCGATAGATGCACAATTAAAGGTGTATGGCGTGGACGTGTTGTTTTTGAACAACCAGACGGCATGAATATGCCGGAAAAGAGAACTAAAGAAGATTTCAATGAATTGCAGTATACTGATTATCAATTAAAGAGGTCACCTTTAGTTGATATTGGTATCGATTGTATCAAATCGTTTCCGCTTGATTATATGCATCTTGTGTGTCTTGGTGTGATGAAAAGAATTTTGATGTTTTTAAAATCAGGACCACGAGAGTGCAAGCTATCCCATCTGCAAATAGAATTACTTTCGGACAAACTTGTTGCTCTGAATGGGAAAATGCCTCGAGAATTCGCAAGACAGCCACGTTCGCTTGAGGTTCTCGATCGATGGAAGGCAACAGAGTACAGGCAATGCATTCTATACACTGGCCCACTTATTTTCCGCAACATAATGGATGACCAAATGTATCAACATTTCCTAGCTCTAACGGTTGCCATGTCAATATTACTTGACTCCAGAGATGCTTCTAGGAATCACTACCTGAATTATGCAAAAGAATTGCTTGAATACTTTGTCAAGAAAGCACCCCAGATATACGGAGAGACATTTACTACCTACAACATTCACTCTCTTGTACACATAAGTGATGATGTTAAAAATTATGGTGTTTCACTAAATGAACTAAGTGCCTTTAGATTTGAAAACTATCTTCAAAAGTTAAAGAAATTTGTGAAGAAAGCACAAAATCCTATTGCTCAAGTTGCTAAACGGTTGTTTGAACTGGAAAGAACTACTGTCAAACCATGGATGAATGTTTCAACAACCTATCTTTCCACAAAAAGAAAAGACAGTTGTTTACTTTTAAAAGATCAGTCGTTTGCATTTTTGCAAGAAAAAAGAGAAAATGGAGAATTGATATGCAAAGTTGTTTCACAACAGAGACTGGAAAATTTATTTATTAATCCATGTGAATCGAAATTAATAAATGTTGCCGTTGTGAAAAACACAACATTGCAGAGGCATGGACGGGAAAAAATAATCAGAAAGCATGACATAGATAGAAAAGTTGCATGTTTGCCTTATGATGGGAAATATGTGCTGTTTCCTTTGCTGCATGGAATTGAAAGGCAATATTAGGATAAGGTTGGTTTTTAGCACTATCAAGTATTGTAAAGAGAGATATATATTGCTAAATTAGTTCTACCGGTAATTGTAATTTCTTTAATACTGAATTGGTGACTTTATAATAAAATATATGTCAGATAATAATTTTTTTTTAAACATTACAACTCAAAGAACTCTTTTCTTGTGACATTGATGACAAAAAACAAACTATGTTATTTATTGAAAAACATAATATGTTTAAGCATTTTGCTTAATTTTGATTTTTTAAATTAAGATGGACAAGAAGTGGGTAAGAGCTGTGTGGAGAGAGGATGAAAAAGAGATGGAGCTTGCCATACCCAGTGTATGGGTTGAAGGAAATCGCATAAGATGGCCAAATACATCAAATGCAAAATCTGCACTCAAAGAATGCAAGAAACCTGCTGACAAATGGCTTTCATTTGATCTGATAAAGATCAAGTTTTCATCAGGTAACTTCTTAATTTATTGATAAGAAACCGAGTAATTTATGTTTGAAGATGTAAAAAATGTAGGGAAGTCAACAAAGTTAACAAAGAATTTTTTGTATACATTTCTCATCAAGTCAATTGTACCTTCTCTTCATGCATTGTTTTTCTTTTAAATAAAGACGACTATCGAGAATGTGAGGACTATGATGAGACGACAGCGGTGGAATCTGAGTGTGACTCAGAACCAGTAATGAAAAGGAAACCAAAAAAGAAGGTCATGAGTGACTTTATTATGGGTGAGCTTGCAATTTATCTACAAACTTGAAGATTCTTTTATTTGTTATTTACTTTGATATTTTGATTAATGAAATATATATAAATTTTGTTTAATTAGATTCTGCTGAAGACAATTCATCAATAAAAACGCAGAAGAAGTTACCTGTAGCAGGTTAGATATTGTTATGCAAATATATATCCAGATATAAAAGAGGACAATTTATTATGGTAATTCCTTATTTTTTTTGGAGCATTTTCCAACAATTTGATATATTATACTTCAGCACCAGTTATGCCGCCAAAACCACCCCAAAAAATCTCTTCTAAAAAAAACCAAGACCAGTCATCACTTCAGTCGTCCAGGTCTCGATCACCTTCATCTTCTACTAGAGATGAAATGGAAACCAGACGTAGCAGGTCTATTACACCAAGCAAGTCCTGGGCTAGTTCAAACAGTCGGGAGAGCTCGATGAATAGGTCGATGTCACCAAGAAGTCCCATTCGCTCAACACAAAGGTCCAGAATTTCAACATCCAGAAGTCCAATTCGCTCAACACAGAGGTCCAGAATTTCAACATCCAGAAGTCCAATTCGCTCAACACAAAGGTCCAGAATTTCAACATCCAGAAGTCCAATTCGCTCAACACAAAGGCCCAGAATTTCAACATCCAGAAGTCCAATTCGCTCAACACAAAGGCCCAGAATTTCAACATCCAGAAGTCCAATTCGCTCAACACAAAGGCCCAGAATTTCAACATCCAGAAGTCCAATTCGCTCAACACAAAGGTCCAGAATTTCAACATCCAGAAGTCCAATTCGCTCAACACAAAGGCCCAGAATTTCAACATCCAGAAGTCCAATTCGCTCAACACAAAGGCCCAGAATTTCAACACCCAGAAGTCCAATTCGCTCAACACAAAGGCCAAGAATTTCAACATCCAGAAGTCCAATTCGCTCAACACAAAGGTCACGAATCTCAAGGTCCAGGAGTCCTGTTCACTCTTTGAACAGCTCAAGATTTTCAAGATCAAAAAGCAGAGACAGGCATCACAATAGGTCAAGGCACTCTATGTCACAAAGCAGTGAAAGGTCAACCCTGAGAAGAGAAAGCCCAAAAAGACTTAACAAAGGATCTGAACATTCCAGGAGCTATGATAGGCCTTGTAGCAGGTTAAGTGTAGAGAGCACCCCAACACTTCCATCTCTTTCTAAGCGAAAGCAGCATCAGTCCTCAACAGACTCCTTTCCCATGACTGAAGAAAGTGAGTACAGTTAGATGCGTTACAAATTTTCAATTCAAGGGACCTTTTATGAGACTAGAATTTTTGCTTATGATGCCTTGGGTGTTAAATGTTTAATACTTAGTTATATTCTGTTTCACAGGATTTCAGAGAAGAGTCCTCTACCTTCTTGTTGAAATAAGAGACCGTCTTAAGAGTCCAGTAACAACAGCTTCAAATACAGAAGACGTTGATCTTGTTACCATAGACTCAGAAGAAGGATTTGAAGCCTTAGACAGAAGACTTGAAAACAAAGACTTTAAAGCCAGCTTTGTAAGTAATTGAAAATAGATGTAAATTGTCATGTTTCGTGTAGAATTATGTTGTATTTTTATATACATACTATACATAATGGGCCTGCCTTATGTGCCACCGGGCAAGAAGAGGTTAGGTGAGGTGAGGTGAATATACATAAACTCTAAATTCTTGATCAAATGAGGGGAATTATTCTTCAAGTTAAATCACAAGAAGTAACCCTCAAAGATTTTCTCTAACAGTCAGGAATTATTACAAAAAAAATTAAACCTTTGGTGCTGGACTCAGGTTTTTTATTCTCTTGATATGACACAAAATGACTGAAATGCAGAATTAAAATTAGAAATTGTGTATAGAATGAATATAATGTTCTCCTTTATTATACATTTGAGCATTGAATCATTATTTTATGAAAGATATTGTATCATAACAATAGCGGTGTGTGCATACAAATTTTCATAAATAACTAATGCGCATTATAAAATTTGTATGCACACACCGCTGCAGTTATGAGACTATATCTTTCAAAAAATAATGATTTAAAGCTTATATTTACATTTTTCTAACTTCTTGCTTTGTCTGCAAATGTGATTTATATGTCAAAATTTCTATTTTATTCTAAGGATAAATTCAAATTAATGGAATGGCCATTGTAACAGCCACAAGCGTGAACTTTGATTCTCGCTTGTGACGTTGCATTTTACAGCGTTCAAAGTTTGTTATGTCACGGTTAAACTCGTCATTTTAACCTTTGAGTTCCGTTTGTGTGTTACGGTCTTATTACTTCAGTATCTTTTCACACACTTTACATGCAAAAAATATTTGGAATGTAAATTTATATATTGCAGTAACACTACAAAGTATGAATGAAAATGAACAATTGCATTTCAGAAATTCTTGCTTCAAAAGATTGGAGGTACAGATGGTACTGACCACATGAAGAAAGCAATGTTAAGGTAAATAAAGAATGATGTTACTGAATAATTAAAGATCATTTATTGAAAAAATCAATGTATGACATTGTATTCAGAGTGATATGAAATACTAAGTATTTGAAGTATGACATATTTCAATTTATTTTCAGAACTATGACAAACTCGTACATGGCTGGTCTAAACATGAAGGGAAAACGGGGAAAGAAAGCTTTTGGTTCCTCCCAACTCTACCTCCTTATAAAAGGTAAAATGTTTTCTGATTTTTACTACTGTCAAATTTCTCATTTGTAGTACATGTAGATTGAAACAATTAAAACATAATTTGATTAGTTGGTGCAGACGCAGAGTACTGTAGATTCCTCATTTTTCATGATTACTTCATTTTGCGATTCAATTATTTAATGCATCAAATTGCTAGAACACATAATTTTTATCATATATATTCATTTACACCTGCCAAAAATTAATAGGGAGATCATAAAATCCGCGAGATGTGCTTTTGGCAATTTTACATGGATATTAATTCCTTGTGTTTAATTAGGAATCTACAGTATACATCTATTTAAAAATGGTGTGTTATCTTTATGGCAATCTTATTGAAATTAGATCCCGTGATCTGCAAGGAAAAAGCCACTGGAGCAGATCAAAGGATCCAATTTTGGTTGAATTGTCTTTATGTAAAGAAAAAAATATATACAGAGGAACATATATTATAAAGCACCTTTATGTCTGTTTCAGAAACTGTATTGACATCTCATACACAGTATACAGAATCAAAATTCAATGAAGATTTGGCTAAATTCCTAAAATATGCCCCGGAGCGTGTGGGAGGAGGTGGAAGAAGGAGAAGAGATTGACTGTTTTTCACGTTCACTTGACCAGAACTAATGATTTTACTCTTTTTCATCTTCTTAAACTAATGTTTTTGTGAAAAGCTGGCTACAGATGTGAGCTAGGTTATCCATCAGTGATTTTAAGTGATACTTTCAATTTATTTAACTGTTTCTCTCTTGAATAAATTGATTAATGATATTTGTTCTGGTGTCATGTTGTTCATAAAATAATTTGAGGCAAAATGATTCACTGCAATTAGCGAAAAAAAATCAGTGTTCAAGGTCAAACAGTTGTAGCATTTCAACCAAATATCAACTAAATTTAAACGTTGTAACAACGTCAGAAGACGTTAAATCAACGTTGAAACAACGTCAGATATCAACGTTGAATCAACGTCAAAATTTCAACGTCCATTCAACTTTCATATTCAACCAAAATTCAACGTCATTTCAACGTTGAGGCATGACGTTGTTTCAACGTTGAATCAACGTTGAAATGCCTGCTGGGCTGGGCATCTACAAAAACTAGTTTAAAAACAAAGAACCAATATTAATCATTCACATTCCGACCCACTTCAACACTTTTATTGAATATAGAGTATTTTAAACCATCACTGTACTTAGGTTTTAATATTCTATTTTTTTAAAATTGCTTAGCATGTCATATTCTTATAGATGTTTTGTTTTATAAATCAAACTCGAAATGATGACATTATGATGTAGGTATGGTCGAAGGTCCTAAAATCAACAATAATCATGAAACATTTTGCATAACGTTAGCAAAAATACACTTCACAGATACAATTTGTTATCTTACCCACAAAAGTTCACGTGCATTAAATTTTCTCTTTCCTTTCAATCACTGGCAGCAGACGATGTTGACCAACAAAAAAGTCACGTGACAGATTTTAAAGCATCGTGCTGATCAAGATTGTGTCATGCGCATCCTGTTGCTATCAACAACAATAACATACTTCCGGTCGTGTATAATTTTGAACATTGGTGGAACTAAATCGTAAGTTTGCTTACTATCAGACCTCGGTAGATGTAGAAATATAGAAATAATATATCATTAATATCTATTTAATCGTAATTTTGAAAGTTAATGATCAAAAACCTTTTGAAAATTTGTCAAACAGAGGTGTAACACAATCATGATAATCATTGGCTATAATCTGCTGAATTATGCATGTAATAATCAAAATGATTGTTGCAATGATTGAATGACAAAACCAAATTCCATGTGTGTCAATTTGGAGAAAAAGACTTAAAATTCAAATGTGTGTCGTACACACCCTATTTTTCATTAAAATTGATTTGTATTTGTAAACTAAAAAATATGATAAAGATAGACTCCTTCAATTTATAAAATTATATATATACAGGTATATATAAGTCAATTTGCCCGGCAATCTGAGAGTAGTGTTGCAAATAACGTGAGGGGTGTATTGTAAAAGATTGGACATCAGAACGGGATTCGAACCCAGGTCGGCCCTGGATATCTAGTTCGATATTCTAACAACTAAGCTATTCGGTGCTAGTGATTGATCTGGTCTATTAAGATTCCGTCCTATAAATGATCTTTGTCCATGGTTTTTCACATCCTATAAATGATCTTTGCCCATGGTTTTTAACACCCCAATCATGCAATGAATTCATTCTTTCCTCCGGGCAGTAATTAACCAGGGCTGGGGTTAGTCACAGTGCCAAATATAACAGAATTTGGTGATGGACTACACTAGGATTTGAATAGAAGACTAAGCCATCTGAATTTCTAGTTAGGAGAACTATCAACTGAGCTCTCTGGTGCCAGGAATTAAACTGGTTTGACTGTCTGTCACAGTGCCATGCTTCCCTTTTAAATTTAAGAGATAATTAGTAGAAATAGCTTAGTGCATCCTAAATAAACCTGTCGATGAAAAAGCCAGCATGATATTTTATTGAAAGATATTGTACTTAATAGAATGATTTATTGGGTTTTTTTCAGTGTGAAAAATGCCGACCAATCCAGATGAACCATACTACTGTTCCCAACAGATAAACATCCCACCCTCATTACCTGATATTTTGAAACAATTTACAAAGGCTGCCATTCGCACTCAACCAAAAGATGTGTTGGCTTGGTCTGCAGCGTAAGTTTTTGTAATTTTTTTTCTCTTGTACAAATTTTGAATTATATTCTACTTCTTGTGTTTGCAAAATTAAGTTTTTGAAAATCCTGTATGATTTGTCTGATTTACAAAGAAACTAATTTTTACGAAAACATTTCATAATGTTAGTGGCATATCACAATATATATAAAGGAGCAAAAAACTGTTTTGATGAAGTGGATAGGGATTTATATTTTCAGATAAAGTGGAATTTGATAGATTTATTAAATTAGATTAAGTTAACCAGTATTAAAATTGTTGTCATTTTCTTGGATTCCACATAGTGGTGACATTGTAACTTTTTGCATTTTTTTTTTCATTTTAATGGGGGATGTCACTTTCGAAATTCAGAGGTGGCTATATTATTGAAGTTATTACCATCCCTATCTCAAATTGCAACAAAGATGTCATTCATTGCAAATTATTTTGTAGAAGTGACTCCTTTTTTTATTTCAGATATTTTAAAGACATGGCAAAAGGTGAAACACCACCAGTGAAAGAACGTCTTGAAATGCCAACTGCCACACAGAAAACTGACACAGGCCTGACCCCTGGTCTTTTGAGGGTGCTAAACAAGCAGGTAAAGAAATTAGGAAATTAAATAATGGTTGAAATTTTCATGCTTTCTTGTGTAGAGCCTGTACTATGACAAGTATCACTATGACTTGGGTAGTAGGTCAGAAACCAATATCTATGCATATGTTTAGTATATAAAGGATTCATTTTATGGTGTTTGTTTTTGTATTCCTGAGACTTTATTTAATTATTCTGAAAAATTACGGTCAATCACCATTATTTTTTTATTTTAGCATTTTGTCATTCTAACTTGCCTGACCCTTTGATAAATATTTCAGAAAATTTTTCAATTTTTAAGTTTGCACTTACAAAGACATAACTTACAGGGATATTTCAGCCACTGACAATTCTCACCTGTATTATTCCTTTCCGTCCTTCCTAATCATTGTACTTGAATTGTTTAGGTGGAACATTTTTTCGTTGACTCCAAGGTTGGCCATTTCAATTCCATCAACTAATACACAAACTTGTTTTTACCACATATCCACAAAATATCTCACAGGAAGAAAGAATTGAAGAGTTTTCACTTGTTTTTATCACTTTCAAGGGTGTTTGTAAAATTGATTGATACACATACATTTTATAATACATGTATTTACTGCTAGAATGAACATTAAATTTTGAAAAAACATTTTGAAACGCATTCAATTTGGCTAAGATTGCAAACCCTTCATCCTGGAATACAATTTGCAAGATTTATTGGATTTTCAAGTCACAAGGTGACATATTGCAATCACTTATCAGTAGTTTTTCTGTCAATTCATGTTTATAATTCTGCTCCATATAAAACAGTCTGCAGGCCTTTTATCTACAGTATATTATGTTTTTAAGAAGTATGTATGTTGATTTCAGTATAATCTTAAAATTCTCAGTCTTACCTTAAACTAATGAACACAATGGAAAATTTAAACCCATTAATCAAAATTCATTAAATGTGATACATTTTACTACCAGTTATTTCTAAGACTTATATATGTGTATCAGTGACTTTGTACAGTTTAGTATGCATCAGGTGTTATTTTTCAGGAGTTGATGTTATTGAATAACCATCAAAATCATTAAATTACCAGGTACATGCATTACATTTCTGTTTTGTGTATACTTTAGCTTGGACCAAAGAAAACAGTGTCATTAAACTTAGTCATGGAAAAGTGGGCGGATTTAGCTCTTCCAAAAGAACAGTTTGATGATTTGGTCAGAATCGGCAGTTTTGGGGGTGAAGTTGAATGGAACAAATTTTTTGCCTTGTGTGCATCTGCACTTGGAGAGGTAAGTTTGAAGAGCATAAAAACAAATAAAACTATTGCTTGCATCTTTGGGTGCTAGCTTAGATTTATGTTAGGTTTTTGGCTAGAAATATCCAATATGCATGCTTAGAATTATACCAGAGGGGTCTGCAGAAAGTTTTCTCATACATGTACATATCCTTGCTGGCTAGTTGATCAATTCAATGTCAGTTAACTGAAATATTTTACCTTATTTATGTTCGTATGTTATAGGAGAAAAATGCCCATAAACAATAAACTTATCATATTTTGTGGCATACCAGGTATGCTGAAAATTGCAATATTGTACCTCCCTTAGATGTTTGCTTGGTGTCACTTTAAGTTGACATTGTTTTACATGTACTAAGGTACTTGTCAACAAATTTTAAAATGTACATCTTTTTTGTGACATCTGTGCACAAGCTCAAGATTTTGAAAATGGAAAATTCTAAAAAAAAAAAAAAATTCAAATGTTGTCAGCAACAGTTGCTTGTGTGGTGTAATCCATGCATGTATTAAAATTCAAAATTTTTTCAAGATTTTTCAAAAGTGATCATATGAACTAATTCTTTCACATATATAGAAGCATATGGGTACATAAAAAGTTTGGATTATGTATATAGCCTTTCATTATAATTTTTTTTAACGTTTGCAGAATATAACAGATGCCATGAAGACAGTTTGCGAGATCCTAACAGCAGATCCCGAGGGAGGTCCCTCCAGAATCCCCTTCCCCTTATTCAAAGATCTATATACCTACCTAGCTCAGATTGATGGGGAAATTTCACAGCAGCAAATCAATGAAGTCTGTAATTATCTCAAGTATCATGTGTAAGTATGATTTTTTTAAAATTTGGACACTGAGTTGTCTTTCTTTATACCCACTTACAAGTGTATCCACTTATATTTATTTAGTTTCCTATAAACAAAGTCATTAGATGTATTCGATTTGCATACCACTTTGTGAAAAAAAATATTTGATGGTCTTTTCAGTTTTATTTACATAGTAACAATTTACTGCCTTATGAAGTTCAATATGATATATACCAGGTACTGTAAAAGGGTTATTTACACGTGGCAGAAAATTACACTAATCAATATGTGGTAAGCTTAAAACCATCTTTAAGAAACCCACGTATGTTTACAACAATTAAAATTTAAAAGTGATAAATCACATATCCAATACCCAAGTATATTGTTTGACTATTAAACAAAACACATACTTTACCACCAGTGTAAATAACCACTCTTCTAGTAGTGCCTGATAGTTGGGAATGTGCAGAAAAAAAAAAAAGAAATAGATATATTAACATGGCTTTGACATAAATAAAATTCTAATTTGTAATGTTATTTTTTTTTTCTGTCTTTCAGTGACAAACAGGATGGATATGTTCAGCCTCGTAACTTCCTTGGAGCTGAGTGTCCCAAATTATCAACCCGCTAAAGCTGAAAATTGAAAGTGAATGACTCCTAATTACTAACATCATCAAAACGAATTGTTAAAGAATCATTTGTCAAAATGCATTTGTTCAGAATTTCTACAAGTCACTGTAAAATCTACAAACAATTAAGCTTCCATATTAAAAGAAGCGAATGGCCCAACAATTCTTTGTTTGTTTGAACAATGTTATATCTTATAGTTTCTGTACAGTCTATTAATGATATTTAAAATGTTGTACAATATGTTTATGTAAATGCAATAAAGTTCAACTCTGAGTATGATTTTGATTTTCTGGAATGCTTCATTTGACAGATATCTATAACTATTTTATCCCTTATAAGAACAGGGCCGCATTCAAGATCGTAGCTACATAGCAGTTACACTGTTGAACGGTAAGCTAACCTAACCACTACATAGATATTTGTAGCCTGAACATTTTATGCTAATTAGCATCAAATTCAAGATGGCCACCTTATAGTTACCACTTTGTTACAAGCATAATAATTTATAATGAATTTTAACATGAACTAGTATATTTCCGCTTGAAATATTAATATTAGTATGTTCCTATCCATTGGGAGTAAGGAGGCTATTTTCAGATTACAAGGTCAAAGGTTAGGGTTGAAACTACCCTTTACGTTATTCTACTTTAGTAAGATTTTCACAGTAAATTTAAGGGATAAGAACATACTATTGGTATTTGGTATTACCAATTTTAATGGCTCTCAAACAAATGGCTCCCAATATATTAAATGGAGAACACATTAAAGTTCCTGTGTCCATAGTAGCTTGGCCTTGACCCTGTGATATGCAGATCAACAGGGGTCATCTTCTAGGAGTACCAACTACCCAGTTATCTGTTTACATACACTTACTGTAAGGGTGTGCGAGACTGGTCGTGGGTTTTTGACGGTGTTCAAGAAATTGGGTGGACAATATGTCTTTCTTCATCTGGAGTAGTGTTACCCTTGACTTTATTTGTATGCCCCAACCAAATGGGGTATTAAATTTCTAAGGTTACCAGTGTGCATCTGTGCTTGACAGCAAAAGGTTTTCGAATACTGGCCCCGCCGTCATCAACTTTCCCGAAGTTAATACTCGGCCTCAAATCTGAGTTTTCACCTCCAGTATACATGCACTTCTCATTCATGGATGGATTAGAGTTGAGATTTAAAAAAATTGGTGACGGCGGGGCCTGATCGTATATTACTTACCGCTGTCTCGAGTCGTTTGACCCTGATATTCCGACTTCAAAATCCATAGGGTCAACATCTGTTCATGGAGTGTACCAAATTTGATATTTGTCCAGCAAAGGTTTCTTAGAATATTGATTTTAAAAAAAACTTTTTTCGTGACTGTTTTACTTTTCAAGTGATGAAACGGATTAGGACGAGTAAGAGTTGCAATCAAACATAACTACTAAAGTATGTAGAATTGCAAACTATATTCAAAGGCTGGTCTATGGCATATAATTTCCGACAATGATATTGTCGCGAACCTCACAAAAAAATCGAATAGGTAGGCAATCAAGATCTTTGGGTTACAATTTAAATTTAATAGAAGAGACCTTAAATGGTACTTATTTTTCATAGATGTTTCATTTGAAACACCTTTATTACCTATATATAACCTTCTTTATTTTAAGAAATCAAAGGTCAGAAATATGATATTAAGATCTCTGTTGATTTTGTTCTTTTTTTTTCTTTGTTTTTTGTTTTTTGTTTTTTTTTTTTTGGGGGGGGGGGGGGTATTAATTTCAGTATCTGCTAGGCTTTATGCATCAAGTATTTATTTAAGTTTAAGCTGTGTAAAACATGGATTCTATAACATTTTTACAGCTTTATGGTCAACAAGATGAATTGTTTGTGATGCTTTAAATGTTGTTGCAAAGCATTGGTTTTATTTTGCATTGTTTGATCGATTGCTCTTTAATCATAAAGCCATATTTTTTATCAGTTGTTTTTCAAAACTTTCCAAAAATAAACTTGGTGGGAAGGTTGAAAAAAATTAATAAAGACACATTTTCACAAAAAAAAAATATAAATGTCATACAACCACCGATTCGCTTCCAACACCTCAAAAGAGTGACAACTTATTCAATGAAAATTCCCTATTTTTCAAATCTCAATGTTAACTGTGATGGAGAAAAAAGTCCCATCACAGTTAATTGCATAAAAAAATTATAAGATTAAGGATGCAATACTTTAGTATTGATATTCAAGTTGTTTTTAAACAACATTTAATAGAAAACCTTTTCCTTCTAACAGTAGGTTTACTTTCGTGCTTCCATACCACATGTACACATTCGAATTGCATTGAATATAGCTTGTTCAGTCGTATACAATTTATGATTTACAATTTATTTGTCTAAGTAAATCAAAACCTTTTTGTATAATTTCATGAGGAATGCATGTTTACTTTTTTCCACAAGAAATTAAAAATTTTAACGTCAAATTACTACATGTAATACACGTGGAAGTATATACATGTAATGGGATGTATAAAAAGTATTCTATTCAGTCTTTGTGTCAGCGCCAACTGAGTCCAGCAAAATGGCAAGTTTGCAAAAGGTGTTCTTAATGTAAATGCATACAGAAATGTTACATTGTACTATTATTGAAACCAGTAAAGTACAACTTATATACAACTGATCTTAACTGCAATTTTCACCGACTAGTATTCTAAAAATAGATTGTCGTTGATGGCATAGTTCTTGTTTTAAGACAGATGAAACTGCGAAAAGTTAAAAAAAAAAAAAAAAACCCAAAAACCAACTTTTTGCTTCATTTCAAAGCACGCAAAGAAATGACTGAATTTCATTATATGATTGAAATCATGACGCTGTATGCGTTCCCAGTTTATGGTACAGTGTATTTGGAACTAGGTGTCTGTTCATCTCCTTTTACTTTTCATCGTCTTTTAACAAACAACAAAGACAAAACATCAGGCGAATTTTTTTTAAAGTAAACATGTACGTTCAATTTTTTATTATTTGCCTGAAGCGTTGATGTTCCATCGTGGAAAAATGATACGTTGTCTTTCCCAAAACATTATTTCAGATTGCGCAAAATTGTTACTTGTTTTTTTTTTTAATAATTGAAATACATTTTTCCCCAAAACGAAGCAAAGGAAGAACAGAAAGGATCTAATTTTTATATATATAAAAAAAACAACAAAAAAACAAGACATTCTTCAAGATATACTGGATCCTTTTAAAAAAGGATTTGGTCAAGTGACCAACCAAGTTCTTTTTGCCCATGTTATTCATTTCAAAATATTTAAACCAATCGCATGAATGTTTTTGATACTAATATATACCGGTATTGTTATTTGGTGATATCACTTTTTCGAACAAGTGAAATAACTTTTCAAATTACCCTTTTTGAAAAAAAAATTATATCGCCTATTCTAATATAAGTGAAATAAGCTATTTAAAGGGACTTGGACACGATTTTAGAACAAAATTTTTATATTATATCAAATGGTTTACTTGCACATTTTGAATGATTGACCAACATTTGATTGTTAGAATTCAAGTTACATGTATACGGGAGATACAGAGGTAAGAACTCATTGTTATGTAAACAAAGCTCGAGTCTTATATTGTAAAGTATGGAATTGCCATTTCTTTGACATAATAACTCGTGGGAAACAAGGTAAACCTATTCAATGTGTTTATAAAATATATCATCAATAGAAGAGTGCAGCGACATTTGATTGAAACCTAAACCAATAAAACACATATTTAGACAATAACAAGGCTCGAGCTTTGTTTACAAAACAAATAGTTCCAAACTCTCTATCTTGCTTATAACTCAATATCTGACTTTCAAATTTTGACAAAGCATTAAAAATTACCATATTATCCATTCTAAACATTAAAAATGGAAAAATAAAATTTAAAATTTTGAGCTCAAATCGTGTCCAAGTCCCTTTAAATTGAAATAGAGAAATTCCCTTTGAATATCTGATATCACTTATTCAAAACGGTAATATCACGACACTTTTTAACACAAATATGTCTACTGTGGTTTTATCAATATTTGTCGATAACAAATTTTCGTGGATTCCGTTGATAAGTTGATCCACGAAAATAAATGTTCATTAAAGTGCAATTCCTATTAACATTTTATATTGATATGATCATTGACATCAAATACGTATCCTTGAAACTGTGATTATCATTGAACCCACCAAAATTGATGCCAACGAATATTAATGAAACCACACTATATGTGATTTTGGGCCAGTGATGGGTAATATCCCTCATATGACAAAGAAGAGTATTCTGTACCGCATTTTTACTACCTTCAGAACAAAATAGTATATTTTCTTTTAACTTAATAAACAAATAAAATAAAAAGAAATTTACCAAAAATTAGTGCTTATTGTTTAAAATTTGTAATCATGGAAAGACACGGAAGAAACTGTAATAAATATTTAAAGGCGTCATGAGATTTTGGCATTATTTTTTCATGGCTAATCGGAAGGTCAAAGTCAGATTTCGAATGAAGAATTCGCGTTCTCTGTGATAAGAGTTATCAGTGATAAATTATTGGTGATTATTATAACACTACCAGATTGCTACAAATATTCTAACATTAAAGCCTAATCAATGCAACCAACATATACTAGTATACATGCTAATCTCGAGTTCTATAGGACATTCACCTTTCACTGGGGCCAAACAACTTGAGCGAGCTCATATTTTGCCCCTGTCTCACTTTTCCACTGTATATTTAAGCGAGTCCTAGAATTAAAAGTGAGCTTCTCCTAGTTCTATGCCCTTACAGATAATGTTCTTTGGGTCAGACACTGAACTTTTAATTAAATAATATTTGCCAGTCCCAAAATTCAGAAACATGGTTTCAAATGTTTAAAATAGAATAATTAGATATATTAGATCTGCTGAACAGTGCAATAAGCTGAGCAAAGCTTTAAATGATTTTATCCTTCATGAAAACTAAAAATTGTTTCGATATGCAAACCTCTCATATGTTATGTATGTGAACACTATAGTTACCATTTTGTGAAAACCTAGAGGGAAAATCTTTTTTTAAATCACGAACATAAAACATAATGCCAAATCAATAAGCTAGATTGTTCTCCAAGTGTATTGATGCAATGTAATCCAGCAATGGAGCTCCCTCAGGAATCAAATTTCAATCCTGTAGGTCTAAACTGTCAGGAACACAGAGATTGTTTTAAAAATCAAGGGTTTGTTTTCCACATGTATTGATCATTTCTCGATTCAAGTATGCAGAATGGGTATTTATAGTACAATAGTGAAAGGATTCATTGATGCGAATACCGTGGAAACAGTACAGATTATAGAAATCGCATCTACTTCTTATATGTGGTTATGACTGGCTGAGGGCAATAAAAACAAACACCATATCAGTTGGATATGCATTCCTCATGTATTTCAACAAAGTTATGTACAAAAACACTAAATTGGAATCAAACGATCACAGATTTTGCCTTATAAAATGTGGCATACAACCCCAAATCCACACTTTTCTCCGGAACAACAAGGAAACATGGAATTTGCCAGTGCAACTGTGAAAAGACAAGCTTTTCTAAAACTATTTAGTGAATAAAAACAGCTCTTCTTTAGTTCAATGTATTGTAACAACACCTCTAAAAGAGCAGAGCTCAAAGGCTGCACACCAAAACCGTTGGTGGTGCACTGGGGGAGAGATAAACAGCATATACATCAAATTATTTTAACTGGATATAACAAATGGTGCAATAATTGGGTTAATATACTCTACACACTATTATTAGGGAATTAAAAAGAGTTCTATAACATGTATAAAGTAAACATAACATATGGATCTACCATAACACTACTAGATAAGGAGATTTAACAGAAAACACCCTCCTCGGTCCAAGTATACTCTTTCTCATCCTCGGCAACAATCTTCATGATGGTGTTACATATCATAGATAGGTCAAAAATGTCTAACCTAGCAAATAACAGACTTCTGTTTGTATGAATTTGTTTTATCCATGATATGATTCTTCTAAAACAAAATCTAATACTTTTTTAAAAAAAAAATCGGCCATCTTGTACACCACTACCATACACACATACACATGTACATGAATTCTAACTACCCTGACTAAATTCTTAAATCCTTTGCCACGTTTGTCTAAATGTTTGTATAAAAGGCTTTTTTATTTAAAAAGACAGATTCTATTATTCTCAGTCTCTACAGTCAATAAAATGAGCATTACAAAGTGTACATGAATAAATAGTGTACATTAAAATCTACCAACAGTGCATTGAAATTTTAGGTGGTACATGGAAAACTCTTTGATCAACTTTCAAGTTTTCCATTTTAAACATGTAAAAAAGGAGTGTACCCTGGTCTGTTACAATATTTACTGGACTGTTTGGCCATTCATGTACATCAAGATGGTCTTGTTAAACATTGCAGTAAACCATTTATGCCATAAATAAAGCATCTTTTAAACCTACTAAAGCTCTTTTGGTCTATGAAAGTAACAAACACTGATTTTTTTTCAGCAATTTGTACACATTTTCACTAAAGGATACACAAAATAACGTCCACACATAGTACACATATTGCAATATACATTTATTAATGCTACTCGTTCTCTGTCAGCGAGAGAACACATAATGTGAACATAGAATGAAAAGAGTGCAACATATAAATACACCATAACATATTCGAGTACGGTAAATAAGACTGAGGGTCTAAAAGTAGGCTTTTGGATTGTACGGCTCACCTGACTTTTATTTGTAAACTTTTTTCATGACAAGGACAAATGAGGCTCTATGGTACCAGAAGTCTCAGGAACCAAGATTTATATTAAGACTCCACATTATAAGCCCTTTACATAGTGAAGAGTAGTGAAGCATCCAGAGGCTGTATGACCATAAGGCTCACCTGACTTGTATTGTAAAGTTTATCATATCAATGATCATTATGGCATCAATGCCTTGCAAAGAATCAATATTCAAAATTGAATTTTTGATAAAAAGAAGTGATCTAAAACAATTGTTTTCATAGTTTGCACAGGTAACCATGAGTATTTTAATAGATTGATGAAATAAAAACATCTATTCACAATAACTGAATAGAATCAATTTTGGATGAGCGTCAAATTTGATCTGAAAATTCAGTCTCTTTAATCAGACATTAGGAAAAATGATGGAAGGGAAAAGAAATGAAAGACACTGTAATATCTACCCACAAATGGAGTGTACATGTCAGAAACTATATGGAAAATACCTGGACTAGACTTGAAACAGTACCTGAAGAAATGTCGGTGATTTTATACATGTATGGTAGCTGATTCAGCTCCAACCAAGGCAGCAAGTTCGGTGAGACATGTCAAATGGTTTAAATGAATTTACTAGTAAAAGAGTTGATGAAATGTGTGTACAAGTGCTCTGGAGTATTTTTTAAAAAATTGACCCCCCCCCCCCCCCCAAAAAAAAAAATTGTTGCTCTGATTTTAACTTGAACTGTTTTATTTTTACAATGAGCTTCTTAAAAAAGTACAAAAGGGTCTTTTTGCAATCTGAGAGAGAACATGCAATCGTTTCTATAGATCCAACAGAAAAATAACCAAAAGGAATACCTGAAAAGGAAGTATAGAACAGATGCAACAGATCCGACCCATTGTTAGTTAACTTTGTTTAGACATTTTTGGTACAATTATTTATTATATCCTGTCTTTTGTACTAGGAAGTAAATTATCTACGCTTATTGTGGTTTCCCCCTTAAACTCTTTTCATTGCAGGTAATGCATGCATTCATAATTTCTTGGTTGAATGTTCTGCCAAACAGAAAAGTGTAAATATTGTAGCTAGAAGCAAACATTTCTTTTGTAATCTGATTCTCAATCAAGCCAATGAAATGCAAGACTCGATCAACATGAAGTAAATGGAAATGAATGAAAACACAGTGAAAACAAGGATTTCATGGTATCCAATACTGGCATGTTATAAACAGTTAAAATATGTACTCAAAATAAAATGGTGGATTTCAAGTTTTGTTTTTAAAATTGCACCAAACCATATAAAATACTAGTAGTCAATGCTTAGTTATTATGCAAACATACACATCAATCTATCAATCTGAAATTCAAAAAAGCTAAGAAAAAAACCAACACAAATATGATAATAATAATTATTAAATATCTACATTATTGTAAGATTTACCCAGCAACTAAATAGTAAATATACAAATATATACGGCAAACAAAGAAGTTTTCTGTTCAAAATTGGATTTTCAAGATTTATAGTTACATCAATGATAAAAAAAAAGACCAAAAAAAATATTGTATTTAGAAAAAAAAATAACATAGGTACCAGTATAAACAAGATAAAATCTCTGGTTCGACCCAATCTCATGAAACAAATATTGTAAATACATCTCAAATATGTTTTATCTTGTTCTTCTCAACAAGTCAAATTCTTGAAAGGCTATATATTTCATCCCTGAATTGGACCGAGATTCATGTTAAACAATGAGATTCTATAATGCCTATTCATCAAGCAGAAAAATGAAGCAAAATATAAAATTTTATAAATAAATAAAACAAAACAGGGGGAAATACACATATAAATTAATATTGGATAAACCAATCATGAAATAATCGAAGTAAACTTTCAAAAGTCAACAGTATTATGCTAAAAAATGTAAAAAGGAAATTGAGAAAATAAAGTTATCAGATCTAGATTACAAAACAATTATTACACAATTGTAATAAAAAATCTTAACATTATTTTCTTCAGTTTTGTACCGAGTATTTAATAAAAAAAATATTAAATGCAAGAGAATCAAATTTTTGCATCAACCCAAGAACCACCTCTATAATAAATCATTGTCTTGCTTAGTATTAATTCATTGAACCATGAACACTAGAGTACCTATTCATTAGCATCATATAATGAAGATGTATGATAAAAACATTGATTTGGTGGACACAGGTTCAGTGAATTTACATAAGTGTTATGTTTTTAGTGCAGCTGCAATATACAGCTGATATGGATAGTTTTTCAATCACCATCTTGTCTTCTCTTTCAAGGTTTATGGAATAATGACAGACATTCATAACCATCTTTTAACACATAATTCTTCAGCACTGAGGTTGAAAAGAATATAAGTTAACCCCAACCCACCCACCCCCCTCCCACTCCAACTTTTTGTTGTTGAGATTTCAGCATGATGGTGTGATGTATAGTTTTTTATTCTTATGACCGTAAATCAGGAACTCTAGTTCATCTGCTTGAATTTCATCTGTTTTGATTTCTCCAGTTTATTCAGTGCACCAAGTAAACTCTCTCTGAAGAGCAGCGGTCCATATGTTCAGTCACTACATGGAAGTTCCCTCCCTTACTTCTATGTCTTCGACTGAAAAGAAAATCAAAGTACTGAATATACAAACAGACATAATGGTGGATCTGGTAGCTTTTGATTTGGGTCATGTGCGAGTGGTACTCGTTGACCAGCTAGTCTCAAGATGTCAGAGAATGAGAGTAATGATTATAAATGGGTGGAGTTGGCTAAGGCATCACTGCAAGTTCAGCCAGTGCCAATAAGCATATACTCAGCACTTATTCTTGTGTATATATCAGTATGTGATGTTCCCAAATACCTCTCTGTCACCAATATTTAATTAGACAAATGGTATTTGAATGAATTCATAATGCAATGAAGCTTGAATTGAGAAAATTTTTACCACACATTTCAGTGTTTACGATTTGCAAAAATCAGCATTCAATAACATGGAGGTTATAGATTTAAATCCTGTCTCAGTACGACCAGAAGTCTAGAACCTTACTCTCATGAAATATCAGATTTGACCAATATAATCCATAAAACCAAAGTATTGAAGTGTGAATTAAGTAAAAACTTACCTGCGAAAGGCATATTTAATACAATATATGCAATTTTGTTAAATTTTGTGTAAATTAATGTACAACAAAAGTTAGATGAATAACTTTAAGATTTTTTTTTCATCATTTAATATTTAAAATGTACTTAATTCAATCAAATAACCTCAAATAAATTTATTATAAGCCAAGACCTTTAGGGCAACCTTTCTTCACATGTGTCAAACTATTAATGCAGATTTAACATTAGCCGAATGCACCATCAAGTTTCCAAATATCCTTTCTAAAGTTTGCATTTATTTAATCAAAGGAGATTACAAGAACTGTTTAAAGAGTTAAATACAAGTTTAATCAGCGTTTAACTGTTGGCGTTTTCCATTTACTAAGACCTGAACATCCAACAGCTAGGATATTATTTGTATGTTTAATATCCAACAGCTCAAATGTCATTTGTCTTTACAACATCAATATCAAATTAAAGGACACAGTTTGTCTGTAAAACTTCATTTCAACAATAAAAAGTGCTGTGGGATAGATGCACCATTTTGGTTAATCCAGATATAAATGATGAATTACTTCATTTATTGTGAAGAATTTGGTTTTGGAATACAACGGAACACTACCCCCCCCCCCCTCCCCCCATCCCATTTTTAAACCTACACAGCACACAAACAGAAGATTATCCTTTTCAAATTGTGTGTCAAGACTTAAAATGACCATTTGCAAACTTGATCAGCTACAAAACCTAACATTTCTCCATCAAGACACTGAAAGGTAAATATACAATTCAAATAGTCCAGTCCATACTTAACAAATGCATTAACTCTACAATTAGTTTTAAAATCTTACAGCTTGAAAATGTACATAATTTGTGTAGCCAGGTTAGGTACACTGTATGCAGATAGGCTTCAGAATTCAATAAAATTCAGTGAGAACTTAATTTTTTTGAAAAAGTAACACACTAACACAACCACTAGTCTACCATATCTTAATCTTCGATTGATCTTAATATGTTGTTATTTCTGAAAACTGCAGGTAACCACACCTTAAAATTCGTCTACTTTGGCAAAGCCACAGTTATTTTTGCAAATAAAATCTAAAAATGATTACTCAGCTGAATTTGAAACTCACAAGATATACTAGTGTTTCTTCCAGTTCTATATGGATAGTGTGCTCAGAAGAAATTGAGGAAAAAATTTCTTTCTTCAAATTGAAGAGTACAGCTGACTTATAATTCAGAATTCTATTTGTCAATTGGGGCTTTTTTATAGCTATAAAATTTGTAATCTTTGTAATCTTGACAGCAGAGAAAATTAAATTGATTCAATTTCAGAAAAGACTTCTGAATCAATTAAATAATGATGTATATCACAAGATCATAATAGCATTAAATTTCCATAGTTGAATTTCCCACATTGTAAGTATACATTCAAAATCAAGGTTCTTGCTTAAAGCTACATGAATACAAAATCTACCCTCAATTCATAAACACAAAAGATAATAGGTTTTCTTTAACTTGGATGAGCTTGAAATCCAAATTTAATACACAAGTGTGATTACCAATAAACAGTTTAAGTAAATGACAACTTGAAAGAAATAATCCTATTAGTTTAATTCATAGCAGTGACATGAAACAAATAGGATCAAAAAGGTGTTTCAGCAAGTTTGTACATGCCTAGTATTTATCTTTCTCTGGCACAGTGCACACACATACACACAGATATAGATTTCCCTTGATTTCAGGAGCTTGTATCTCAGTGAAGCTGTGCCTGTATGTAATTTTAATACCAGAAATCAATAAAGCATCAATTTCCTAGAAACAGGCTTGAACTAGAATGCAAGTATGTAGCTATAGCTGTAACTGAATTGGTCAGAGAGAGAGAGAGAGAGAGAGAGAGAGAGAGAGAGAGAGAGAGGGGGGGGGAGAGAGAGAGAGATATTTCATTCATGGGTTCTACAGGAGTTTGATTAAAAGAAAATTTACCTAATAAATCAATTGAATTTATGTATTGAAGCACTTGAGGTTGTTTAGGAGTACAATCTGGAGAAAAATTGAGATATCAATTAATTGATACAAATTGATAGTCAAAACCTATTTTTTTGAAAATTTATTTATCAATAAATAGAATTAAAGGGGCATGGTCACATTTTGGTCAATATCACTTTTTTTTGTTTTAATTATTTAATTATTTACAATGCCTTAGGAATGCATTTCTAATGATTAAAGGAAATTTGAGAGTCATTCGTTAAGTTATAAGCAAGATACAGAGCTCACAAGTCTTTATCATGTAAACAAGGCTCGTGCCCTGTTTTTGTTTACATAGGTTCAATATAACAGTAAAAATCTTTTTTCAAGCAGATTTGTCGATCTTCTTATTCATTTAAAAGCATAAATAAACAGTTCCTAAAGTTTAACACATGCATTTTACGTCTAAAATTGGAATTCATACTTTGACATTCAAAATGTAAACAAATGCTTTGTTTACATAGCAAAGAAATGGAAGCTCTGTAACTCGCTTATAACTCAATGAAGGACACTCAAATTTTGGTTGCCTATTTAAAATGCCTTACTGAAGCATTCTAAATACATTGTATTAAAATCGAAAAAATATTTTTTGACCAAAATCGTGACCATGCCCCTTAAAAAATCAACACCTTTAGAAGACTAAGTTTTCAATAAAAAAAAATATTCTTAAACAAATTGTGTTCACAACTTCCTACATTTAATGTATGATTGTCTCCTATTCTTTATTCTGTATTCAGGGAAGCAACGCTGCTGAACTTGACCAGGATTTAGTTCTTGCAAGACCCTCAAGAAAAAGAGTTAATGTTTTTTTCTCTCTTCATTCTACAAGAAGCCAACAGTGTGCTTCACTCAACATCAAGTAGCTTGCTAATTGACATTCAGGCTATGTACGTCTGTGCTTGGAGCTAGAACTTGGGGATCATTTTTGATACAATATTCTTTAAAAATTCAGCATTCTCATTACTCTGTGGATTTGTAAACAACTTTCACCAAGCAAGACCCACTTCATTTACATAGAATAATGCAAATATTTCTGTGCACTCCCAGAGACTTGATTCTTTCATATCCCAGTGGACAGGCAGTTATCTGCATCAATTGATACTTTGTCTTCACATAAACAATTAAAAATGTTTTCATAAAGTTGTTCACATCAACAAGGTTTGTTCATTGCAACTTGTTTCTTCAAAATAATGCAGAATCTTTATATACAACATAATACACGTCTTACAGACAAGCTAGTACATGGTTTGGAAATCTATATTTGTGATGACATTGCAATTATATTAAAATTGATTTCCCTCTTTCACTAAACCTGCATTTATAACTGCTGATACTAAAATGCAAATGCAGCATCAAGTTGATGTAATTGCTAAAATGACAGCAACTTAAAAGTGAAAACAAAGTACAATATCAAAGGACAAATGATCCTAATACATATAGATATATGATGGTAAATTTTTATATCTATGTATAGTTACTGCATGCAGGTATGCAATTTTAATTACTGAGTAATTATTCAGCTTAACATGAGCTGAACTAAAAGAGAGCAGTTTTAATTCTTGCACTTTTAAATTTAAGCTAAGAGTATCCAAAATTGTGCACTTTATATGGAACAAGTATTAGCTTAGAGTAATGACTTTAACTGGAATTATGCCAAAGGAGTTTGACGTTTCTTAAAGATTAGAAAATATTTCAAGATTGGAAACAGTGCTCTATGTTTATTGAACTAAAGGCAGCTAAGGGAACAGATCCCCCCAATTCCACCGGAGTTTTCCTTCTGGATTCCATCGTTAGATCTTTTCTAAGACTGAGAGAATCTGCCAACCTCTTGATAATCAAAGATCATTGAAACCAAAAAGTGGTAGAGTGACTGACCTAAAAAGCAAAGCCTAAACCAAGGCTACAATGCAAGTTACCACAAGATTATTTCAGGAATTCAAGCTGTGTATTTAAGAATTTGTTCAGAAGTTGATCCTTTTGTCTTTAAACTTTTACAGAAAGTGTGCCTATATTTTAAGTATTGTGTTTATTCTTAGTGTGTGGCTGTGCTATATGTGTAGCAACTGTTTGATCTGTTTTGCTTCCCTGACAGAAAGAAAGACAATCACTTTCCATTTGTACCATGTCTTTGTAATTACTGTAGCTACCAGTGTCTGATAAATTCTTCACAATGTACATAATGACTAACACAGTCACAATGCCAAGATCCAGAAATAGATTCTATTCCATCCATCAAACACTCACTTAGCCATCTTGCTTGTGCACTTCCAATATGTCAGCCAACTCTACAACTTTCTACACACAGCAATCTTTCATCAATACCCATGCAACTTGAATGTCCAAATGATATGATAATTAAAACTAATGCAATGCTTGAAAAAAATATATCAAACAGAAAAATCATATAGTAAAAATCACTTGTAGTGCAAATAAGCTTTCATTAATATATTTGTTTTGTAACTGTGCAAATATATTTTTTCCTGCTGTTGAAATTAGAAAAATATACAATAAACAGTAGAGGTATCAATTTTCTTCTAAATTTTATAAACATTGTCCTACTGTATATCATTACAATTCAGTCAACCGGGCGCCAATAAGTTGGTTTTCCTAAATTCATCGGATGAAATATAAATATTGGCATTGATCATTCATCAAAACCAAGTTACAATCAATGGAAATCAAAACCCACAAAGACCGATAAACTTGATAGAACCAATGTCCATTACACAGGAATATCAATATATTCAATTCAACCAATTGCATGTTCCACAAAGCTCTGGACATATTCTAAATTGAACAACTACCTGCTCTAGAACATCAGAGGCAATAATAGACATCTAAATCATTGCTTTGATGTGTTTGCTTAATCTACTAAATGAATACTTTAATTAATGAAATATTTTGCAATTATTTTGAAATCCACAGATTTGGTTTCATGAATTAATGATACCCACAAGAGCTATTTCTAAATTGTCTTTTTTGATGGACATTAAGTTCATTATTTAAACAAAATCTGGTCAACATTTAATTGGTAACCCACTGAACCAACTTGTTGCAACCATTGTAAATACTTTGTGTGGCCTGAACGAGCATTTCTGAATTTCTTTGACAATGTTTTACAGCAAATTCAACTCAAGGTTAAAAGAGAATAGTTCTTTAATAAATATTTTGTTAAGTACATGTAAATACAAGTTAACATGAAGCTGTCATATAAGTATACATGTATATGCATGTGTTTTAAACCAATAAAAATACTATCGGTATTGACAAAATAATGTATCTTTAAACATAAAAAAAATCTAACTGTACAATTGAATTATTTAACTCAGTTGAAAATAATGCAAAAAATAAAAAAGAAAGGGAGGAATTCATGAAGCGGGAGTATGTGTAATAAATGAATATACTAGGTCACATTCAAGGTTCTCCTCAATCCCGGGCTATTTATTTAGCTCTGCCTTCTCATATTGTTTTGTAAGGCTGTAAAGTTTTATGTACCTCTTATGCTATTTATATAGTTATGAAATTCTATATTTAATTTCTTGTCTGTTGTGTAAATTTTTCAAATGACTATGGGCTACCTGGTTATAAAACTGCCCCCCCAACCCCCCCCCCCCCCCCCCCCAAAACCAGACATATTATCTTTTACAGACTTCTAAACATATGTTTGAAATAAGAGTTAAAGGCTTATTTTTTCAGTTTGTTTTATTATTATTAAAATTATAATCTGATTGACATCTTTGAATTGATGTTACTAATGAAAAATCATTGAAGAAACTCATTTCTCAACTTTAAAAGGTGTACCGGTACCTTAATTTCACTTAGATATTTGATACTGCATGGTCAATGATTATAGTTCTGAGTCTCTTTTTTCTTCCAATTATCGACAATTTTTCTCCAATTTAAACTTTTTCCAAATTTCAATTTGGAACTTTTTCCAAATAATTTTTTGTCCACCCCCTTACCCCCCCCCCCCTTTCAATACCAATAATTGTTTTCATTATTTTAAAGAGTAAGTTTCAAGAACACTGAAAATTATTAAAAATACAATTAATGTAATACTATACAAAAGATGGAATTAAAACGAATCAATTTACTTGTACATTACTGTATTAGTTTATATCTACAGTATTGCTAGCTTTTTCTATTTGACCAACATTTCAACGGTTTTTCCAAATTCAAAAGCAATTTCCCTTTTTTAAAAACAGAAAAATCACTGCACGTACATTGAAAGTAAAACACACTAACAACAAAGTGAAAGGGACGGGCAATTTGCTTCGTTATATGCGTAATTCGCTATTTAAAACCATCAAATCTACCGTGTAATCAAGTCATGGGGAACTAAAATCATTTTGATGTATGCGTCATTTCATTATGAGCGTGTTCACTTTAGCTGTGTTTTACTGTATCTTACAAGATTATGGATATATGGTCTACTGTTTATCAAGTAGTCAGTAGTTCTTAGGAGAATGCATATTAATGTGATGTGGTATTAAGATGCAGCAGCATTCAATTTGACAATATATTTGAATATCGAAATTAATGACAGCAAAATTGGAATCCACTTGAAATATTCCGGTGCCCTGGAGAGACAGCATCTACAGGAGTCATAACATGACAATGACATCTCCTTTAAACCCATGACCAATGCTCAATTAGGAGTCATATGGTATGCATACATCTTGGCCATTACATTAATTCTACAAAAGCTTACTTGGAACATTACCAGGATTATCATGGCAGAACTAATTCAGCAACAATAACAGACCCCCGTATTAACAAGCTGTCCTAAAAACAGGAGAAAAACCCAAAGACATCTTCTTAAACATCTATCCTTTTAACTTTTCATGCTGACAATACCACTTATTCTAATCTGTATTTGATACACACTGCAGATCTAGGCTAGATTTTTAATAAATGTTATACTTGCATGCATTACAAATAAATTATCTAGTCAACTCAATACTTATTGCCAATTATTGGGTCATAGCACCTTTACTAATTACAAATCTCCTTATCTCCAAATGTAAGGGATGAATGGACATTCAAAACTTTGCAACTACTTTTAATCCATTACATCTTTTAAGAGGGATTTAACAGGTTAACCAGAGAGACAAGAACTACAATAAAAAGACTAAAAAAAAACCCACTGGTTCATAATCCATGTTTTAATAAGTTTTACAGAATACAGATGAGTCTTCATGCAGTAATACATATAGTACTAATTCGTTCATATCAATGTGAAACCTTTCTAAGACCTGCATTAATGGGGCTCTAGCTAGGGTTTCCAATGGTTTTGTCCGACTTCAGAGTAAAATCATTCATCAAAGACCTGACTGTTCAATAAAATTTCGCTCTGGTTACTAGATGGTTATAGTAGCATTCCTGATTAGATGCACTATACATAAAGCTAGCTTACAATGTCAGACGCAATTGATTTTCTTGACAACAATTCATATTTCATATCAAACTAGACCAGAAAATCTATGACAAAGGTCTCTCATCAAATTCGAAACCTTAAAAAAAATCTTGGAACACATTACATAGATTAATATTAAGAAGTTAACCTTTTTGTATTAACCATTGAATTAGATAGAAGATCTATTATATTCCAAAACTAAAAGCTTTTCTTTCTAATTTTTAACTAGCTGCTATATCAGTTGGACAGTGAAGTCATTTGCTTTTCAAAGAAGAAGGTTGATTAAAATGGTGTAAATGCTGATTGGTTTGATTGTAAAATACAATTTTAAGCAATCATTTGCTTTATAACATGATAAAGGCATGTGAGAGCAAATTTTCAATCTTTAGCTAATGGGATTTACATGTGTAGTTTTTTAACAAGCATGAAGTAAAACAAAATACTTGAAAGTTTTAGATCAATTCTATAACATTAAAGCTATAAACCCTTAAAGCCAAAAGAATAACTCTAATGCTTTTGGTGATTTAAAAGTAACAAAAATTTGTTTTCCTGCAAAGTCTTTCAAATGTGCAAGATTAACTACATGTTGTTAAAAATTGTAAAGCAGTTGGATTGTAGATATAAGGCTTTGCGTCCCCCTTTCTCCAACATAGAATAAGATGCCTCTTACAGACACTACAAACACAGAATTAGGTTTGTTTGAACAAGATAGTAAATTATGAAATCAAGTTACATTTTCATTTTAATGAGCAAGAGCTTAATGGAGACCTTTATATATACAAGTACTAAGTAGTCTTCCACAAAATGCATGCACTCTACCAAAGCCACAATGGTCATTTTTTACGGTTGCTTGGTTATATACTATCAGTGAATGGAGTAAGTGAATACTGTTAATTTTTTAATAAAAAATGTTTTAGAAATAAGTGAATAATGTATGTTTCAAAACAAAGGGCGACATACTGCTAGAATTTTCTTGCATAAGTATATACAGAGAACATAATATTAAGTAATATTAACATACCCAACATGCTGTGTTATATTTCCCCTTTCATATACATGACCTTGAATTGATTTCTAGTAATCTTAGTATAATCATTATTTGAAAGACTTTTTTGTACCTGAATGGGTATAGTCTTAGATTACCTCAAGAAATTCACTTTTTTCTCCACACAATTCACAATAATTACTTAATTAGTAAATTTCCTCTTCTAATAACAATGGGATTCTTAAACATCTTTGTATGAATAGACTACACAGCAAGTGAACCACCAAAAGAATACTGTAATTAGGCCATTACTGGTCAAATTATATCTCCTACTGATTGTAATTACCATTGAAAGTAACATACCAGGAAGACCAAATGAAATAAATTCTTCCAAGAGTTTCAGGTAAACTTGTAGGTTGTTTAGAAAACCTATGTATCATTCATTGAGACTCAAGAGAATATTACAGATATAACCTACATCTATCCTCCCGATCAAGATAAATTCTAAAAAGTAGTACTGAAATGTTAAGGAAGTATAGGATATCTCTAGATATTAATGTGGATAAAGGTACATTTATCATCAGAACACATTCACCATTTTAAATTTTTCAAATTTTACAATATTTGACCAAAAAATGTTTTAAAATTTTTGAAAAGGTAAAAATTGAAAAAGCCCCAGGAGGATTCAAACTCATATGACTTACAAATTCGTAGTAAACACTCTAACCCATTGCGCTACACTGTTAGGTGACAATTTTGGGTAAGAAAAAGTTAATAAAATTTTTGCTGAATTTTATTGCTTATTTTGATCAAAAGTACATCACAATATGGAGGTGTACCATACCACCTTCACTGGGTTATTCTCGTTTCCTACAAAATATGTAAATATCAGAAGTACACTATTCACATACGTAGTAGCTCAGTGGGTCCCCCCCCCCTTTAATATTTGAATAGTACCGTACATGTACCTACAAATTATGCTGTTCTAGTTTTCACTGATACCCTACCTACATGTATAAAGGGTGTGGGTGTTAAAAATTGGAGTTTTGATACCATTGGTTGATATGATAGAAAATTCTGAATGTGTACTACAATGTATTTGAATTGTTTAAAGATAATGGATATTGTTTCCAATCAGAGGAGAAAAACTCCACGTTGCTAAATACTCCCGCGCTGTTAATGCTGGACTAACATAAGATTGGTGCATTTCCTATAACAGGCCAGCTAGGGTATACTGTAGCAGTTTCTGAATTACCAGTAATTGGATAAGATCAACACAAGTCAAGATGTAAGATAATCTGTAGATATCTATAGTATTTGTTTATTTCATATATTAAGTAAAATATTTCTGATGGTTTTGATTGTTTGAAGCTGTATATATTCTAACAAACAGATAAAAATTGCCTAGAACAAAACTGCAAAATTGTCTCAGTACTTGAGATTTTTTATTACCTGATAAGCTATGTAATGTACAATGACATCTTCATCACTAAAGCAATAAATACCAAATTACGCAGTGCTCCAGAGTCAGATTGATCTTCTACTTGGAACAGTCAACCTACCCAAGTTTAAAAAATATCAAGGAAGAAAAAGATTTGTAAATACGTTTTTCTGACTGCCTCCAGCAGAAAGAGAACTGAACCATTTTTCTTGATCAACAATTTTTTCCTCCAACAATTGACAGCTTTCTGGCAAGAACAGTGAGACAGATCAATACAACATTCATACAATCCAGGAATAGGGGTATTGCTTGACTCTAGGGAATCTATGCATGAAAGCTAAAGCAATGGACCCAAAGGGATCTCTGATAGCAGGAAAACTATCCTTTGCACGAAACTTTGCATACAGCACCCAGCCACCATCAACATAACCTGTTCACTGGAGCAGAATCAATTTTCTGTAGGGTTTATCTTGGTAATTAAGGTGAAGCAAGAATTAAACATTCATTATTAGACCTAAGACAACATCTTGTGAATCCCTAGTGTTAGAAATGTGTTTCTATGAGAGAGGTATTTTTAGATCTTCTATTGCTAAATGAAATGTTTTTGCTGGCCAGTAATGAAACATTTTTATGAACCTGCTGAAAGAGTTCAAATCTCTGCAAATGTTATCAAAGACGAATATGATTTACAATTCTGAATCCCCAGGATCAAACTAGGATCAATAATGACGCTTTTGAACATTTGAACGCATGCATTATATAAATGGGTGTCTTGTTATCTGAAAGTGATTGGTATTAAGATAGTAATTAGGATAATGAAAAAAGTTGCTCAGTGTTACTTAAGAATTATAAAACCTGCATAAGTTGAATTTCTTCTATTTCTGAGACAATATCCCACTGATTCCCTATCTATAAAGGGTGGGTATCAAAATACAGTTTACATGTATAAGGAATTTTAATGTCTTCTAACTAACTACATAATACAGCATACCAGAGTTTCTACATCACAGACAGGCTGACTCCCTAGAAATGTTCATTATTAACCCAAATAATGGTATAGCTTCTGATCAATTTAGTACCTATTGTGTACTTTGATAAGATGCCACTCATATATGATGGAACACAAAGCCATCATAGTTACCGGTAATAAATAGGAAAGAGCGGAATACATAGAAATTAGCTAAAATTTATTTTTGATCTGACAAAGGTTTTAAACTCTCATTCTCCATTTATCACTCTGTACTAAAATGCAAGGTGCCTTTACATGGAATTCAAAGTCATATTATTATATCTGTACCTATTAATAATCAAAAGGTGTTGATTAAAAGGCAACAACTGCTGGACTGTATATGCGTTTTTACCATGGAAACAGCAACCAACAGATGCATCAGCTTAAGATAACTATTTCTGGATTGTTATTAGGATAAAACTTTTAAATCTTTTCATTTATTCTTCATTAACTTTTATATTACTTCATTGCTGGCTTGCAAAAAGTGACTAATTTTTCTCATCCTATTGGGGAATATTTGGTAAAAGTTGCCTTCCACAACACTGTATCCTGAAACAATCAGCACCAGTTGAGGTTTGACATAGTGTCATCATGTCTTTCATGAC